>NC_059429.1:22042653-22407653 GCF_021028975.2 Sphaerodactylus townsendi
GGGAGGATTGAATTCAGCCTGGGCTCATGTACCTGGGTATTAAGTTCTGAGCAGAGAGTTCCCAGAGAATGTCAAATTGCCAAGAAGTCCTGTGTGATGGCCCCATAGAGGACAGGAAGAGGATGTAACATATGAAGCAGCTCCAAGAGTGGGATATACAAGGAACCACAACGTGCCAGAGAGAGTTCAGTAAACTCGGCTATGTACTGGAGTCGCATTCTAGGTTTTCTTCTTCTCAGAACAACCAGAGAAGTGAAAATATAGGAGGGGAGTGTGACGAATGCATTTATCCTGCATTCAGGTTACAGGGTGAAGCCGCCCCTGAAAGAGTTAAGCCCCGGCCAGCCCTGATTGGCCAGAGAAAAATATGCAGATACTGCCAGAGAAAAATATGCAGATAAATACTGTCAGCGAGAGTGCTGAAGGGTTCTTGAATCTTGGTTCTTGCTTTTTGGTCTTTATAATTTTTTGGCTCTGTGTGAGCTTCTGTGCCCTCGGGTACTTTTTGTAGCAGCGTGAGGTGAATCCGCCAGATCTCTCACGGCTGTTGTTTGTTAATAGCTACGGAAGCTATTGAGTCAGCTAAAACCCTGAGGTTTGGAGGAGAGTGTCCGCCCTCAGGTGGTTTGTTTTGTTTGTGAGGGAAACCTCTAAAAGTCTATAGGTCTATCCTCCAATACAGTGAACACCAGTCTTGGGAGGTTCCGTTCCTGTGGCAGAGAAGCCAGATTTTGGGAGTGTGGGAGCGGGAGGCTGTTATGCCTGAATCCCACTGGGCGTAGACTGGGTGTTTTATTTTTGTGGTGAGGTGCAGCGGACTGAAGTTTTTATTTTAAGAGGGAGTGTGAAACCTCCACAGTAACATCTTTGTTGAAACATCTTTTTCTGAAATAAAATCATAAGCAAAGTGACACCTGCGAGTGTTCAAGTACATTGTGTAACATAAGTGAAGTGCCTGTAACCGTTAAGCTTAAAAACAAACTTACTCTGCAACCGTTCAGCTTTAAGAAACTTCCTCTGAAACCAATACGCTTACATCCTCTCAAAATTACCTGAGAAGCCTCTGTTAAGCCAGCAATAAAAGTTTTAAGTTTTTGTTCAAGACAATCCGTTCCAGTTATTATTATTTTTGTCTGTGTGTCTGTGTTCCCCAGTCAGGGTGGTGACCGTTTAAAATCAGTTTTTTGTGGGCTTTAATTTATAGTGGTGGCAGCGAAAAGAATATATAAGTGCCTTCTGTGCCTCTTCCAAAGGTGTATGGTGATCATAAACGCACACCTGGAAGTTCACATCTAACAAAAAATTAGGAATTGCCAGGTCCAGGTTGAAAAATACCTGGATATTTTGGTGGGGAAGCTTTGGGGTGCTAGGGTTTGTGGTGGGGAGGCATAATGCCGTAAAATCCACCTTCCAGCGAGCCAGCATGGTGTAGTGGTTAAGAACGGGTGCACTCTAATCTGGAGAACCAGGTTTAATTCCCTGCTCTGGCACTTGAGCTGTGGAGGTTTAACTGGTGAACTAGATTAGCTTGTGCACTCCAACACATGCCAGCTGGGTAACCTTGGGCTAGTCACAGTTCTTCCGAGCTCTCTCAGCCCCACCCACCTCACAGGGTGTTTGTTGTGAGGGGGGAAGGGCAAGGAGATTGTAAGCCCCTTTGAGTCTCCTTACAGTAGAGAAAGGAAGGATATAAATCCAACTCTTCTTCTTCCAAAGCAACCATTTTCTCCATCTATGTTACCTGGAGATCAGCTGTAATTCTGGGAGAGATCTAACCATCGCCTGGAGACTGGCAACCCTACTCAAAATACGGGAATGTTGAGATGCATTTGGCCAGCCTTTCCTCTGTCACCAATTGACTTTAAAGACCCGATCTAATCTCTTTTCACACAGAGGAATAAGTTTCTTCAGAATCACCTTGATGAACCGTATCTGACTCCAGATTCGCAGCAAGTCTTTCTTACCTTCCTCAATGTGAACCGGAGGTGGCAGGGCCAATGACACGTTTGGGAAAAGCGGAGCACACCGGGGGAGGCTCGCCATGTATTCTGAACCCAGGTCAGAAAAGTCCTCATCCTTTCTGGAAGGAAGGAGAGATGATTTCTGGGATTTCCCACCTCCCAAAGCCTCTGCTCTGGACCGAGGGCCGCCCTCCTCCAAGGGAGACAGGTGAGAATTCCATATAACATCAAAGCCTACCTCTTTCACACACATACACACAGGGTTGCCAGCCTCCAGGTGGGGCCTGGAGATTTCCTGGAATTACAGTTGATCTCTAGACTACTGAGATAAGTTTCCCTAGAGAGGATGGCTTCGTGGTTAAGAGAGGGTGCACTCTAATCTGGAGAACTGGGTTTCATTCCCTGTTCTGCCATTTGAGCAGTGGAAGCTTATCTGGGGAATTCAGATTAGCCCCTGTGCACTCCAACACACGCCAGCTGGGTGGGGGGGTATAAATCTAAACTACTACTACTACTACTCCTTTTCCTCCTCCTCCTCCTTCAAGCAGCAGTGGCGTAGGAGGTTAAGAGCTCGTGTATCCAATCTGGAGGAACCGGGTTTGAATCCCCACTCTGCCGTCTGAGCTGTGGAGGCTTCTCTGGGGAGTTCAGATTAGCCTGTACACTCCCACACATGCCAGCTGGGTGACCTTGGGCTAGTCACAGCTTCTCGGAGCTCTCTCAGCCCCACCCACCTCACAGGGTATTTGTTGTGAGGGGGGAAGGGCAAGGAGATTGTCAGCCCCGTTGAGTCTCCTGCAGGAGAGAAAGGGGGTATATAAATCCAAACTCTTCCTCCTCCTCTTCCTCTTCCTCTTCCTCTTCCTCTTCTTCTTCTTCAAGTGGACTCTCTGGCCTTGTCCTTCACTGAGGACCCTGTCCTCACCAGACTCCACCTACAAATCTCCAGGGGTTTCCCAACTAGGAGCTGGCAGCCCTACTTCCTCATCCCTTCCCTGTCAACCCTAGGTTAGAAGCAGGAGGCAACTGGAAGAGAAGATTGTAAAGACGCACAGTGAGGTAACATTCCCAAGGGGGGACATGGACAGCGTGGAAAAGATCCCGGGCTTGTGGGGAATCTCTCAGGGTTTCCCACAGCATTCCTGGCTGGAGTGAAGGAAGAGCTGGGGAGTTGTGGGGAACTACGAGCAGGGTGAGAAGCCCTGCAGCAAGCTCCCAGATATACCACAGAGAATTTTGAAAGTGCAAAATCAGCCTATGATTCCAAGATTCGGGCCTGAGAGAGCACAGGGGATCTCAGGAGGGGACTTACTCAGTGTTAGGATCCAAAAATTTTAGTAACAGGTTCCCATGGTGGTGGGATTCAAACTGTGGCGTAGCGCCAATGGGGCTGGGCGAGGCACGATGGGGCGTGGCCGGGCATTCCGGGGGGCGGGGCATTCCTGGGCGGGGCTGTGGCAAGGACGCAGCCGCTGCACCAGTCCTTGGGCGGGAAATGAATGCACGCAGGCTCAGGCTGCCATGCACGCCGGTGCACCTCCTGCTAGACTGCTTCCTCTCGGCACACACGAATAGTTAGTAACCTACTCTTGGGAACCTGTGAGAACCTGCTGGATCCCACCTCTGGACTTACCTGGCCTTCTGGTGTTGCAGGTGTTCAAGTTTGCCGTGGAGGTTGATGACGGTGAGCGACAATTCCGTGATGTTTTGTTCGTAGTGCAAGATCTCCTCGTCCGAAGCCTTTTCCTGGAATCTCTCCTCTGCAGGCTCTGTGTCTTCCTTGAAACGATAAGGAAGAACAGAATCACAGATCACCTTAGGGCTTTGGGGTGGGTTAGTGGAGAACCAGAGATGTTCTAGAGTGGTTCTGGGCACAGTGACCCAGACATGTCCTGCACAAACGCGGCTGGCATGTGTTGTTATAGCTCCTAGCCAAGGGATTCCTCCTGTGTTAGAGGAATTCTGGAATAATCACTTAGGAAGGCTGATGTTTTTCAGTGGGAATGAAAAGGTTAGAACAGGGGTATCTCCTGATATCAGGCTGCATTTTTGAGACCCAGAGGAGCTAAGAAAAGGAGGTCTGCTCTAATGAAGACTGTTAGAATATTTGACATCCCTTGTATAAGTAAATGCAGGAGCAAGATAGTTGTACCATTTGGTTGCTGTATGTTAATGCAGGGCAGTGGGCAGTTAACTGGTTAATGGAGGGTGATCTGCAATGCTGCATATTATGGTGTAGCTTCTCCATGCCCCTTATCTCTCCTTCCTTTTTCCTCTCCCTTTTGCTCCTTATCCTTATGCCACATTATTGTATCCTGTGCTGTGTTTCTATATTTTTTCCTTGTTTGCTTATTTCTGTACTCTTGCTTTCTTGCCAGGGCTTTGTAGCACGTGACCATTTTGTCTTCTTCTTTTTATAAATATATATTTTGTAGCCTGAGTTTTTATATTTAGAACTTTATTAAAACTCCTTTTTATATATAACTCTGCTGCGTTTTCTCTGCTGAAGAACTGGGTAGTTTCAGTTCTTCTATCAAAGATAGCTATCTGGGGAATTCAGATTAGCCTGTGCACTCCCACACACGCCAGCTGGGTGACCTTGGGCTAGTCACAGCTTTTCGGAGCTCTCTCAGCCCCACCTACCTCACAGGGTGTTTGTTGTGAGGGGGGAAGGGCAAGGAGATTGTCAGCCCCTTTGAGTCTCCTGCAGGAGAGAAAGGGAGGATATAAATCCAAACTCCTCCTCCTCCTCCTCCTCCTCCTCCTCCTCCTCCTCCTCCTCTTCTTCTTCTTCTTCTTCTTCTTCTTCTTCTTCTTCTTCTTCTTCTTCTTCTTCTTCTTCTTCTTCTTCTTCTTCTAATGTTTAAGGCACATTCCCATCAATAGCCTTCAGAGCTTCAGCGGATACAGGCAGAGGCGTAGATACAATGGGGACATCTGGGGCAGCTCGCCCCGGGCGCCGCCATTGCAGTCACAAGTTGGGGCGGGGCGTGTCGAAGCAGGGCAGAAGAGAGCGCGTGGGCAGTTCATGCCCCGGGTGCAGTTTCCCCTCCCTTCATCACTGGATGCAGGTGTGTGTTTTAGGATACCCACCTGCCAGATGAAGCCTGTAATTCTCCTGAAATTACAACTGATCTCCAAAATACAGAGATCGGTTCCCCCGGAGGAAACAACGGCATTGGAGGGTGGACTCTATGGCATCACATCCCTGCTTCACTCCCCCCTCCCCAAAATTTCCCCCTCTCCAGCCTCCACTCCCCAATTTCCAGATAATTCCTAAGCAGGAGTTGGCATCCCTATAAAATTTTGTGTGTCATGCACAGAGAAAAAACAAGACTTGACAGTTTAGAAGAAGAAGGGAGACTGTGAGTTGGTCGAAGGTGAAGTGTCTTGGGGATATGAGTCTCTCGTTGGTGTCTGGCATGGGATTGAAGGCACAGCCTGTCAGCAAAGCCTGTTTGCCTTTTCTCTCCCCCTACATGTAAATAAAACAATTAATTACACAGATGGTGTAAATCTCCAGGATTCTCCCATCCACACTGAAAGCACTCTGAAATTTCTCACTACATGCAATGTTTGGAAAGATCCTTTATGTGCCGTCAACTGATGGTTGATCCCCAGGATTATAATCTGGGTGCTGAGAGATTCTTTGCTTCTCCAACAGCACAATAATTCCTACAGTTGCCAGGTCAGACTATTAGGACAGCTCCAAAGCTTGTCTGGTGCAGATGTGTTTGTAGAAAGACAAGAACTCTCATCAGGCTCCTGAAAATAATATTAGGTTTGCCAAATCATACACTTAATTGAACCAGCTCTTGTTAATGTGAGGATCAGGTTACCAACAAATGCAAACACCCTGGACTTGTGCAGAGTCAACTGGAGCATAACCTCCCGGTCCTAGCTTGACTCCTGGGAAGAAGCAGGGAGTCATGCAGAGGCAGAAATCGGGATAAAATAGCCCCAGTATGTAAGATCCCGGTTCTACCCAGGGATATTTTGACTGTGCAGAAACGGCCTAGGAGAACTTATTTCTGTAGTCTGGAGATCAATTAAAATTCCAGGAAAACTCCAGGCCCCATCTGAAAGTGGGTATCGTAAAAACACATGCCTACGCCCCTTCAAGCTCTGAAGGGTATCCTATTAAAAGAGGCAAGTTCAGCACGGATCCAAACTCTGTCTTGCTTGTGACACCACCATGCTTGTGCTACCGGCTTGGAGCAACTGATCCAGCCCACCCCTTCTCAGTTATTTTGGGAATGAAGGAAGGCGATCAGACAGGCTGTCAAGTAAGCAAAGGAAACAGGAGCAAGCCAACGCCTTCCTGTTTTCCACAGTAACAATGCCTCGTTTGCATCAGTCTGTTCTCTCTATACACAGATAACTTGGACTTGAGACCTGCTGGGACCAAGCCTCTACCCCCCCATGGAACTATTTGAAGGGTAATATTTGCAAAAGAGGAGCAAGAAAAGTTGATTGCAATATCCAAAAAGGGTGCCCTCTGAATCGCTGAAAAGAACCATTGGGGCATGATGCTCTGGGATCACAACCTAGATAGCTGAACACCTAGGGCCGAAAACCTCCAGGTGAGCTGGAGATCTGCTGGGATTACAGCTGATCTCCAGGCAACAGGAACCAACTCTCCTGGAGAAAATGGCCACTTTGGAAAGTGGGTTTTATGATATTATACCCCATTGAAGCTCCACCCCTTCCCAAACCCCGCCCTCCACAGGCTCCACCCTCAAAATCTCCAAGTATTTCCCAACTAGGACCCGGCAACTTTATCGCCAACAGGTAAGGTTGACAGTGGACAACAATCGGATGGAGTCACTGTTTATGGACTTAAAATAAGTGTAGGGGGTGAAAGGAATTTACCAAGGAGCTACCACAAATCCAGTGGCGTCAAGAAGGCACTTCCCTTTAGACCCGATCCCCTAGTTACCTTCTCCATTCCTGCTTCTTGGGCCTCCCTCTCAGCTCCTAATACACAGTAATGCCTCCACGATGGATCCACATTGCAACAGCAGTGTATACTGAGATCCCTGCAGCCTGTTCTTTCCTGTTCCACAACCGCCCAAATTTCCTGTCTGCAGCTGAAAAGGAAGGGGTTGTGCTAGTGATCTTCTTTTGTATGGTCCCCCCCCCCCTTTCTTTCTTTATTGACTCACTTTTACTTACTCGCTTGCCTGCTTTAAGCCTGCCCTTGAACAAAACTGGGATGTTCTGGATTTGCAAATCCAAATCAGGAAGAAAGGGAAAGAAAGGTTTTTGGGGGAAAAAGAGACTAAAACTTTTGTTTGAAGGAGACCAATTAATGGCTTTCAAGTCCCTATATCCCCTATGGATAGCACTGGAATGTAATAGCTGTGTGCACAGGGGCCCCTTTCTCACTAAGATCGCAGTGTGGGTAGAAGACACAAGCCTTTCACTTGCTCCACCTTCCCAAGCTGAAATGGTGCCGGAACCTCTGATTTGCCCCCAGAGTCAACTGATTGGTAATGGTGGTAGGGTTGCCATCACCAAAAACAAAGCAAGCCAGAGAAGGGGAGAAAATTCCAACCCAAAAACCACTTGGGAGTTGGTCCCTGAAACCCTTTTTGGAGGTGCGGCTGTGGGGCAGCAGTGCCAGGCAGAGATGTCCTCAGCCACTGGGAAACTGCTCCCCCCCCCCCCCGCGTGGATTGCCCATAACCAAAAAGGTTGAGAAAAAGAGATATGCATAGTCATCACCAGTGGTGGGATCCAAAAATTTTAGTAACAGGTTCCCATGGTGGTGGGATTCAAACTGTGGTGTAGCGCCAATGGGGCTGGGCAGGGCACAATGGGGGCGTGGCTGGACATTCCTGGGCGGGGCTATGGCAAAGGACGCAGCCGCTGCGCCGGTCCTTGGGCGGGAAACGAATGCACGCAGGCGCAGGCTGCCACGCACGCCGGTGCACCTCCTGCTAGACTGCTTCAAGTTCTGTGCGCTACTGCTGAGAGGAGGGGCGTAACTAAGGCAAAAATCACATGGCAAAATCACCCATTAGTAACCCCCTCTCCGCACACACAAATAATTAGTAACCTACTCTCGGGAACCTGTGAGAACCTGCTGGATCCCACCTCTGGTCATCATTGTCATTGTCAGTTACCAAAAAAGCTAACGTTATAATCCAAAGGTTAAAATCAAATTACAAATATTAAAAACCATGCATCACAAAACAACAATCTTTGGTTAGATATGTATGTACCTTCACCAAATATACCAAACCTTTGAAGTACAAATTGCACTTTTACACAAGGGGATGTGTTTTACACGATTTAGTAAAAGTACCCGGTCTTATGAATTATGCTTGTAACTGTGTGACAGGCTTATAAAATTTTGCAAGGGACTAGTGGAGAAAGTGTCAACAGAGAAAGTGTCCTCCGTCCCAAAATACCATGCCAGACAAGATTGCCAACTCTGGGTTGGGAAATTCCTACAAATTTGGGGGCACAGGCTTGGGAGGGTGCAGTTTGGGAAGGAAGAAGGTCAATGGGGCATTGTGCCCTACAGTCCACCTTCCAAAGCTGTCATTTCCCCCAGGGGAATTGATCTCTGTAGTCTGGAGCTTGGGCATAATTCCTGGCATACCTACCCCATAATAAAACTCACACAGACTCAATAAAAAGATGTCCATTCATTTAGATATTTATGAGTCGTGCTTCGTCTTCAGTGCAGACCCCTCTAATGGAAAGCGAAGCAGCTTTTTGAAGGGGAAAAATGCAATGCAGCTTTGAGCATGAACAGTGGCTTCTTTTTTTAAAAAAAGCACAAACAAAGGAGAGGTGAGAAATATGGTTTCCCACCATCCTGACAATCACCAACTATCTTTAAGAGTGCAATGTCAACATTAGCCCAAATAAACTCAAAAATACACACGTTGCACTCTGGCTGTGTCTAATCTTATATATTAATCTTATATATAATTGAACAACTCAACACTTCTATTTGTATTTACATTTCCTTATTTCTCTGACAAGGTTCCCACCATCCTGGCCAAAATTGCAAACTACACTCCTGCCTTCCGCTGGTAACTACATTTCCCAGCAGCCCTTTGGAGGAGAGGGGAGGGACGGTCATTTCCTTCCCTCTGATATATTTCCGGATTTGTTTGCAAATTATCCTTGGAGCGGCTTGAGGATCTGAAACGGTGGTCTTATTGCAAAAGTGGGGGCAGGTCATAGGGTGAGGGTCTTGTCAGGGGGCCGGAGCAATGGAGGCTTTGATGGATTCTGGACTTGGGGTCGGTGGGGCAGCGATGCGAGACTAATGGCGTTTGCGATGCAGCTTGCCCCTCCCTCAGATTGAAATTGTCGCTGCAAAAGCGCTATTTCACGGCTGCTAAGAACCCCTTGAGTTGTGCCCGTGGTTCTGCACCCATGCATTTCTTAAATTCTGTTTTCTGCAGATCTCTTTTTCTTTGGCCAGGCGTGCTTACTTGGGAGTTGGCCCATCAAGCAGACTGGGGCTTGCTTCTGAATAAACCTGCCTAGGAAAGCAAGTTATTCTGATCTGTTTGCAAACATTCATCTCAAAGAGCTTGCCTGGGAGGTGAGCTCTTGCAAAGCTCATCTTGCTAGCTGCAATAGCCAGGGAAGGAAGTATCGTTAATGAAGAAAGAAGGTCATGGTAGGGTCTGGGAGGAAGGTTTTGAGGAAAGCAAATAGATGGGAAGTTTAGAAGGCTTCAGAGTAAAGGGTTGTGAGTGCTGGGGGGAGTTTGTGGTGGGCGCTGGAAGGGTGAGAGAAGCTGGCGAAAAGGTGGGAGATTGGGAGAGGAAGCTATCAGATTCAGCTGTGCCTTTTCTGAACCTTGTTTCTTACATTTTAATAGTTTCGAACTCCTGTTCTGGCTTCTGTTACATCTGCTTTTCCAACTGAAAGCCCTCCAATGGTGTAAGAAGCCGAAGCATCTTTTCCATTTGCTTGCTGATTTTCCTCGGCAGCTCTTTTCATGCAAGCAATTTGAAACAGGGATGATTCTCTCTTATGAGCTTTGCTGTTGGTATTGTTCCTGTTGTTGTTTTGAAGTTGTTCAGAAACCAGTTTGGTGTGGTGGTTAGCGTTGGATTAGGATCTGGGAAACCCAGGCTTGAATCCCCACTCTACCATGGAAACTCACTGAGCGGCCTATACGCTCAGCCTGCCATAGCTCACGGGGTTGTGAGATTAAAATGGAGGAGAAAGAACCATATTCCTTGGGGAAACAGCAGAACAAAAACTTGAGTAAATTGTAGGAGAATTTTATATAAACCAAAATGCTTTTTTAAAAAGTGATAAGTTGGAGGAGAAGAAAGGATTGCATGCTGTAAGAATTCACGGGGATCCTTTGCTGTGTTCCTCACTGGGATTCTTTGCTGTGTTGCTCTGTTTTTCAGCTACAAGGGGCCCTCTCAAATAGCAATCCTGGATTCCCCCCTGGATCGTGGCTCTCTGATGGACACCTCAGAGCCTAGCAGTGCAACTGAGGAAGATGAGGAGAAAACAACGGTAGAGAGCCGGCCGAGGACCCGCTCTAACCCCGAGGGAGCTGAAGACCGCACCCTGAGCACCCAAGCCAGCGTGGGGAGCCGCAGTGAAGGAGAAGGGGAGGCCGCTAGCACCAACGACAGCCCACAGATTGCCACAGCTCCTGCTGCCGACAACACGGGCTGGCCAACCCCTGTGCCCCCCGCAGAGTTCCAAGTCAAGACGCCACGGGTGAACTGCCCTGAGAAAGTGGTGGGTATCTCTTGGGAAGAGAGTTACTGTCCAGTCTCAGTACCTGGGTACAGATCTTGGCCTTAACAGACATGACTGTAGACTGTGAAAACCCTCATTAAATGTTGTCGCAGTTGAGTGTGCTTAGTTTGGTGAATCATCCCTTGTTTGTATGCAGGAGGTCCCAAGCCCAGACTCTGGGATTTCCAGTTAGAGTTGGAAAAGGCCTTTCCTTGCCCAATGTCTCGGAGAAATGCTTCTGGTCAGAACAGACAACACTGGCCCAGATGGATCTGCAGTTTGATCTGGTATAAGTTGACTTCAGAGGTTCGAGATCAAACCTACAAGTTCTCTTGCTAGTTAAGAGTGCAGGTCAGGGAGACACGAACAAACAAAAAAACATGCCGTTTTTATGGCAGAGGGAAATGTTTAGCTCCTTCAAGGTTTTGAGGATTTCTAAGCTGCCTTTTCTATGGGTCCGAGGCTTCTTACAATAATAGTTTTTTAAAATCTAGTTAAAACCAGAATAAAGTACAACACATCTTGTTTTTTTAAGAAGCTTTACTGTTTGCTCCAGAAAAGAAATTATTTTGTTAGTTTATTTTCTTCCCAAATATCTGAATAGTTCCCCTTTCTTTTGTGCATGAAGGATCAGGGAAAGGTTCTGTGTTGTTTTTTCCTCCCATCCCCTGGCCCCCAAACACTCAGATCTCATCTTACCTTGACAATGATCTACATTTCCAGTTTACTCTCTGACCTGCTCTGGTTTTCTGGACATTGTTCTTGGCCAAGTGTGAGCCCCCCCACCCCCTTCATTTTTTCTTCTGTTCTTTTTCCCTCTCAGATTATCTGCTTGGACCTGGCTGAAGAAATGTCCTTCTCCAAACTTGACTCCTTTAACGGGTAAGGAGCTGCATCTATACCGGTAGGAACATTTTTCCTCATTGTTGATTTTTAGGAGAGAAATGTTTAGAGGAGTGTTTCCCAACCTTTTCGAGGTCAGGGTACCCTTGACCTCACTTTTCATATCTCACGGTACCCCTGCCGCCACCCTCCACCTTTCCCTCCCATTGCCCCTGCTTGCCACACACCCCACCTTCCCCTCCCAGGGTGAAGGGAAGCACTGGGGGTGGTGGTGGCTGCTGACTTTGTGGCAGGCCCTGCCCCATGGGCCAGCTCCATGTCCTTGCTGGCACCGGTGGGAGACACCACAAAAATTAGGGGGGGGCGGTAGTGTTGCCGCAGTACCCCTGGGACATGCTCACGGCACCCCAGGGTACCAGGGAGCCCTGGTTGAGAATGGCTGGTTTAGAGCATGGTGGAGGGGTTAAGAGCAGCAGACCCTAGCCTGCAGAACCGAGTTCGATTTCCCACTCCTCCACATGAAGCCTGCTGGGTAACCTTGGACCAGTCACAGTTCTCTAAGAACTTTCTCAGTCCATGCAGTGTGACTTGATGACAAACATCCACGCACACACTAGACTCCTACCTTAAGAAAAAGGAGGCTCTCTGCCTCAGAAGGCATAGCTGGGATAACCCCAGCATCTCAGCTTAATTTTTAAAAAAATTTCCTCACTAGCTTTCTTCTTCTGCCATCAAATCACCGCTGACTTGTGGTGACCTGTAGGGTTTTCAAGGAGATAGATCAATGATGGCGAACCTTTTCGAGACAGAGTGCCCAAATTGCAATCCAAAACCCACTTAGTTATCGCAAAGTGCCAACACGGCAATTTAACCTGAATACTGAGATTTTAGTTTAGAAAAAATGGTTGGCTCCGAGGCGTGCGTTACTTGGGAGTAAGCTTGGTGTTAGTTGTTGGCTTTGCTTTGAAGCAACCATGCAATTCTTCCAACGGGTGAATCACGACCCTAGGAGGGTTTACTCAGAAGCAAGCCCCATTGTCAGCAACCAAGCTTACTCCCAGGTAAAGGATCGCGCTTTAGTTCTTTGCATGAAAATCAATGGGGTTTAACAGCGCTTAACAGGGTTACCTACACTGCTTCCCCAAAATTAGGTCTTCGGTTTAATGCTAATAATCGATTTCCCCCCCACATGATGAACTCTGTTTGTGCGTGCCCACAGAGAGGGCTCTGAGTGCCACCTCTGGCACCCGTGCCATAGGTTCGCCATCACTGAGATAGATGAACAGAGGAGGATAGCCATTTTCTGCCTCTGTGTGGCATCCCTGAACTTTCTTGGTGGTCTCCCACCCAACTGCTAACAGGGTGCTTAACTTCTGAGATCTGATGAAATTGGGCTAGCTTTGACTAGACAGGTTGGGCAAGGGTTTCATGTTGCCCCAGACATGAGTAATATTTCCAACTAAACATGGTTAGAGAGAAAGACTAACGTGGAACAAAACTCCCATTAGTTGAACTGGAAAAGTGATGGAACTAGGAGGTGATAGTGGATGCCAGAGAGGTGCCTTATTTTGTTATTTTTCTTCCCCTCTAACATAAGGTCCAAAACAAATGCCTTGAACATCTCCCAGAAGATGATAGAGATGTTTGTTCGGACCAAGCACAAGATTGACAAGAGCCACGAGTTTGCGCTGGTGGTGGTCAACAATGACGTCACATGGGTATGTTGGGCCTGTTGTATGTGTCAGTGGCTTCAGATATTGTGCTCTGGCTGTTGATCTTCTGTGTTACGAACATGGACTGTGTTTCCTGACTTGGATCTATTTCTCATGGGCGGCTCTCCAAAGCCAAGGATTGTATTTTCCCTGATGCAACTGCAGAATTTGTTAACGGGAATAGAACTTGCAGTCGCCACTGTCATTCCAGTAAATGCAAAGTTCTTATCCTCATGAGCATGGGGACTAGGAGAGTGCAGCCTTCTGGAAGTCTCTTGGCTTTTGCAGCTAAGATGGTACGAGGGTTGGGTGAGCTGTGATCTTGTGCTTTGCTAGAATCTCATTGAATTAGTGGTGCAATCTTTAATAAGTTTGGCCAAACAATTAGAAATGTTTGCTTGATCAAAAAGGCCTTTCTGATTAATCAGCCAACATATTTATTTCCAAGCAAAAATGTGAGTACATGTAAACATTTCAGATGGTGTGACACCGTCTTAGAATGGCAAGATTCAAGTCCAGTAGACCTTTAAAGATGAACAAGATTCCCAGGGTACATGCTCTGGGAAGCTTATTGGCTATTAAGATGCTACTGAAATTGAATCGTGCTCTTCTACTGTAAAACAACACAGCTGCTCACCTGGAAACTATCTTAATATGAGCCTTTCCCCTTTCACTCACAAGGGAGTGGGGTTGGCATATCATTCAACGGATTGGTCAAATGTTTGTCAAGTGTCCCCTATAACCACGAATGCCTTTCTATTTTCATGGTGGTGTCATTTTGTCAGAGATGGCACCTAGTTGATTGAGGTGCGTTCCTATACCAATGTAGCCTGATGGTATCTAGGTGATTGAAATACACTCCTGTCAATGTAATTGCTGCAAAATATATGTATTGAGCCTGCTATATGTTACCATGCTGTGAAGGGACATTCCTTCTTTGATTTTTACTCTCCCTTTCACACGCTTTGTTGATAACTACGCTTATCCCTGACACCTTCCTCTCCCATGGGAAAAAGGGATGTTTCCATTGACTCATGGGGGTGGCCGTCCAAGTGGCTGTATTTATCTGTCGCTGACCTTGGGGGGCTGCAGCACCGAAATAACTCTTACATTCTTTGGGGAAATTGGGGTGTGTGTGTTTCTGAATGAAGAAGGGAGCAAAAGCCAGGTTCGTCAGAACTAGCTTCTTCCAAGCTGCATGCTTCATTACCTTTCCAATAAACGCTACTGATCAATAATCCAGAGCCTGTTTGTTGATTCCGGGATCGAGACCTAACACATTTGTTGGGAAGGGGAGGAGAAAGAGATGTACTTGTCCCCAAGCTGGGCAACTGGACAAGTGGAAACCTGGTAGCTGAGCAAAGCTGTCGCATCTGACTATAGCCACAGAGAGGAAGAAGCGTAACTCCCAAGTGTGTGCTTTCCCCCCTAAGTTAATGTAGTTGTTTCACAATCGCAGTGTTTTTATCCTTAACAAAAACATCAGACTTCTTGACAATTAAAGTATTACTTCTTGTTGTTCTAATAAAGTTAGCACTTCATCAGTCAGCAGACCAAATTTTTGGTTGAGCAGCCATTCCTCAGGAGGAACGCCTCTGAGTTGAGGGAGGTCTTATGCAGCACAGAAATCTAAAAAACCAACAGTAGAGGACTGCATTTTTCCAATATTCTTAATGATAATAATGATGATGATGATAATAAATTGAAAAAGAACACGAGAAGGTCACTAGATACCACGATTTGAAAATTGAGCTTCAGCGTCTATGGCACAAACCAGCTAAGGTCGTCCCAGTGGTAATCGGCATGCTGGGCGCCATTCCGAAAACACTAGGGCAGCACTTGAAACATCTTCGAATTGACAAAATTAACATTGGTCAAATTCAGAAGGCAGCCTTGCTGGGATCTGCACGAATACTATGCCGATACATTACAACTTCCTAGGCCTCTGGGTGAGGCTCGAATTGTAATGAAGGCCAACAACCAGCTAAAGATCTGGCAGCTGTGAAATCTACCATAATAATAATAATAAGCCTTTAAAAATTATGTGATGTTCAAAAAATCAAACCTGTTATCCAGATGGAACCAGATCAATGAGAAGAGAGCATTTGAAGCAATGTCTTCGTGAGTTTCAGGTTTGTGTGAGTTTCGGGTCTAGGCTTTGAACTAGGTAAGTAAGAAGGAAAAGCAGGTGGAAAGAAAAGGAAGACGGAAGGTTGGGAGGCAGTATTTGGGTACCTGGTGGGCAGGCAGTGAGGCGCAATATTAGGGTCATGGCTGCTCTTTTTAGAAGACGATAGAATAGTCATCAAAACCACCCCAAAAATAATCTTAAAAACAGGCTTTTAAAAAACAACAACCCAACTTTATATTTCAATACACGCAGAGTTTAAATCATTTATTTCTTGATGAAAAATCCTAGGGTTAGTCCACCAAAATGTTTTTCACCCAGGCATATGCTGATCATGGTAGTATAATGGTTACAGTGGAATATCTTTCTCAAATTCAAAAACATCTGTGGCTTTGGGAGGACCCAAAGCCCAGAGACATGCTTGTGTAACTCCTCTCTCTCTCTCTTCTTCTCCTTCTCCTTCTTCTTCTGCCCCCCCTCCCCCCCCACCTCCAGCTCTCAGGCTTCACCTGTGATCCCAGAGAGGTCTGCAGTTGTTTATACGATTTGGAAACAGTGGTCTGCAAGACATTCAGTATCCTTTCTTTGTGTGTTCTGTTGTTCAGGGAAAAGGGGGGGGGGAGATCCTGGCCTTTTGATAATTCAGAAGAGTCATCCCCAGAGCAAAACATTAGACAAGATTGTCATTGAAGCGGAAGAGGAGCAAGGAAACAATATACAGTGTTGTAGGGAGGGTCGTTTTAATGTAGGAATCAGCAACCGTGTGCCAGCGTGGTGTAGTGGCTAAGAACAGGTGGATTCTAATCTGGAGAACTGGGTTTGATTCCCCACTCCTCCACCTGAGTGGCAGAGGCTTATCTGGTGAACCAGATGTGTTTCCGCACTCCTACATTCCTGCTGGGTGACCTTGGGCTAGTCACAGTTCTTTGGAACTCTCTCAGCCCCATCTACCTCACAAGGTGTCTGTTGTAGGGAGAGGAAGGAAAAGGAGCTTGTGAGCCACCTTGAGTCTCCTTACAGGAGAGAAAGATGGGGGTATAAATCTAAACTCTTCTTTGATGCAGATTCAGCACTTGGATTATTATCCCCCCCCCCCCCCCCCGCCGCAGCCCCAATCAACCTAGCTCACAGGAAAAAGTGGAATTAATGATGATCTTCATCTTGAGCCGTGGTGGGGGGAAGTGTTTAACCTTCTTCACAAAATCTAATTGGGCCTGGTTTTATAACCATCTGGGTGATGAAGATGATGGGTTAGAGATTTTAAAGTTGCAGTTTTAAACACAGTTGATGGTGATCACTACCCTCCTGTTTTGCTCGTATAAAAAGGGTGGGATTTTAATACCACCTTAGCATCTATGGGAAAAGATGAACTTGTGTAAATCTGCCTTAGCATTTCTGCCTTAGATCTGGAAGGCCTTTTCAACCTCATGTAAGTTCAAGTCCTTGATTATGTCTTGTGTCAAACTCGGCCTATTTGGTCTTTTGTGTTTCTTGCTGAATCAAGTATTTAGTAGTCGGTTTTCTGCTTTAGCTTCAGAAGCAGCTTTCTAATCCTAAAATCAATCCCAACCATAATGAAATCCAGAAATAAAATCAGTGGGACAGCAGAATGGAATGGGATAAAATCCAAGGAAATAGCAGAAAACATAAGCCATCTGAAAGGCTGTATGGTCTTAAACCAAGCATGAAAATGACTTAGAACTGCACCCCCCCTTGACCATCCACCAATCCCTTTGCTCTCTGATGTGGGATAGTATTGTACAGTGGTTAGAGCATTACACTCTGATCAGGGAGACCTAGGTTCAAATCCACACTCCGACAAAATCGCTTTCTCCTGACATTTCGCCTGCATCTGTGGCTGGCATCTTCAGAGGACTTCAGAGCACTTCCCACTAGGACTTAATTAATAAAATTTCACAACGTTTTTCGTGACAATCAACAGTAATGCTGCTCATTGGAAAAATGTTTCCTTTGCTGAAAAGAGCTCAGAAGCCTGAACAATTTATTACATTAATCGTGCCAAACAGAGATGAGAATAATTTATTTTCTATATATTTACCACATTTATATCCTGACTTAGTTCCTGGTCTGGGCCACCAAGGCGGCTGCTGGTAAAGAGTTCTGCGTGCCACCCTACAATCAGAGAAAGTGAGAAGAGATTATAGGCCGGAACTATAATTTCTGCTTTACTTCTGTTTGTCTTTAGTGACCAGTTTTCCTCTATAGGTTGAGTATGGCAAGAAGCAGAGAAAATTAGCTGCCCAGGAGAATTAGATGTCCAGGGAGAATTCGTGAAAGAGAGAAAGGTGGGGAAGGGGTCTGTGGTGACTTCACATTTTTTGCATCTGTCTCCACGGAGGACCTTGAAATTCTCAGCCTTCAAAGCCTTCTTTGAACATGAGTTATTAGAACTAGGAGCCTTTTGCAGCTCATCACGCCAAACATCAGGGGTATCCACCTCTGGCCCCCGAGTTGTTCATGGACTATGATTCCCATTAACCGCTGCCAGCATGGCTAATTGGCTGCTGCACGAGGCAGAGCCAGCCACAATTGGCCATTCTGGCAGGGGCTGATGGGAATTGTAGCCCATGAACATCTAGAGGGCCAGAGTTGAACACTCCTGAGTTAGGCCAAGGTTGGTATGTCTCTGTTCAGTGGTGTATTTACCTAGGGATGAGGGGTACCCTATTTCCCCAGGTGCCACTAATCTGGTCACGTGTAGGGCACAATATTGGCCTTCCATGTGACCAGGAAGATGGCAAGGCAGCAGGAAGTCCTCTGCCACGTTGTCTTCGGGCACCTTCTGCCCTGCCCCTGTCGTTATCAATACGGGTGGGGCCAAGGGTCCCAAGGACCCCGCCCCCTAGCCTCGCTCCAGGCTCCCAGCCAGCAATCCCTTCTGCCCTCCCCTCTGGGGACAGCAGAAACTACTGCCATCCCCGTCCTCTGAGAGCTGCTTTTATAAGCACTGAGGCCAGGGGTGGGGCTTGGGGAGGTGGGGCAACGCCCCTTTGGTTGGGATGTGGTCACACCCCCTAAGCCCCACCCTCTCAGCTTCAGTGCTTATAAAAGCAGCTCTCGGCAGATGGGGGAACAGCAGTCTTTTCTGCTCTCTCCAGAGGGGGAGCAGAAGGGACTGCAGGCTGGGGCTGGGGGTGGCGGCAGCCGGGCTGCAGGGGCGGACCCCTGCCCCCAGACGCTGTGAGGGGGGCAGCTCTGTCTCTGTTTACAGAACTGATAATAGCAGATTGGCTAAAAGGCTGAGCTGTGAATTGGGAAGTTCCTGATTCAAGATTTGCCCTAAGTGTGAGTTCACTACTTGGCTCTGGTGCATGATCTTTATTTGTCTCTCAGTGCTTCACCAGTAATATGATGATAATGTTGGTCTTCTCCCTAGGGTTGATGTACAGAGTGTAAAATAATAGATAGAGAATGCTTTGAATATGCTGGTAATGACTGCTGTGAATGAACATGACTCTAAACACACACACATTTTGTCCACCCCTCCTCTCCGGATAGACAGCAGAAGACAGAGCTTCCAGTGACGGAGAATGTCCAGACTATCCCGCCTCCGTATGTGGTCCGGACCATCTTGGTGTACAGCCGGCCAGCCTGCCAACCTCAGCTTGCCATCACGGATCAGATGAAGGTGTGTTCTTCTTTGTCCTCATGCTGTAAGTCCTCCTCCCAAGTGCTTCCTCCAGGGAGAGGGACCCACAAGCTAATTGCTCTGTTGTCATGAGTCTTCCCTTCTCTCTTCCCACAGAAAATGCTACAGTGTCCTTACTTCTTCTTTGACGTCCTATATATCCACAATGGTGCAGAGGACAAGGAGGAAGAGACCAGCTGGAAGGTAAGAGCTTCCAGAGCCCAGCCAGATTCAAACCAAAGGTCTCTCCTGGAGTCCAGCATCCTATTTTTTGCAATGGCCAACCAGGATGGCATAGTGGGTAGTGTGTTAGATTGAAACGCTGAGATGCAGGTTCAAATCCCCACTTCTACCATGGAAGGTCATTGAGTGACTTTGGGCCAGTCACAATTCCTCAGCCTAACCTACTTCACAGGATGGTTCTTTGAAGAATATGGAAGAGGGGAGAAATATGAACTACCAGGGGTTTCCACGGCACAGTGGGCACAACAACAAAATGGCTGCTGCAGGAGGTAGAGCAAGGCACAAAATGGCTGCCAGCTTAACTTCAGCAACATAGTTCAGATCCTTATGCTATGGTGGCAGCTGCTGCCAAAGCAACATTTTAAAAACTGTACAGTCAACCAGCAGCCTTGCTGGGAAAAAGTCCTACCTGGCCCCACGTTTTAAGGTGGCACCAGAAAAGGTGTTGGCACATTGGAGACTCCTGGACTATACTGAGATGGAAGAAGCAAGAGAACCCACTCTCTCACTTAGAGAAGCAAGGCAACCAAGCAATTTCTCAAAGGTCTTGGAAATAAGAAAAGCCTCCTTTGAAAGTAAATCTGTCAAATACTTTACTTCTGAGCTGTCCGATGAGAGCTTATGGTGATTAAACACAGGGGAGCTCCCTGCTGCTGATAAACATTCGGTTGTTAAAAGTGGGAGTAGAGGTGAAGGATAAACACTTTCCTCTTCATGTGTGCTTTTATTCACAACTTCGTTCATTTGCAAAGACACCTCGTGTGAAAAGGAGTCAGCGGGAGCGGCAAAAGTTTCCGAAACAAAGGTTTCCAAAACCTCAAACCTATTTGAAAGCTCAAGTTTATTATGAAGAGATTGCTGAGAATAATTGGTGGTAAAATCATCTATTTTACTTTGTTTGGGAGGTTTTTGGTTCGAGGTATTAGAGCTCAGATTTGATCGGCGGCGTTTCCTCAAAGTCATTTCCTTCGTTGTTTGGGCAATTAAACAGTGGCAGTCAGCCAAATAGATTTTGCCAGGAGAGGGAAGCCAGGAAACGCAGAAGAAAGCTGCTGCGAACCAGCTGCTTGTATTTAAACAGAAAGTAAGTTAAAATTTAGAGCTCACAGACTAAGAATGCAGAACGGGAGGCCATCTTCCTTTCCTCCCTCCTGGACTATACTATCAGTGTGTATTAGCTGTTGCTATATGCTTGTATCTTGCTGCCGCTGCAGTATATTTCTATTTACATAATATTTCTTGCGTGGTTTAACATGTCATGTTTTATACTTGTCGCTGTTTCAGATTTCTGCTGTCGTAGCTCTCTGTTAAATTATTTGCTAGATGTCACCTCATGTTGATTGTACTGATTTGCATTCTGTGATCGGCATTGAGCCTTGGTGAGAAAGGTGGACACAGATAAACAACAGATAAAGACTCCTTGAGCATAGAGGTTCTGTTTAGCTGACATGGCTGATAAGTGTAAAGGAGACTGTGATAAGGTCCCAAGGGTCTGGGTGACAGGCACCT
Source organism: Sphaerodactylus townsendi (assembly GCF_021028975.2). Classification (NCBI taxonomy): domain Eukaryota; kingdom Metazoa; phylum Chordata; class Lepidosauria; order Squamata; family Sphaerodactylidae; genus Sphaerodactylus; species Sphaerodactylus townsendi. Next base: position 22,063,438 of record NC_059429.1, read on the forward strand.
GACACAACCACATGACCGGAACAAAGATGTTCAAGGTGCAATCAATGCCTGGTTGCGAAACCTCCTGGAAACCCCTAGGGGTGCCATAGTGGATTCCATGGTGAATGAAGAAGACGAGTTTGGATTTGTACGCTGCTTTTCTCCCCTGTAAGGAGTCTCAAAGTGACCTACAAACTCCTTCCCTCCCCATCCCCACAACAAACACCCTGTGAGGTAGATGGGACTGAGAGAGTTCTGAGAGAACGGTGACTGGCTTAAGATCACCCTTCATGTGGAGGAGTGAGGAATCAAACCCAGATCTCCAGATTAGAGACCATCGCTTTTATCCACTACACCCATGGTGGCGAACCTTTGGCACTTCAGATGTTATGGACTACAATTCCCATCAGCCCCTGCCAGCATGGCCAATTGGCCATGCTGGCAGGGGCTGATGGGAATTGTGGTCCATAACATCTGGAGTGCCAAAGGTTCACCACCACTACACTACACCATGCTGGAGAAAAAATGGGACAGAAATGGAATGAAATAATAAATATGGACACATGAAGCTGCCATTAATTAGGACGGTCATTGATCTCCTCAGACTGGCAGCAGCTCTCTGGGCTCTGGAAATGTTATAGACTGAGCCAGGGACTTTCTGCATGCAAACTTAGAGGCCTGTTTCTTCTGCATCAGGTGGACTAATGCCACAGGGGCCTATTCATGGGCTTCCTAGAAGCATCCCAAGGGATGCTGGACTTGTTGGGACTTTGGTCTGATCCAGTAAAGCTATCCTGGAGGAGGAACTAATCCGGAGCCTTTAGGTAGGTTTAGCATTACGGCAACCTTGACCCAGACACGCACACTTGGCCAAACCTATCTTACAGAGTTGGGGAGAAAATGGCGATGTGAGACCTGTGCGCTCCACTTTGCGTTGTTTGAAGGATGGGCAGGATAAAACTGTACGAGAGAGGGGAAATTGGCACAAACCCCATAACTAAATCGAACCTCCATATTCAGAGGCAATAGATCCAAGTTGTTTTCAAACAAACAATAGGGACAGGGCCATTGCTTTGTTTCTGTAGGCATCCCTGTGCCATCAGAGTTCTGTATAGCCTGTAGCTCTGATCCTTGTGTTCTGAGGAAAGCCACACTTTGGGAGGACTGGGCTGGGAGCAGTCCCCACCTTGAAGTTCAGAGTCTTGCTTCTCTCTCTCCCCCAGGAGATGTGTGCCTTCTTCAGCAATCTGGACACCAAAGGCACTAACTACAAGTACGAGGTGTCCCTGACGGGCCCAGCTGTGGAGCTACACAACTGCATGGCCAAGTTGCTGGCCCACCCTCTCCAGCGGCCCTTCCAGACCCATGCCTCCTACAGCATGCTGGAGGAAGAGGAGACATCTGAGATCGAGGCCGTCGTCTGACACAGACTGAGGGACAGGATGGGGTGTTTGTAGATGGGATTGCAAGAAAGCCTCTCTATTTCAAAGTAGGCTTCTAGCATGGAAATGGGACTGGGTGGTTGTGATCTTGACTGGAGCAGGGGCATGATTGCCCCCCACCATCGGCTAATTTAAGTTTTATACTTCAACAGGGAAGCTGTATAGAGAATGCAGGGTGAGAAGGTTCTAGAATGTTCTGGGGGCCAGAAGTGAGGGAGAAAGTTCCAGAATTAGAACGACCGATTGTTCTTGGCAAAGGAAAGGCTTTTGCGAGCCGAGCAACCAATGGGTTTTCTGATGCTTAACTCATTTGTTAGTTCATCCAATGTAAATAAAAATGTCCTTCAACCCCCTTGAAGGAAGACAACAGTAGCATTTTATTTATATAATGTTAATACTCTGGTTTTCTCCCCATGGGGACCGAAAGTGGCTTGCAGCATCATTTGTTCATCCTTTCAACATCACCCCTGTGAGGTAGACTAGGCTGAGAGAGGGACTGCCCAAAGCTCACATAGCAAGCAACTTTCATGTTGGAATTTGAAGATGGGTCCCAGATCTTCCCTGATCTGACTCTGACCACTGTGACATGGTTGGCTTTCAGAGCTGACTACTGCTGGAATTTTTAATAAATGTATTTCCGCATCTTCTGGTTGCTTTGAAAAGGTGGCTCCTGTTAATCAACCACCTTGTTTCCCAGACATATACTTATTTTTTTAAAAAAATCCTTTCCAGGGGCATAGGTGGCAGATAATATCTTGAAAGACGCCACGTAACAAACGCTACACCGTGCTAAAAAAATCAGTATTTAAAGCCAAGCAGCAAAATAAACATCCATATTTAAACTAGACAGTGTCTGCAACCTGTGGCTTACCAGGTGTTCATGGACTACAATTCCCATCGGCCCCTGCCAGCTTGGCGTGGCCATGCTGGCAGGGGCTGATGGGAATTGTAGTCCATGAACACCTGGAGAGCCTCAGGTTGCAGACCCCTGACTGAAATCTGCTGCGCGGTTATGCCTCTCTCCGCCCCCAGTCTCCAACTGTCAATCAATAGATAGGCTATTGTTAGAATACCCTGAAGAAGAAGGCGGGAACATTGTGCTTCTCAGCCAATCCCTGCACAAGATGTTGACCGAGTGGTTGTTTCCAGCCAATCAATTGGACGATTTACGACATTCGCTGTAATCAGGCGGGGCGGGAACCTTCGAACCTCGCAAACAGGAAGATGGCGACGCTTCGCAGCCGGGTTGTGCGGATTTCCTCCTTGTGACCGGAACGGTGCTCGGCTGCACAGATGCCGCTTCGCAGGGTTAAGTGGCCGCTGTTTGCATGCACGGCGGTGGCCGAGACCCGGTGCTTCCTTGCCGGCCCCGACCGCGAGGAAATGTGCATGAACGGCCGGACTGCGCATGCCTCTCTCTGATGCAGCCTCTCTCTGCTCGCGATCTCCCCCTAATGGCAAAATGAGGCCAAGCACTTTTGAGCTCTCCGCCAGCCTGTGCGAAGCGCTGCGAGGCGAGGAAACTGAGTGAGTGTATGTGGGGATGTGTCAGTACGTGTCTGCGAGGCGGAGGGGTCTAGCAATGAACGCCTCTTGCATTTTTTTTGTACGACAAAACCATTATTCCAATTGAAAACCCGTTAAAAAAAGTCTGCCTATGTAATTTGCCTCCCCCTTTTTTTTCACTACCCTAATTTTTTTTGTAAAGGAAATCTACTCCTGCAAAAGGAAAAACTCAAGTGCCCCAAACCGCTTTTTGTAATAGACATTAGCTGATTTTGTAATTTCCTATGGTGGTTTCAAATTGCAGAAGCAGCAGACTTCACACCTGTTTAAAGTTTCTGTTTGCAAAATAAATCCAGTTCTTCAAACAACCCCCCTCCCCAGATCTACAAAGGTAAATATTTGCAGACAACACATTCGTTTTGTCAGATAGTTTTCATCTTTAAATTACTTGTGTTTGGGAGGCTGGCAACTTTTTGCATGTCATCCAAACCTTGAGATTCTTTCCTGTGCAAGAATGGGGTTCCTGAGTATGAACAAAGCGTGAACCTTTCCCCTCCTTGAAGTAATGTTGGAGGGTATCACCCATAGATAAAAATATAATGAAGCCAGGCAGTCCAAAATCATAATCACTGTCTACAGTATTTACACAGTGCTCCATATATGACACCTTGTAATCTTTACAACAGCTTTGCAAGGTAGGTCAGTGTAAGCCTCACATCACAGCCAAGAGACCACTTAACCCAGAATGACGTAACAAAAAACTGCCAGGTGAGTTCATGGAATAGTATAGATTTGAAACAGGAGTTTCCTGATATTTTGTACCATCTATTAGTTGATACGCTGTATTTGTTTTTGATGTATTCACTTCATTCTTTCTCCTCAACGGAAATCTAGAGTAGCTCACATCATTCTCCTCTCCTCCATTTTTTCCTCCTTACAACCCTGTAAGGTAGGCTAGGCTGAGAGATTGAGAGATGAAAGCATCCCCATGCCATTCAAGCCTTCTTCTTCATCATCTTTGAGGAAATAATTGTTTATTTTTGTAGAATCGATGGGCCTTGCTATTCTTTTTGTCAATATTAGTTGAATTTCTATTTTCTCGTCTCTTATTTATTGAAATATTTATTTATATCTGCCCTTTCCTTGCGGCTTGAGGTTGCATACAAATTAAATTAAAAGCATCACAATTTGAAACCACCACAAACCCCCCCCCCCCAAAACTGCCCCTCGTTCTCAAAGGAAATGCACGAGTTAGAAATAAAACTTATCTGTGGCAAGTCCTGAGAATTTATAAAAATTGTACGTCCCCTCACCTTAAGGTAAGCTCACCCCACACCCACCCCCCATCGTGGTGGGGAATCAGCCAAAAGCCCAGGTCAAGAGTCTGGTCTTCACCATACGCCAAAACCTCTGACAGACCTCTAGTGGGAGAGGGTTCCACAGAATGTCCAGATACTGTATAATTTCCAAGTAATTAGAAGTTGCCATCCTTGAAAACAAAACAAAACCTTGTCTTTTTTATTCTGATTCATATCCTAAGACTGTCTGTTTTTTTCCAGCCTGCGCAAAGGCATGTCTGGGCATGCAGCCACTGATGTGGTTGCAGGACGCGTCTTTCAGTTCATGCTTGGCTATCATTTCCAGTGTGGTGTTTTACCAAAATGTGTTACGAGAATCTGAAAAATTGAACTTCAGAGTTTAAAGGACCCTTTGCCAAAACCTAGGATGGAGTCTGGTTTACACCATGTAGATCTTGGATTGTTGGGTTTAGAGGAGCAAACATGAGCAGAGATTAAGAACTGAAGGTTTATACAGTCCTTTGGGAACCAAAAAGAGGTTTAGCTAAGGCGTGGGTCCCCAGCATTATGTACCCACCAAACGGGCATCTTTCATTGGTGGCACAGTCAGGAGCAGCAGTGGTGTAGTGGTTAAGAGCAGGTGCATTCCAGTCTGGAGGAACCGGTTTTGATTCCCTGCTCTGTCGCTTGAGCTGTGGAGGCTTATCTGGGGTATTCAGATTAGCCTGTGCACTCCCACACACACCAGCTGGGTGACCTTGGGCTAGACACAGCTTCTCGGAGCTCTCTCAGCCCCACCCACCTCACAGGGTGTTTGTTGTGAGGGGGGAAGGGCAAGGAGATTGTAAGCCCCTTTGAGTCTCCTGCAGGAGAGAAAGGGGGGGATATAAATCCAAACTTTTCTTCTTCACTGCTATCTTAATTTTCCAGACAAGAACATAGGGGAGAAAATGATTCTTTAGATAACCTAGGACAAAAGCCATGTAGGGCTTTCAAGGACAAAAGCGACACCTTGAATTGATCTCAGTTGCCAGTATAATTTCTGAGATACAGGATTAATACATTTCTGTTGGTGTTGCAAGCGTTGTTTAGCAGTGCAGATTGCTTGAGGCAGGGATCTATTTAAAACAGTGTATATGTTGGTGCTAGATTAATTACAATAAGCAAGAATTCCCATCCTTGAGGGATTTCCACAAAAGTCTAGATGAGCCCCCCAAAGAGATTGTGGCCGCCATCCGAAAAATACTCTGAGTAGACCTGCTTACAATGGCTCCCTCTGTCTCTTAGGTATTGATCAGGCTGTCCCAGCTTCTTTAGATTTTCAGCTGTGTTCTTGATTTTCAGGATGGTAGAAATTCTTCTGAAAAGGGGCGCAGACCCCAGCCTGGTTCTGCCAGATGGGATTGCCGCCATCCACTTGGCTGCTGGCATGGAGCAGGAGAGTGGGGTTCGGTGTCTTGGCCTCATCCTTCAATATGGCGGAGATCCCAATGTCAGGTACTCGGGAGGGCCTGCTACTTTGGCGGGAGGGGCAGAATCTTATAAAATATGCAGCAACAATCATCATCATGTTGTTCAAATTCATATTCCACCAATAACAGGAGACGGTGAGCATTTGTATTTGCGTTTATGGGCAGCGTCAGTATGGACTGAGGGCAGGGGTGGATTGGCCCTTATGGCCACCGAGATGTCCTCTGGCGGGCTGACATGCAAACCTAGACCTGAGTGCTTCAGATAAGGTGTGCTCTGCCAAGCTGTGTGCAGCGTAGGGCTGGCTAGGCAGGTAGACTGTTTGGGACTTTCTCCCACCCCCTCTTTTGCAGGGGCAGGAACCTTTCCAGGCCTTCTTTCCCTCCTGGTGCATCTTCCCTTGACTGTCTCTGCCTTACATTTCATGCAAGAAGTCTCACAACACCCAGATCTTATTCGAATCAAACCAAGGCCCAAAGCATCCAAGTGGCTGAGTTGTAACTACGTCTGCTTAGCTGCTGCAGAGTTCTGGTTTTACTTGAAGTCTGAACGGGCTACCGTGCTTTGCAGTTCTGAACAAGGGACACTGCCAGCTCGAGCAGCTTAGAATGACACATAGATGGTTCAAAGGGTTTGAGGAGAATCTCAAGTCAGTGTTAAGGTATGTGCATCTGCAAGGGGTTGGTTCTGATAGAACAGTGGTGGCGAACCTGTGGCACGGGTGCCAGAGGTGGCACTCAGAGCCCTGTCTGTGGGCATGTGCAGAGTTCATCATGTGGGGGGGAAATCGCCCCCCCCCCCCTCACATCTAGGCTGGCCTGGGCTGCTGGGCTCGATTATTAGCATCAAACCTAAGACCTAGTTTTGGGGAAGCAGTGTAGGTAACCCTGTTGAGCGTTGTTAAACCCCACTGATTTTTCATGTGAAGAACTAAAGCGGATCCTTTACCTGGGAATAAGCTCAGTTGCTGGCAATGGGGCTTGCTTCTGAGTAAACCCTCCTAGGGTCGTGATTCACCCGTTGGAAGAGTTGCACGGTTGCTTCAAAGCAAAGCCACCGACTACCACCAAGCTTACTCCTGAGTAACGCATGCCTCGGAGCCAACCGGTTTTTCTAAACTAAAACCTCAGTATTCAGGTTAAATTGCCGTGTTGGCACTTTGCGATAAATAAGTGGGGTTTGGGTTGCAATTTGGGCACTTGGTCTTGAAAAGATTCGCCATCACTGTGATCGAAGAACTGAAACTACCCAGTTCTTTAGCAGAGAAAAAGCAACGCAGCAGGGTTATAAAAAGGAGTTATCCTTTAATAAAGTTCTAAGTACACAAATGTAAGGATACAAAAATATGTTTACAAAAAAGAGGAAGACCAAAATAGTCATGTGCTACAAAGCCCTGGCAGACAAACCAGCTTACACAAACAAGCAAACAAGGAAAAAGTACAGCAGCACCGCAGACAATAATACAGCATAAGGCCAAGGGGCAAAAAGGTAGAGGAAAAAGGAAGGAGAGATAAGGAGTATGGAAAAGCTACACCCTAATATACAGCATTGAAGGTCACCCTCAATTAACAAACTACCCAGCTGCCCTGTATTAACATACAATAACCAAATAGTGCAACTGTTTTGCTCCTACAATAACTTACACAAGAGATGCCAAATATTCTAATAGGTTCAAAGTTATCCTGAATCTAGCCGCTGCTGGAGGCAAAAAGCAGAGGACGGATATTGCCTTTACACCTTGCCTGTGTGCTTCCCGCTAGCATCTGGCAGACCACTCTGGGCCAGCCCTTTGTCCAACCAAGCAAGACTGCGCTTATCTTCTTAAGTTTCTCAGTGCAATTTTTGTCTAAAGAGTTTGCTGCGACTCCCTTGTCCTGCATCCCTGTTATTTCAGGTCTGTGGATGGTCTGACCCCTTTGCATGTGGCAGCTTCCTGGGGATGCTATACCTGCTTAAAGCTCTTGCTGATGGAAGGAGGAGATACCAGTCTGGAAGACCAGGTGAGTTAGAACGTCACTGGAGATGATGGACGCAAGGCAGTCCTGCCTCTGACGGGGAAAACTGCCACTCGGATATGTTGGCACCTGAGTCTATGGGAGTGCTTCTCTAGCATCTAATCTCTGTTGGGGAGGGGGGCGAGCTGTGGGCTGACAGAGGGAGAGTGCAGACGGAAGAGGGCAATTGTCTCAGCAAGGGAGCAGGCAATCTCATGTGTAGCTCTGCCTGGAAGTGTGGCAGCGTGGTTTAACTCTACATCTGGGAGAGGATGGAGCTGCAAGGCCTGTCTCTAGTGATGGGCAAATCTCATAACGACAAGGGTTAAAGAGAATTCACCACAGAACGTGCACGTGAATAAATATTTTTTGTTTTGCCTTCTTGAACTGTGGAGGCTTAGCTGGTGAGCCAGATTAGCTTGTGCACTCCAACACATGCCAGCTTGGGCTAGTCACAGTTCTTTGCAGCTCTCAGCCCCACCCACCTCACAGGGTGTTTGCTGTTGTAGGGGGAGGGAAAGGAGATTGTAAGCCCCTGAGTCTCCTTACAGGAGAGAAAGGGGGGGGATATAAATACAAACTCTTCTTCTTCTTCTGCTTTAGTGATCTCTGTTCCATTCAGGCTCAGTATACAAAACATACTTCACACCAGCTTTATACCAACAGAGTTGACAATAGATTCTAGATAATCTCAGGTGGAAGCAGAGGTGGGATCCAACCAGTTCTCACCACTTCTCTAGAAGTGGTTACTAATTTTTTCTGAGTGCCGAGAAGGGGTTACTAAAGCAACCTCCTTGCCCAATAGGGACTGGAGGTGTGTGTGTGTGGCGGCACCACTGTTTGAATCCCACCACCATCAGAACCTGTTATTAAAATTTTTGGATCCCGCCACTGGGTGGAAGCCAAGTAAACTAGTAGCTGAGTTCTAGGTGGGTATAGGACAGTGGTGGCGAACCTATGGCACGGGTGCCAGAGGTGGTACTCAGAGCCCTCTCTGTGGGCACGCGTGCACAGAGTTTGTCATGTGGGGGAGGGCGATAGGTAACCCTGTTAAGTGCTGTTAAACCCCACTGATTTTCATGGGAAGAACTAAAGCACAATCCTTTACCTGGGAGTAAGCTTGGTTTCTGGCAACGGGGCTTGCTTCTAAACCCTCCTAGGGTCGTGATTCACCCGTTGGAAGCGTCGCACGGTTGCTTCAAAGCAAAGCCACCGACTACCACCAAGCGTACTCCCGAGTAATGCGCGCCTTGGAGCCAACCGTTTTTTTCTAAACTAAAACCTCAGTATTCAGGTTAAATTGCCGTGTTGGCACTTGGCGATAAATAAGTGGGATTTGGGTTGCAGTTTAAGCACTCTGCCTCGAAAAGGTTCGCCATCACTGGTATAGGAAAACCAAACACAGGTTCTTCTAGATTGGTTTTCATTGTCAGACTGAAAAGAAAGAGTCTCTGAAGGCATTTCCAGTGCATTCATCAGGACCTGCATATTTAACTTTCAAGAGTGAAAACAGTTTATTCGGCTGAGGTGGCCAGATGGTGAATTTGTCATCAATCTGTGGGAAATCAGTTTCTCATCATGTGCTTTTGTCTTTCAGGATGGGAACAGAGCTGTCGATCTAGCCATGGAGCAAGGGAACGAGATGTGCGTCCGTATCCTCCAGCAGTTCCTGGGAGAATCAAGACTGGAGCAGAACTCCCGGATGTGTAGGTTCTGAGCTAACAGGGCTTGAAATGAGCCCCCCCCCCCCCCTCAGACTTCAGCATCGGGGGAGCCAGCATGGTGTTGTGCAGGACAACCGGGCTTGTTTCCCCACTCCTATATTCCTGCTGGGTGACCTTGGGCTAGTCTCAGTTCGTTCAGAACTCTCTCAGCTCCACCAACTTCACAAGTTGTCTGGTGTGGGGAGAGGAAGGCAGAGGCGGAGCTATAAGGAGGGGAGGCTGTGCCACGCACCAGGCATGCCCCAAGGTTTCCTGGGAAGTGTAGTTCCCACCAGACTGTTTTTCAGCCTGAACTTTTTCAAGTTGAACTAAAGTAAGGGGCGGGGCACCATTTTCTCCCCCTATGCCACTGGAGGAAGGGAAAGGAATTTGTAAGCCGCCTTGAGTCTCTTTACAGGAGAGAAACGCGGGGTATAAATCCAAAGTCATCGTCTTCTTCTCCATGCCTGGATCTGATGCCCAGGAAACATAACCCGTGTTTTCTTTTTCCTTCCTGTCTGCTGTCAGCCCACAGGAGAACCGAGAGCTTCCTCTCCACGGACACAAAACGTGATTCGGAAATAGGCAGCTGGCTATCTGAGGACGACAGCTTTGGCGACAGGACCCTGAAATCTCCCTCGAAAGCGAGTCTGGAAGATGAGGGACCAGGCGGTCCCATCCGCTATCTTGTTGGAGCTGCTCCAAATGGGAATCGTATCCCAGGGGAAGAAGTGTATTGCTCCGGGGAACATCCGTCCAACTCATTGCTGACTGAGGATACTCTGAGACAAGACGCGCTATGCAGTCAACGCACTCCCCACGCTCCAGCGGTAGCCTCCTCATCCGGCACATGGCACTCATGTCGCGACATTCCTGGAAACCTAACCCCAAGCCGGTCTACAATACGGCTTCCCAAGCATGACGAGTCACTGTGCCCTAAATCGGAAGGACGTATCGGCGGCCCCCAGCATCCCTGCTTCAGAAACACTACAGATGGAGGGTGGCGGTCATCTGCAAACGGAGCGGCTTCTCAAGGCAGCATCTCTCCTGACTCTTCAGTTGTCTCCCAGTCAGAAACTCCTAAACTGAGCCCGAATGTAGCGAGTAGATTCTGGGGAAGCCCCCAGGCCGCTCCCCTTTGTGCAATTCAGGACGCATATGAAGCAGAAACAGAGGACGCTGATGCCACTCTCAACCTTTCTCGGTACAAGAGTTTTCTTGATCCGGATCTGGTGGTGAAGGTCACCGGCCAGGAAGGGCTGGACGTCACCTCCCCGGATCACGCCTACCTTTTCCCCCAGTTAAATTCCACAGCCGCGCTGGACTTGGAAAAGACTGTGGTGGACCTGCCGTTTCTGGCCAGGGCACGTGGGAAATTGGAGGGGTGCCAAGAGGAAGGGAAATCTTTGAGTGACAGCTCAGATGGTGGCGGCAGCCAGTACGCTTCGTGCAACAGCGAATGCTCTGCAAGCTTCTCAGAAGGGCCGTGCGACAGCGAGGCTCAGAAATACGCGGAGACGAAAGCAGACTTCTTTGGTTCTCCGTGCCGTTTCGGCAATGTACAGCGTAATAGTTGGTCGCCCCAGATGTCCCAAGGCCCGTGTTCTGGTGTATCACAGTGCTGTTCAGGAGAGCATGCAGAGACACTGTCAGTACCAGTGGCTGGCAGAGACACGGTTTCTCCCATTAGATCTGGGGGCACGAGGCGCTTGTGTGAAAGATCCCATTTTAGAGAAGTGTTTTCCAAAATATATCCCGAAAAGGTACCTTTGGATCTTCACAACGGGCAGAGTGAATGTTTGGAGGACGTCAAACAGTCAGACCTCCCCCAAATGTCCCAGGATGAGCTTCAACCCACAGAGAACTGGAACTTTAGCACTTTGCCGTTGAGGGAATCGCAGAGCCTGAGTGTTCCCGATGATTCTAAAACAAAGGACACGGCTCCTTCAAAGGCTCCGGCTTCTGTGATCAGGAAAGAAGACTCTATTGCTGAATTGCAACAGAGATTGAACGGAGCCGCCTCTGCCGAAGTGTGGGCTGAGTTGAATGTGGACGCAGGGAAAAGGCCTGTGCTGGGTCTCTCTCAGAGCACGCAGGGCGCGGCAGAAAGAGGGGGGGATTCATGGGGCAGCGACACCATACTGATCCAGCAGAAATCAGAAGAGATGCAGCCTTTACCAGTCAGCCAGGACTCTACCATGCCTGCGGATGACCCAGTGGCCGTCCCTCATCATACTCTGAACATCAGAGAAGAAACCCCAGACCTGGAGATGAGGCTGAGGACGATGATGCTTGCAACCAAGGCTCACCGCTCGCCATTGCTCCCACTAGACCAAAGGCCCTGCCACGTTACACCCCGCTCCAAAAGCCGCACAAATGCCTCTGCCAGTCGTACCAGTGGCAGCGCCTCGCTCTTTGATGAAACCCTGGAGATGCCAAGACGCCCCAGGAGAGTGAGAAGTCTAGACAGGATGGCTCGTGAAGCAGGGCAGCAGGGGGCGGGCCTGAGGAGCAGGAGTTCACCTTGCCTTGAGAAAGAACAAACCAGCGTCCTGCAGGATACCGAGTTAATCGCAGGGAGCCCCAGAAGCTGCCAGCAAGCTAGCTGGCCGCAGTCTCACCTTTCAGGCCCTAACATTGGCAGCCTTGAAGCTCCAGCAAACTGGTCGCAGTCTCACCTTTCAGGCCCTAACATTGGCAGCCTTGAAGCTCCGGCAAACTCTGGGAGAAAGACTGGCACAAATGGCTCCAGTAGGGAGGCAGCTGTGAAACTTGGCGTCAATTGCCATGGGAGCTTAGTGGTGAAACCTCCCACAGTGGACACCACGTGGCTTCCGAGGGAGGGAGAGGAGGACTGCACGGACCACGAAGGGGCTGATGCTGTGGCTTCTGGTGTGGAGCTTGGAAATTCAGATGAGAGGCACGGCAGCACCAAAAGGCCACCCAAACCTTCGAGGGTCAGTTTCAGCAGGCTTTCTGCCAGAGAACCATCAAGCCTATTGGGACGCTTCAGCCCTCTGCCTGAAAGACTGAGCCCCAGTCCCAACTCCCGCAACTGGGATGTCCCACTGTCCCCCGGAGGCCGGTAATTCCTTTGTGAATCTTAGGTTCTCTCGCCGAAGTGTGTGGGAATACCTCTTGTGTGGGATCGCAGGGGATGAAGGGCGGCACACCCTTGTCGGTTGCGGCATGTAGCGCCCCAAGCAACAGACCCCTTTGTGCAGTACAACACTACAAGTTCCGAAGACACCATTATCTACGACTGGCAGTCGTACACAAAGAGCCAAGCGGCAGGGCCGTCAGACAAGGAGAACAGTTGCCCACGGGCATTTCTGGAACTGGGTCACCTCTCTGATGAGACTCTGGTCAGGAAGCTCCGAGACTTCGGTGTCAATCCGGGGCCTGTGACGGAGCTCACCCGGAAGGTTTACATGCAGCTGTTGGAGAAGCTGATGAGTGACCCAAAGAGCAAGGCTCGGAAGGGCTCCACAGGTGGGTGATCTTCCGCTATGGGCATCAGATCTTGGCGGGACCCTTTTAATCATATGGTTTTGCTCTTTCATGCAGGGCATCCATACTCATGTGAGAATCCAAAGAGGCTCATTGTCCATGCAGCTGGCCTGTCACGTTTGAGTTATGTTCCAAACTATGTCCCCAATGTGTGGGACTTCATTAACTCCTAGCTGTTTGACTCTCAGAGCTGTAGTGGGACATGGCGCAGAGGTGGATCCAGTTGCCTTTTCGCCAGGTTCTCAGAGGGTAGGTTAATACTAATTATTTGTGTGCGCCGCAGAAGGGGGTTACTAATTAAGGTGATTTTGCTTACCGCGGTTTTATTTTTTGCCTTTTTTTTTTTTTTTTTTTTTACGCCCCTCCTCTCAGCAGTAGCGCTGCCAAGAGAACCTGTGCCAGGCTAGCAGCGAGGTGCACCGGGCGCACTGCGTGGCAGCTCATGCCTCAAGGCATCGGACATTTCCGCCCAAGGACTTCCGGCGCAGCGGCTGCGTCGTTGCTACAGCCCCCGCCTTGGTGGAATGCTCCCCGGCCCCAGGAATGTAACGTTCCCGCCGTTTTTTTTTCCCATGCCCCGCCTCAGCCCCATTGGCGCTTACTTTCGCCACAGTTTGAATCCCACCACCATGTGGGAACTCTGTTACTAAAAAACTTTTGGATCCCACCCACTGGGTACCATAGTGTATGGGATGCAAGGAAGCCAGCCTCGTATCTCCCTATCCTCAGCCTTTACACATTCTGCGCATGTTGTCTTTGTGTTCAGGTACTGCTGAAAAGTTAAATATGGCACCGATATAAGAACAAGCCAGCTGGATCAGACCAAAGTCCATCTAGTCCAGCTCTCTGCTACTGGTGCAGAGTCTACCAGGGTGTCGCTTTGGGAGCTCACATGTAGGATGTGAACGCTAAATTCCGCCTTTCTTTAAGGCTGTTGCTCCCGGACACCTTTGGTTCGCTAAGGCATTTGCAATTCGCAGACAAAGAGGGATCAAGATTGGTAGCCAAGCAAACTCCGACTTCTCCTCCATAAATCTGTCCAAGTCTCCTTTTAAAGCTATCCAGGTTAGTGGGCCATCACCACCTCCTGTGGCAGCATATTCCAAACACCAACTGCCACAAGTTGCGTGAAGAAGTGTTTCCTTTATTAGTCCTAATTCTTCCCCCAGCATTTTCAATGAATGCCCCCCTGGTTCTAGTAAGTATTGTGAGAAAGAGAGAAAAATTTCTCCCCTGTCAACATTTTCTACCCCATGCATAATTTTGTAGACTTCAATCATGGGATCCCCCCTCAGTCGCCTCCTCTCCGTGAAATCTAAAGAGTCCCAAACGCTGCAGCCTCTCCTCATAAGGAAGGTGCCCTAATCCCTCAATCATCCTTGTTGCCCTTTCTCTAATCACTTTTTTCTATTCTCTCTCAATATCCTTTTTGAGATGCGGCACCAGAACTGGACAACAGTACTCCAGGTGAGGTCGCACCACTCTGCTTTATATAGGGGGATGATAATCCTTGCAGTTTTTATTCTCAATTCCTTTCCTAATGATCCCCAGCAGAGTAGAGTTTGCCTTTTTAATAGCTGCCATGCATTGAGTTGACATTCCCATGGAACTACTCCAACCTAAGACTTCTAAATCCCTTCTCCTGGTCTGTGACTGATTAGCACTGGACCCCTGCTGTAGCTTGTATGTGAAGTTTGGATTTTTTTGCCCCTATGCGTGCATCATCACTCTTACATTTTGCTACATTGAACTGCATTTGCTATTTCTTAGCCTTACCTTCACCTCAATTTCATCGAAGGTCCGCTTTTGGAGCTCCTTTCGCAATCCTTTTTCTAGTGGTTCTCACCACCCTACATAATGGCTCTTGGTATCATTCCTGCAAACTTGGCTACTCACCACCGCTACTCCACCCCCTACTTCCAGGTCATTGATGAATAGGTTGTAAAGAGTACTGGTCCCAAAACGGATCCTTGGGGGACACCCACCTCGGCTACATTCTCTCTCTCCATTGTGAGAATCTTCCCATTTACACCCACTCTTTTGTTTTCCTTGTTTCTCAACCAGTTTTTAATCCATAGGGAGGACCTCCCCTCTTATTCCTTTCATTGCTTTGAGTTTTCTCAACAGTCTCTGGTGAGGAACTTGGTCAAAAAGCTCTTTTTAAAACCAAAGTAGACAATGTCCACTGGTTCCCCCTTATCCATTACAAGTGTCTGTTTACACCCTCAAAGAACTCTAGTGTAAGTTTGTAAGACAGGGATTTGCTCTCTGCAAAGCCAGGCGCTGACTCTTTCTCAGCAGGTCTCAAGTTTTTGTACATGTTTCTTATAATTTTATCTTTAATGATAGACTTTCTACTAATTTACCAGGGAACAGATGTCAAACTGACTGACCTTGTAATTTCCCAGGTCCCCCCTAGATCCTTTCTTAAAGATTGGTGTGACATTGGCCATCTTCCAGCCTTCAGTGATGGAGCCTGATTGTGGGATAAGTTGCATATTAAAGTGAGAACATCAGCAAATTTCATGCTTGAGCTCTTTTAAGAACTCTTGGGTGGTTCATGCAATCTGTGTAATAGACTTGAAAACATTTAGTTTATCAATGGTCGCCAGAACTTCTTTTCCCTTTGTCTATCACTATCTTCGCTAGTTCCTTCTGGATCTCACCTCCTAAAGAAGCTTCTGGTTCAGGTGCGGCGAAAACGTTCCTTTCACCCCCTCTTGGGTGAAGACAGATGCAAAGCAATTCCATCTCAGCTTCTCTGCAATCTCCCTGCACATCTTTTAGCACAACCCCTTTGTTCCTTTGTCATCTAGAATCCAGCCTCTAATCCGCTTCCTTTGTTGGCCTTCCTGCTTTTTTTGATGCAAAACTTCTGGAGAACTGTTTGTTGCTGGTCTTGATGTTCGCAGCCATGCTTTTTCCTCATAATCCTTTTGCCTCCCCTTTACAGGCTAATCCTTCTGCTTCTCTTTGCCAAATTCTCATTTGTGTTCCCCTCTCATTATTCTTCTCATCAGCCAAACTGGACTTCCGTTTCTAAAAGACATTTCTTTTTTTTCTGATAATTTCTCAACCCTCTCTTTTGTTAACCATGGTGGTTTTCTTTGACTGGGTGCCGCCTTTTCTAACCTGTGGGAACACACATTCCAGCTGAGCTTTTATTACTGTGGTGCTTTTAAATAACCTCCAAGCATCCTGGACAGTTTTGACTCTCCTTGATTTTCCCTCTTCAGCTTCCCGTGCACTATCCCCCCTCATATCTTTGAGAAATTTCCCTTTCTGAAGGCGAATGTAACAACATTAGTAGTTGCCACTTGTTCGCGATGCTGAGATACTGGAATCGGCTGACAGCATTGTGGTCGCTGTTCCCTATTGGCTCAACAACACTGGACTTCCCCAAGACCAGGTCCTGGGTCCCACATAGAATTAGGATCTATGATCACTCTCTCCCTGGTTGGTTCCAATAAACCATCTGCTCTCTCTAAGCCACAGGGTCATTTAAAAGCATATCCAGGAATAAGTTTCCTCTCTCCTTTCTATGACCTGAACATGCATTTTTCCAGCTTTATATGATGATAGTTAAAATCACCCTATTACCACTCATACATTTTTGTTTCTCTTTGTTGGCCTCTTCTAATTCTCTCTTTTCCATCTCAGAATCCCTTCTTTGTGCACTTTTCTTGGTCTAGGGGGACCATAATATATTCCCTTAATATTAAACTGTCCTTCACACCTGGTATTGATATCCAACAGTGATTCTATAGGGGAACCAGCTCCCTTTGCATTTCTGTCTATTTTATGTGATACCTGCTCTCTTTGATGTAAAGGGCAACCTCCAACCCTGGAATGCTCTGTCCTAGTCCTTCGTATAGAGCTCGTGTAGCCTCGGTATAACAGTTATCCCACTGGTTCCCTCCTCATTCCACCATGTCTCTTGTAATGCCCACTATATCAAAGTCCCTTCAAAAAACTCTGTAATTCTAGCTCCCCCGCTTTTAGGTCGTAATGCTTCTACTATTAGCATAGAGACACCTGTATACCTTTGCTGTCTCTCGTCCCAACCTGGGATTTCTATGTGTTTTTACCCTCAAGTTCTTTGTGTAGACACTATCCTTGTCACTTGCACATTGCTATGTTCCTGCTTGTATGTGGCTTGATTTAGAAAAAACCTCCCTCTCTGACCGTATCCCCATAGATACTGTATTCCGAACCGGTTAAATCACCTCAGCTCCTATCGGGCTTCCCCAGAGATCAGGTTAAAAGCTGTTCTTGCCACCTTTTTAATGTTGAGCGCTACTAGCAGCCTGGTTCCTTCTTTGGTTAAGATGAAGCCCGGCCCCGCTTATACACAGGCCTGCCTTGTCCCAAAATGGTTCCTCTAAAGTTCCCTGACAAATCTGAAACCCTCTGCCTTACACCTCACCTTTTCTCTCATCCAACGCATTGGAGACCCCATCTCCTCAGCTTGCCTAGCTCGGCCTGCGTGTGGAACGGGTAGCATTTGAGAATGCCACCTTGGAGGTCCTGGGCTTCGAAAGCTCTGTTTTCCTAGCAGCTCTAAATTTCAGCTTTCCAGGAACTCTCCGAACCGGCTACATTTCTCTCTAATGCTGTTTGGTGCCAATGTGGGACCACAACTGCTGCACTCGCAATTCCCAGCACTGTCTTCAAAGGCTTCCCCTGCATCCTAAACGTAAGCAAGTGACATCTCGCTAGAAACCTTCGCACTCAGGCAGGCAAGTCACCATGCGGTCATCACGCCTCTCACAAACCCAACTCTCTACATTTCTAATGATCGAATCACCCACTACAAGGAGCCCCCCACCTCCCCGAGGGGTATCCTCAGTGCGAGAGGATAGCTGATCACCAGTTAAGGAAGGGATCCCATCTAAGGGAGCATCTTCCACCACCTCAGACTGGCCTGTGCACTCCAACCTTACCTCAGTTTCACCACCTCAGTTCTTATAAGAACATAAGAACAAGCCAGCTGGATCAGACCAGAGTCACCTGGAAAACAAGCTCTGGCTTGAAAATCCTGAAATTCCAAAACTGAGAAAAAGTGGAGGGGAGTCCGGGACCATCTTTCTCCATCCATCCCCCCCCCCCCCATTCTTACTTTCCCTCTCTGGCAGGACAGCTGTTAGGGTCTAATCCTGGGGAGCAAACCGCCTGTTTGAAGTTACCACTCACTCCACCTGAGTGGTGCAGGCGAGGCTTTTCTGGTGAACCAGCCTTGTTTCCGCACTCCTGCATTCCTTCTGGATGACCTTGGGGTAGTCATAGTTCTCTGGGAACTCTCTCAGCCCCACCTGCCTCACAAGGTGTCTGTTGTGGGGAGAGGAAGGGAAAGGAGCTTGTAAGCCACCTTGAGTCTCCTTACAGGAGAGAAAGATGGGATATACATCATCATCATCATCATCATCATCATCATCATTATTATTATTATTATTATTATTATTATTATTATTATTATTCCTCCCAGTTTTAAGGAAAAATAGCTGCTAATGGTAATAATGGAAGGGGAGCAGGGAATCTGCAATTTTCTGCAAGCTTTGATTGAATGTGAAGGGAACTTCAAAAGAGGGAGAATCCTACACACTGAGGAAGTGTATTCCGCTGTCGAATAGCCCTAACTGTCAGGAAGTTTTTCCTGATGTTTAGGTAGAATTTCTTTTCCTTCACCTTGAGCCCATTACACTGTGTCCTAGTCTCTGGAGCAGCAGAAAACAAGCTTGCTCCTTCTTCAACATGACATCCCTTCAAATATCTAAACATGGCTGTCATGTCACCTCTTAACCTTCTCTTCACTAAACTTAATATATCCAGCTACCTAAGTCTCTCCTCATTGGCATGGATTCCAGATCTTTTACCATTTTGGTCACCCTCCTCTGGACCCGTTCCAGCTTGAATTGCAGTGCCCAGAAATGAACACAATATTCCAGGTGATGTCTGACCAATGCAGAATAGAGAGGAACTATTGATCTAGACACTATACCAGGGGTCAGCAACCCTTACCATGCAAAGAGCCATTTGGACCCGTATTCCATGGGCCCGAAGATCTACCAAGCCAGAGATCTCCTCTGTAAGGAGCCGCCTCCGGTTCGCCCCCTCCACTCACCTTTCCTTCCAGTGCTGGAAGGCGGAGGCGCTGGGCAGGGAAACCCCCTCTGCTGATGGAGCAGGCAGCCAATTCCTTGGCTGCTGGCATAATGCTGCCAAAGGCTGGGAAGAAGAGTTGGATTAATATTCCCCCTTTCTCTCCTGTAAGGAGACTCAAAGGGGCTTACAATCTTCTTTTCCTTCCCCCCCACAACAACCACCTTGTGAGGTGGGTGGGGCTGAGAGAGCTCTGAAAAGCTGTGACTAGCCCAAGGTCACCCAGCTGGCATGTGTGGGAGTGCACAGGCTAATCTGAATTCCCCAGATAAGCCTCCACAGCTCAAGTGGCAGAGCAGGGAATCAAACCCGGTTCCTCCAGATTGGAATGCACCTGCTCTTAACCACTACGCCACTGCTGCTCCTGACTGTCCCACCAATGAAAGATGCCCGTTTGGTGGGTACATAATGCTGGGGACCCATGCCTTAGCGAAACCTCTTTTTGGTTCCCAAGGGACTGTATAAACCTTCAGTTCTTAATCTCTGCTCATGGTTGCTCCTCTAAACCCAACAATCCAAGATCTACATGGTGTAAACCAGACTCCATCCTAGGTTTCGACAAATGCTCCTTTAAACTGCATGTGAGCTCCCAAAGGCACCTGGTGGGCCACTGCGAGTAGCAGAGAGCTGAACTAGATGGACTCTGGTCTGATCCAGCTGGCTTGTTCTTATGTTCTTATGTTCTTAAACTCTGAAGTCCAATTTTTCAGATTCTCATAACACATTTTGGTAAAACACCACACTGGAAATGATAGCGAAGCATGAACAGAAAGACACGTCCTGCAACCACATCACTGGCTGCATGCCCAGACATGCCTTTGTGCAAGCTAGAAAAAACAGACAGTCTTAGGATATGAGTCAGATTAAAACAGCTCAGGCGGCAGAGCAGGGAATCAAACCCGGTTCCTCCAGATTAGAATACACCTGCTCTTAACCACCACGTCACTGCTGCTCCTCCTCCCCTGGCCAGGCTGGGGAGTGGTAGGGGCTGGTGGTGGTAGAAGCCCTGGGATGCTGGCACGGTGTCCAGTGCCGCATCCCAGTGCCACAGATCGCCACAGCGGCCGTACGCCCCTCCCACAGGCTAATTCAGGTCTTTCCCTTTGGAAGGGGTCGCAAGTCATTAATCATTTAAGCAATCTAACTAATTTTGGCTACATTTCCTATTGTTAATCTTTGGAAAAGAAGCTAACAAACAAATACATGTGATTATGTACACACGAAAAAGCTATTGATTCTCGGCAATCTTGTTGTCCACTAAGGTGCTACTGGACTCAAATCCAACTTGACTTTTGACTTGATTAATGTACAGCCAGATTTAATGAGATGCAGGTTGTATAAAACACGGCTTTACGTTGTTTTCCTGGACAAGTTTGGAGAGATACCTGCCAGTATGGCTGGCTCCTGAACACTCATCTCCGGCTGGTTGTGGTCTTTTGCCAGGCAGGAATGGCATTCTCTTTTCTTTTACCCAGGATACAGTCCGGAGCTTTCTTCTGCCCTGGAAACATATCATATCCCAGATGGCAAAGACGATGAGATGACTCTGTCCAGGCAGTTTGACCAGCCAGACAAGAACCGGAAGTGGAGGGAGGGCGTCCTGAAGTCGAGCTTCAATTACCTGCTGTTGGATCCCAGGTAAGAAATCCCCTCTCCAGGCTTGCTACTTGAAGGCTGTCCCTAGTTTTGAGCTCTGATGAAGAGCTGGAAATGAAACCCCCGTGATGGTCGTGGGGAGGGGTTGCTCGAAGGCTGATTTCCCCCCATTCCCATCTCAGACATTTCCTCTGAGCAGCAGTGGCGTAGTAGGTTAAGAGCAGGTACATTCTAATCTGGAGGAACCGGGTTTGATTCCCAGCTCTGCTGCCTGAGCTGTGGAGGCTTATCTGGGGAATTCAGATTAGCCTGAGCACTCCCACACATGCCAGCTGGGTAACCTTGGACTAGTCACAGCTTTTTGGAGCTGAAAACTGCTTGGGGGAACTACACTTCCCATGAAACCTTGGGGCTTGCAAGGTCTCCTGGGAAATGTAATTCCCGCTAGGCCATTTTCAGCCTGAAGGGAACAGGCTACTTCTCCATCCTGCACTATTTCAATAAGGTAAGTGTGGGGGCGGGGTGCCGCGGGGGGGTATTTTCCGATCCCCCCGGCATGTACCCAGTGCAACGCCCCAGCCTCCTGGTAGCTCCGCCTCTGGACCACGTCAAGAAGAAAGGGGGAAGCGGATTCATACCTCTCTGCTGTTCCCCTGGCTTGGACGACTTCCAAAGAGAGTCACATTTCTTGAGAAGTAGAAGAGTTTGAATTTATATCCCCCCTTTCTCTCCTGTTGGAGCTCTCTCAGCCCCCCTTTCTCTCCTTCTGTTGTGAATCTCTCTCAATCTTCTCGCAGAGTAAACGTAAGCAGGGAGGGGTGTACTGTCCTAGGGACCTGGGGACACTCATGTCCCCATGCGCTTGCCTTTTGGTCATATGGGAGGGGGCACTGGATGCCCCCCACACATGACAAAATGGCATGTGCCCAAGCCGCCCACTGTGGTGCCCCACACCCCTCCTGCAAGCCCTGGGAAGAGCAGGAGCCGGCCTCCAGGGACACAAGGGGAAACTCTACGGCGGGCGGCAGTGGCACCCTGTCTCCCAGGCTCTCTGCAGGCTAGCTTCTTCCCTCCCCAGGCCCTGGGGAGAGCAGGAGCCGGCCTCCAGTGATGCGGGGGCTCTGTGGCAGGCGATGGCGGCACCCCACCCTCCCTATCTCTCTGCAGGGCCTGGGGAGCAGGAGCCGGGCTGCATGAATGTTGGAGGGGGGTGGGGGGGCTCCGTGCTTTCAAAAGCCAGCCTGCATGGAGGCTGTGGGTAGGCGCCTGGGGAAGGAGTTGTCTCCGGGCGTTATTTCTCCCCGCTATGCCTCTGAACGTAAGAGAAGCTTATTGTTAAGGCTAGTTTTGGCTCTTTGCTTCAGCTTTATGACCCTGTATGAAGAGTGAACGGGAGTGGGAGGTCGTGCGTGGAAGCTGTGTGTGCTTGCCCATTGAGAATTCTCCAAGCCTTGCCTTTCCTGCACAATGCAGCAGACCTCTTGGCTTGGTGGAATGTCTCTGTGCATCGCACCAAGCCTACGCACAGCAGCTGTGTCCCGGTTAACTTGCCTGCGGTTATATCTCTGCCTCTCGTTCTTTCAGGGTCACCCAGAACTTGCCCTTCCGCTCGCAGTACGTGAGCCAGCAAGAATGCTTCCGGACCTTCATCAGTGCCATCTTCTACGTGGGGAAGGGGAAGCGGTCCAGGCCCTATTATCACCTTTACGAAGCCTTGACCCACTTCAAGGAGAGTCGGAGAAAGCGCAAGGCCAAGGTCCAGACTCACTTATTCATCTGTTCCTCTGGTGTTGTCTTACAGCAACTGAGGCAGCATGTTGTTTCGGCCCGTGAGAGATGCAGGGGACAACTCTGCTTTCCCATCCCTCTCCAAGCCCTTTTATTGACAGTTTACAAGTGGAAAAACAAACAGGGCAGGCGCGGTGGCAACAATGGACAAGCAAAAGAGCAACGGGTTAGAGCAGAGGGAATTTTCTGGCATTTGCACGCATTACACACATTGGAGCTAGAAGGGTCTGCGCAATGTCAGCAGTTTTCTCCAAAACCACATTTGGGAAGGAAAAGGTTCAGTTCCGGAGAGGCCTTTTTTCCAAGCAGCTCATTACTTGCGTTTGACTCAGGTCGCCCGGATAGTTGGGGGGGCCAGCCCTTTTTTCAAGCAAGCTAAATGTACTGCCGTACTCGAGAGCCTCCCGGGCGCTGTGAGACCCCTTTCCAAGCAGAATGGCTGCCGTACTCGGGAGCCTCCCAGGCGCTGTGCCCCCCCAACACTCTGGGGGGAAAAATTATACGAAGGAGTTGGTGGTGGGGGCCAGTCCTCCTGGCGGAAATCAAATTCAGTCTTAAAACTCAGCTCAGCCGGGGGTGGATAAGTCTCTGGATGCGCCCCCCACATTTCATTGGTTTTGGGAGGGGCTCCAAGGAATAGCTGTATTTAGTGCTGGAACATACAAGGAGCTCTGCTGGATTAGAACCAAGGGCCATCTAGTACAGCATTCATTTTCCCACAGAAGCCAGAAGGAGTGTAAACAGGGCACAGGGGCCAAAGGACCCCCTCCCCCCCACACACACACCATGCTTTCTCACAGTGTCTGCTCTTCAGAGGTATGATGGTTCTGACTACAGACGTTATCTATGGCTCACAGTGTGGTGCCAGAATGGTGTAGTGGTTAAGAGCAGGTGGATTCTAATCTGGAGAACTGAGTTTGATTCCCCACTCCTCCACCTGAGTGGCAGAGGCTTATCTGGTGAACCAGATGTGTTTCTGCACTCCTACATCTGCACTCCTACATCCGCCCCTCGTGTTGTCCTGCACACTGGCTATCTATTGGACCATCTGCCAATCCCCTCCCTTCCCAGGGTTTGATCACTGGAGTTGGGTGCCAGACGTCTTCTATTATTAATCAAATTATTTATTGAAGGCTACTACTGCTGCCGTAGTTTTATAGTTTTAAGGTTTTGTATTTTAATTGGGGTTATTCGATTTGTTTTATTGTATTGTTGTTTGTTGTGCACCGCCCTGAGCCCTTTGGGGGTAGGGCAGTTTATCAAATCAATCAATCAATCAATCAATCAATCAATCAATCAATCAATCAATCAATCAATCAATAAAAATACATTCCTGCTGCGTGACCTTGGGCTAGTCACAGTTCCTTGGAACTGTCTCAGCTCCACCTATCTCACAAGGCGTCTGTTGTGGTGAGAGGAAGGGAAAGGAGCTTGTAAGTCGCCTTGAGTCTCCTTACAGGAGAGAAAGGTGGGGTATACATCCAAACTCTTCTTCTTTATAGTTACTTGAAGACTTTTGTTCACTCTCCTTTCAAAGGACCAAACTAGATTTGGCAGATGGTGTGGGTGAGGGAATCCATGCATAGTTATGCAGATGTCCACTGATATCTCTCTGTCGGGGTCTTTTTACTGAATCCTGGCCACAGGGGCTGCTGAACCTTCACCCCTGTCTTGCTGGACTTGACTCAATCCCTGTTTTCACTGCTTTTCTTTCGGCTCGAAGGAGGAACATTGTGGTTGTGACAGAAAATGCTGTCAAGTCACGGCTGATTTAGGCCGGCCTTGTAGCGTTTTCAAGGCAGGAGGCTTTTGGAGGTGGTTTGCCATGGCCTGCCTTCGTGAGAACAGAGAGAGTTCTGAGAGAACTGTGACTAGCCCAAGGTTGCCCAGCAGGCTTCACATGGAGGAGTGGGGAATCAAACCTGGTCTAGATTAGAGTCTGCTACTTTTAACATTATTGTTCTTTAGACTGGAAAGTTGCAGCCCAGGATTTAGAGGGCTGGCATTAAACTATTCTGTGAAACTGGTTTTTCCCACTTCTCCATGCCCCACAAATATTTACTATGAGATCTGGCGTGGCACCTTCCGGAGGGACTTAGTCCCCACCCCATTTTCCCTAAATGTGTTAGGGGAGCCGGTGGTTGATCTGGAGGTCGCCCACTCTGTTGGGCTGTAGTGGCCAAGTGTCTTTGTGTCTTCAACTCCCCAAATTCAGATTTTTAGATGGAGACAGCTACTGTGATCCACTAGTTTTCCCTGTTTCCCTTCCTCTGTCTCTGAGTCCCCTCTCTGTCTTCTCTTCCAGGCATGTCCCAAAGTCCAGCACATTTTGGAAATCTGGGCGAGTGGAGAGGGTGTCATATCCATGCACTGTTTCCAGAACGTCATCCCCGTGGAGGCCTACACGCGAGAGGCCAGTATGGTGGATGCCATCGGTAAGGATCAAGCAAAGGGCGGCCAGTAGTCTGCCATCTCTTTTGCACACGACCTGGCTCCTCCTGACCCTTCTTTCCTCTCTGCTTTCAGGGCTGAAGATGCTGACCAATCAGAAGAGGGGGGATTACTACGGCGTTGTGGCGGGCTGGCCCATGAAGCGGCGCCGGTGCTTGGGCATCTACCTGTTGCACAGGGCAATGCAGATCTTCCTGGCGGAAGGGGAGCGGCAGTTGCGGCCCGCTGACATCCACACGAGCTAATGATGGGCTGGTTGCTATTGCTTTGCCAACCCAGCAGTGGTTCAGGCTGCGTGGCGACCTCTTGCTAGTGCCCAGTTGTTGGGATCTGGTTGGAACTGGCCAGTGAGATGGGCCTTGGCACTCTCCTGAAGAGGGGGTTTGTGGGAACTGGTTGCCACTGTATCCCTGAGGCTAGAGCTGCCAGGAATCCTGTTTAGAGTAGCTGCAGGTCCGGCTGTCTGATGCAAACTACACTGCCTGCTGCCTGCGAGTATACCAGACTCCCTACATTAGAAAGACTCATTTGGGATAAACTGATGCTCTCCACCTTCCACAATGTGAATCGCGCCCCCCCCCATATTAGTTATTGACTGCAGTGGCAGATCTGCCAGAGGGACATGACCCTGGGCACCACCCATAGGTCATGTGGGGGGGCACAATTGACCCCGGGCACCACCCATAGGTCATATGGGGGGAGCACAACATCACCCCCCACATGAACTACCCTCCCTCTGGCAGATACCCTCCCGGCCTGGCTGCTGCCCTCGGCTAAGAGGTGCCCAGTGGACCCACGGCAGGCTCCTTTCCCAGCTGCTCCTGAAGGAGCCTGTCGCAGGCCCACTGGGTGCCCCTCAGCTGGGGGCAGCAGGTTTCCGGCCTGGCTGAGGTAAGTGGGGCAGGGAAGGGGGGCGCTTGGGCTGAAGTTGCCCCAGGTGCCATTTTCTCTCCGTACGCCTTTGATCAGGGGTCTTCAAACTATGGCCCTCCAGATGTTCATGGACTACAATTCCCATCAGCCCCTGCCAGCATGGCCAAGTGGTAGGGCTCATGGGAATTGTAGTCTATGAACATCTGGAGGGCCATAGTTTGAAGACCCCTGCCTTTGATCGACTGCACCTCTTTTTCACATTTGTTAGGGATTATGAGCACTTAGCAAATGTTAAGCGATAAGTTTACTTTTTAGAAACATAGGAAGAGAGCATCTGCCTTGCATTCCAGCCAACTTGTGAAAGGTGCCAGAGGTCTTCCTTAATGGCTTTTTGAGTAAGTTTCCTCATTTTAGAAATGAAATCACTGCTGTAGCTAGACTGACTGAATGTTCATCAGTCTTTTTTTTTTTAAATCAGGTTCTCCTTTCCTAGAACACTTTTCTATGTTATGAGAACTGATTTAGACTACAATTAATTGTTTTATACCTCTGGGTTTTATACTTTTTGATACTTTTCTAGTTGTGGCAGCATTAAATAATATTGCTCATCTTGGGCTCTGGGCCTCAACTCCTTCCTTCTCATCGGCACTCATGGCGATTTCTGGTCCTGCTTTTAACGTTTGTATTCTTCCTTTCAGCGACAAGAGTGAAGTTAAGATGTGTGAAATCTGATTTTTATTGATCTATCTTCTGATTTAACTGATTTGCTTTCTAGGAATCTTTGGAAATCACAGTGCAAAACGAATTAACACCTTTTGAAGATGCACACAAGTGCTGGCTGAAAGAGGTCCAGGCGAAATCAGGCATCTGATTTACCACGCAGATCCTGTGTGTCTGTACTGCACAAATGCAGGAGAGCACTGCCAATTCTGTATGAGCCATTCTGCCTTTCCTTTGCTCCTGTGAAAGGAATGGTTCTCAGTCCCACCCCTTCTTAATATTCAGAGGTAGACTGCCCCTAAACAGGGTGGTTCCATATAGGTGTCAATATCTTGCAGTACTAGCTGTTCCCCTCCCCTCCCCAAAAAGATGAATGGGCCACAACCAGATGACAGCCCCTTCCCCCTCCCTTCTCTTTTTATTTCTCTAAGAAAAGCCAGAAAAAAGGAAAGAAAGCTGAAGAATATACATAAAGACAAAAATAAAATAACAGTGATGGCAGATCTGGACATTCATGTCTATAAATGGTTTCCAAATGTTTAAAAACAGATTCATGTGGAGTGGCTGCTTATATGCTATATGTTCCTCTAATCCAGTGGCTCTCAACCTGTGGGTTGGGACCAGTGGTGGGATTCAAAAATTTTAACAACAGGTTCCGATGGTGGTGGGGCCAACAGGGCCGGGTGGGGCATGACATGGTGGGGGCGTGGCCTGGGTGTTCCAGGGGTGGGGCGTTCCAGAGCGAGGTGGGCATTCCTCACTTGATGAGATTTGTTGTACCCAAGATTACCCCCTTGTTCCTAGTGGAGTTAATCATTAACAACCGGTTCTCCGAACTGAGAAAATTTTAACAACCGGTTTTACCGAATAGGTGCGAATAGGCTGCATCCCACCTCTGGTTGGGACCCCTTTGGGGGTCGAATGACCCTTTCACAGGGGTCGCCTAAGACTCTGCATCAGTGTTCTCCATCTGTAAAATGGATAAATATTAGTGTTGGGGGTCACCACAACATGAGGAACTGTATTAATGGGTCGCGGCATCAGGAAGGTTGAGAACCACTGTCTAATCCTTTAGGATAGTGTTTACCAAAACTTGTAACCCGCTCTGACAATCCAATATATGTGTCTTCTTACTTAGCTCTTAGAAAAAGATAATCTAGCTAACAGTGCCTCATCATTTTAACTTCCCTTTGACTAGCATCACCCCGCCTTTGAGGAAATCAAAGTGACATGCACAGTTCTTATTGGTTGTTTCCAAAATTGTGATAGTCGGAGGTACGCTGCCTCTGAGCATGGATGATGCGTTTAGGTATCAATAGTGGACAAAATGTGTTGAGCAGCTCTTTCTCCGTGAATGTAGCAACTGTATAGCCTTTAGGATGAAAGGACAGATTCGTCAGGCGGGGGCAGCGGGGTGCATCTTTACTTCCCCTTTCCTCATTCCGATCCGCCCCTAATTCTTGGTACCTGTCATTGCCTCCACAGCATCCAAGTGATGGGGCGAAACTTGTTGTCTGACCCAATAGGTGCCCTGTACCCAAACATTACAAACTTTTTCCGGGGTTCAAGAAACAGATCCACACCTGATGAGAATATAATACTTTATTTGGAAGTGTGGAATAACACTATTGTGCAGTCCTTTTCCATCTTCCAGATGGTGAGATCAGGTACAACAATCTCTGCTGTGAAGGTAGAGGGAATCTTGGAATTCCCGAGAAGAAACGTCAACAGACACACTACGGTGTGAGAACAGCGGTTAACAGTCCCCGAGAAAACAAAAACACCTTAAAATTGCGTGCTACAATGGCCTTGCTCCTAACCAGGATCGAAATCTGCTCTTCTGTCACAATTTGGTCAGTCTGTTTTGAGGTTATAAGAGTAGGTCCCTCCATCTTCCATCCAAGTTTGTATCCCTGCAGCAGAAGATGGAGGACCGGGCTTGACCTCCTGGGTGAACTGTATCCTGCGGCTTTGATTTCTGGCACTCACTCCATACCTTCTAAATACGGAGTTAAGATATTATTGAGCTAGGTTCAGCTAGAAAAGAGCTTGGTGGGATGTTGGGGTTAAAATTGTAATGGGTAATGGTACCCGCTCAATAACTTTAGATGGGGCAAGTATTGGATTCATGAAGCCGGAGAGGCATCATCCTTATGGGTGCTTCAGATATTACTTTTTAAAATGTATTCGTGTGCAGAATTATGTGGGTGTTTTTGTATGTTTTGGTTTTTAAGTTGATTACACATCCAAGAGCTAATAGGCTGAACTAGCCTTGCAGGAATGTATCCGACGAAAGACTGGCCAGAACATGAAAACCTTCCAGAAATATAGTTATCGCCGAAGGCTTTCACGGCCGGAATCACTGGGGTGCTGTGTGGTTTCCGGGCTGTGTGGCCGTGTTTAGCAGCATTCTCTCCTGACGTTTTGCCTGCATCTGTGGCTGGCAGCCACAGATGCAGGCGAAACGTCAGCATAGAATGCTGCTAGAACACGGCCACACAGCCCGGAAACCACACAGCACCCCAATATAGTTATCCCTTCCACGTTGCTGGGGTTAAGGGTGCAGAGCTCCCCGAAATCTGAAAATCCACGTAAAAAAATTTGACCCTCCCTTCATACCAGAATATAATTCTGATTTTTTTAAACTTTAAAACAGAAATTGTGTATATTTATGGTATTAGAAGATAAAATATGTTGTTATACAATTCTATTCATACATTCTATGCACTTGTGAGCTTCTAAACCTTTTCTGATTTGTCTGCTGGCCTTCATGTGTTGTCTGCGGCTTCCGCAAAACTCCCCCAAAATTCAAATTTAATTTCTTAGGTTGACCTGTGATGTATCAATAAACCCATGATGGGAAAGAGTTAACTGTACGCTCTTTTATGCTCTGGAGAAATAATGGAGTCACCCCTGAGCAACAGAGACTCTCCAGTTCCTTAAATTAAATGACATGATGATTGTACCCATCCATCCCAGCGTATGCCAGATGTATTTGTTCCAGCATCCTTGTTGCCAAAGCCTTCAACTCTGATCCGAATTCAAAAACCCGGGACAAGCAAACCTCAATGACACTCTGAAGGGGCGCTTCGCTTCCAAATCTAATGAAATGTGTTTTTGCTGAAGGATCAGTGAAAACCCTACAAGCCCGACCTGCCCCTAATACTGCAAGACTAGACGGTACCCGCTGTGGAGGAGATAGTGGTGAAGCGGAAGATGTCTGTCATGTTTAGGATTGTCTTTTTTTTTTAGGGTTATGGCGGTGGACATGGTCTGATCCAAATCAAGGACTGTGTTTGCTGTTTGCTTCTGAATTCAGTTAGATTTAAAAGTGCTTGACTTGCGCTTAGTTGTGTGCAGAGCACATTCTATAAGAGAGAGTGCAAAAGCAAAGTCGACGGTGGTGTGTGGTGTTTCAGTCCGGCTCCTCACTCAGCCAACACCTCCCCTGGCTCCAACAATTCATTCGTGAGGCACGCAGTCAACCCTTCGGAAGAAAAGGGCTGGTGCTCCAATGTGCCCCGAGCGCCAACATACTTCTCATTTCACAGGGCTAACTTCTGGCTCACATGTGCTCCCAGATAACACCCAGCTTTTGGTTGGAACCAACAATCACACCATGTTCACTTGGGTGTACAAAAGAAGAATCCTAAAGAACGACTTCCTTGGCTGATGAAGAACCAGGAACCAGGGGGCATACATTGAAAATGCTGGGGGGAAGAATTAGGACTACAAAAGGAAGTCACCTCTCCTTTCACGCGAACGTGCAGGATTGGTGTTTGGAAGGCGCCGCTGCAGGAGGGTGCGATGGCCACCAACCTGGATAGCTTTTAGTGCGGGGTCAACAAATTCTATGGAGGAGAAGTCGACGATGGTCACTCAGTCTTGATCCTCTTTGATCTGAGATTGCAAATGCCTTAACAGTCCAGGTGCTTGGGAGCAACAGCCGCAGAAGGCCATCGCTTTCACATCCTGCATGTGAGCTCCCAAAGGCACCTGGTGGGCCACTGCGAGTAGCAGAGAGCTGGACTAGATGGACTCTGGTCTGACCCAGCTGGCTTGTTTTTATGTAGATCTTGGAGAGCAGATTGTGCCCTTCCAAAGGGTTTCTGAGGAGGGGCCAAGATTTCCCCGCCCCCCCCCCCCCCAATATAATGCGATGGTCAGAGGGAAATCATACAAACTCAAACCTAGCCAAGCAAGCTTGTCACTATATTTATTTTGTGGAGGTGGAGCCCGACTAGAGCTGAATGTTTTATCTGGGAGGTGTTTAGAAGATGCACCCCACCCTGTGGAAGGTTCTTCTGCGCTACCGTAGCAGTAAGGAAGGGTCCCCTTGTTTCTTTTTCCCCAAAACTTTGCATTCCAGCGCCATTAGGAATGTATTTCAATCCCGAGGCCTGGAGGCTCAGCGACCAAACGGGAAGGCATCCAACGCTGATCTGAAATGGAACCTTTGTGCAGGCTGTGATGAAGCCACAACTCTTTGGTTACTTCCAGATCAAATGGAAAAGGAAGGGACAGAGGAAAAATACGACATAGTAGTGTGATGAAGCAGGCCCTCGCTATTTTCCTGTGTGTCTGTGCGTCTCCAAGAGGCCCCCCCCCCCAAGGGACAGCAGTAACATACCTATTGCTAGGAGGCTTTTCTATTATCCTGACATTCTTAGAAACTGGTTTTTTAGATTACACCAAAGAAAAACCCCGGGGGAAACAAGTTCTAGAGAGTATCGTTGCGACTTGTTTCTCTCCCTCGCAAGCAGAAAGAGAAGCAAATGTTTGCAAACAGCTGAAATAGTGACTGAAATAGTCACCGGTCTACCACTGGGACTTGACTTTCGCTCCTCGAACCCAAGATCAGACAGGTCAGCTCTGGGCCTGTGATCTAGGCGCACGTTTTGTATTGCTTGTGAGCTGTAAAACAGAGGAAATGGCGTCTCTTATGTGTGAGCAGGCTCCAGAATCTTAGGGAGATCTAGATTTGGGATGGACGCAAAGAAACATCTCTGAGACAGGTAGGTGATGTATAACTTACACTGGGCAGCCTCACTTGAACTTGATCCACTGCAGAGCCAGGCGCTGTATGAACAGCAGCCTCAAGGTGGTCATTTGGCATCTTGGCAGAGTTCACACACCACCCCTGCTCCTTCCGATGCGTCCTTCCCGCTTTCCCAACTCAGCCACTGCAAAGAGTTTCATCGGCCAAGACCGACGTGCCACAACCCTTCAAGAACCAGCAAGAGAGTTGCAGACGGGTTCTTAAATTCCATCCGTGCCATTTTCCTCTCTGTGCGGCAATTGCCAATGGTCCTTTCTGTGCTCAAGTTAGCCAGGTGAGCCAAGCTCAAGGAGGGACTGCCATCTTGGCCCAGTCAAGGTAAGGATGCACCCACGGCTGCCTGTTTTCGTTCTCCGCTTTGTTTCACACCCAGAGCGAGTCCTTTGAGGCTTTGCCGCAGCCATCTCTCTGGCCTGCCTGAGGCAGAAGCACAAGAAATGAATGAGGTTGCTACAAACGGAATCGGGATGAAAGCTTAGCGTGGGCAGGATCTCCCTTTCTTCCCAGCATCTGAGATTTCACTTGGTTTCTGCCTTGGGGCTGGCAATGCTCAGCCTCTACATCACCCACCCTGCTATTTCACAGCTTCCCCCCTGAGGTGGGGTGGGCTTCTCCCAACAGGCAAGCCTTCTGCCATCGCAGATTCCCATCAGGAAAGTCCCTCCTTCAGGGGAAGCAACAAGGGAAACGGGTCTCTCTCCTGTGCGCACCCCCGTGGCTTTTTATTTCTTCTCCGTTTCTAGCCCGTCGCCTGCTGGAATCATCTCTGGCTCCCAGAGCAGGAATTCGTGCAAGAGCGTGTTGACTGTCTCTGGACATTCCATCATGACCATGTGGCTGCCCTCGTCGATCACCTTCAGAAAGGCGATTAAGAGGATCTGGGGATAAAGAGGGGAGGAAAACTGGTTTACCACAAGGTCTCTACTTCCCAGATGCCTAAACTGAAAAGGGTAATAAAAAGAGCGCTGAAGATACTTGCTCAGATATGCACAGAGGAACAGCTAAGTATCAACTACACAAAGACCAAGATAGTGCATTTTAATGCCAAATTTAAGAAACTGAAATGGCAGTTGTTAGGTCATCAGATTGAACAAATAAAAGTGTTTCAAATACCTAGGTGTGGTTTTCCAGTACAACAGAAAACCCTCAGCCCATATACAAACAGCTATACACACAGCACAAAGGAGCTCACAGGCAATCCTAAAATATTTTCGATCACAAGGGGGTGGATTTATTCCAGCTGCAATTAGATTATTTGAAGCTAAATCCCTGGCACAACTCACCTATGGAGCTCCATTGGCAATAATTTCGGATTTCACTCTATTAGAGAGAGTCCTATCCACATTCCTTAGAGCTCTTTTTAACACTCCTAAATGTACAGCTAATGTAGTGTAGCTGCCCCGTACCTGTCCAATATAACATCTATGAAATGCCGCTGGGCCTTTTCCAGGGCCCGTTTTGACGCTTTTCCATCAGCTAATCTAATGGGCAGATTTCAAAAAATCCCACGACATAGGAGACCGAGTTTCTCTTATATCTCAGCAAGTAGCTAAATTTTGCATGCTGGCAAATAGTAAGAGAAGAATCATGTTGGGATCAAGAGCCAGACCACACGAGGGTGACCGTAATAATGCTACAAGCTGATGATATTTTTTTGTGTATAGACTTGTATCGTGGATTTCTGTACAAATTCGATTTTTCTTTTGTTTATTGTTCTTCCTTTTTCTTGTTCTTCTCTACTCTTTTTTGCTGGCCTAATGGCCGTAATAAAACTGAAACTGAAAACTGAACTGAAAAGGGTAATACTCTGCCCAACCCCCTCGTAAAGAAAGTGTAATTTTCCTTTTACGTTTACTTAGTAGTCATTCACCCAGCATGACAAGCAATCGGTCTACAACGAGACCCCTTGCCCCTCATTAAGGCCATAACCCCGGGTTTGTGTTTCCACAGAGGAAACTACATGTTCCAGGAGAACATTCCAAAAAACCAACCTGACAGATCTCAAGAAGGATCACAAATGGGCAAAAGGGGGATGGGGGGGGAGGCCATAAAAATCAATTCACAGACATTCTGTTTCAGCCTTCAGACTTGGGGGAACTTGCTGGGAACTATTTAGAGCTGAGAGAAAATCTGTATCAATGTGGTCCATGCTTAGGTGCTTTTTCTAGTTTTGTGTGTGTGCAAAGTGTCATTCAGCTGCAACAAACTTCTGGCAACTCTAGCAAGGGGCTTTCCAGGCAAGTGAGAAGCAGAAGTGGTTTGCCATCGCCTTCCTTGGCAGTCGCCCTTCCAAGTTACCCACCCAGCTTAGTTTCCAAGATCTGACAAGATCAGGTTATACTGTGCCATTCCACAGCTTCTTGTTATCTGAGCGTTATTGCAGAAGGCAATACAGGAACCACTGTGGTGCTGCAGTTAAGCGTGCTAGGGTGGTTCGAATCCCAGTCCTGCCATAAAGCTTGCGAGAAGCCAGTCATAACCTACACCAGTGGTGGCGAACCTTTGGCACTCCAGATGTTATGGACTACAATTCCCATCAGCCCCTTCCAGCATGGCCAATTGGCCATACTGGAAGGGGCTGATGGGAATTGTAGTCCATAACATCTGGAGTGCCAAAGGTTCACCACCATGGACCTACACCAGGGGTAGGGAATTTAGCGGCTCTCCTTGAAAGATGTGCTCAGGAACTACAATTCCCATCAGTCTCTTCCAGCACATGGCCAATTGGCCATACTGGAAGGGGCTGATGGGAATTGTAGTCCATAACATCTGGAGTGCCAAAGGTTCGCCACCATGGACCTACACCAGGGGTAGGGAACTTGCGGCTCTCCAGATGTTCAGGAACTACAATTCCCATCAGCCCCTACCAGCATGGCCAATTGGCCATACTGGAAGGGGCTGATGGGAATTGTAGTCCATAACATCTGGAGTGCCAAAGGTTCACCACCATGGACCTACACCAGGGGTAGGGAACCTGCGGCTCTCCAGATGTTCAGGAACTACAATTCCCATCAGCCCCTACCAGCATGGCCAATTGGCCATACTGGAAGGGGCTGATGGGAATTGTAGTCCATAACATCTGGAGTGCCAAAGGTTCACCACCATGGACCTACACCAGGGGTAGGGAACCTGCGGCTCTCCAGATGTTCAGGAACTACAATTCCCATCATCCCCTACCAGCATGGCCACCTCGCCATACTGGAAGGGGCTGATGGGAATAGTAGTCCATAACATCTGGAGTGCCAAAGGTTCACCACCATGGACCTACACCAGGGGTAGGGAATCCAGTGCTCTCCAGACAGCTCAGGAACTACAATTCTCATCAGCTCCTACCAGCATGGCCAATTGGCCATACTGGCAGGGGGCCGATGGGAATTGTAGGCCATAACATCTGGAGCGCCAAAGGTTCACCACCATGGACCTACACCAGGGGTAGGGAATCTGCGTGCTCTCCAGATGTTCAGGAACTACATATTCTCATCAGCTCTCACCAGCACAGCTTCACTGGCCATACCGGGAAGCGGCTGATAGGCACTGTAGTCCATAACATCTGGAGTGCCAAAGGTTCACCACCATGGACCTACACCAGGGGTAGGGAATCCAGTGCCTCCTTAGATGTTCAGGAAGGAGCCTCTCATCAGGCCTCCCTCACCAAAGTACGGGCCACCGGGCCATACTTCGGAAGGGGCTCGATGGGAATTGTAGTCCATAACATCTGGAGTGCCAGAGGTTCACCACCATGGACCTACACCAGGGGTAGGGAATCCCAGCGGCTCTCCAGATAGCTCAGGAACTATTACTTTCCATTTAGCCTCTACCAGCATGGCCAATTGGCCATACTGAAGGGGGCTGATGGGAATTGTAGTCCATAACATCTGGAGTGCCAAAGGTTCACCACCATGGACTCACACCAGGGGTAGGGAACTCAGTGCTCTCCTGAATCCGAGCACTACAATTCCCATCAGCCCCTGCCAGCATGGCCAATTGGCCATACTGGCAGGGGCTGACGGGAATTGCAGTAGTCCATAACATCTGGAGTGCCAAAGGTTCACCACCATGTGGAATTTACACTCAGGGGTAGGGAACCTGCGGCTCTCCAGATAAACAGGAATCCAGCAATTCCCATCAGCCCCTACCAGCATGGCCAATTGGCCATACTGGAAGGGGCTGATGGGAATTGTAGTTCCTGAACATCTGGAGAGCCGCAGGTTCCCTACCCCTGACCTACACCAAGGGGTGTTGTAAGGATAAAAAAAAGGGGGGGGGAAGGGAAAATTATGTGGGCCGCTGTGCTCTCTTTGGGGGAGAGGCAGGATACTGGATAGACGGGTATTGTCTCCCATTCTGCATTATAACATCAGTGCATCACGTAAGTACGTCAGTGCCATCAAAATCACTTATGGCAACCTCAAAAGACAAGTGAGAAGTTTGCCCTTGCCTGCAGTCTCCCTTAGCGGTCACCCTTCCAAGTATTGACCCTGCTTAGCTTCTGAGTTCTGACAAAACTGGGCTAGTCCATCCTCCGTTCTCTCCCTGGTATGGCATGTAATCTTCTAATATTTCAGGGATGCCCGACCCATGGACTCCCATTGCACTTTTCGAGGTCTACGAGAGTTACTTGAACAGTTCTGAAGTGCATTGAAAAGCAACAAAAGCCCATTGTGTGGTCATCTATTCAACAGTCGGTTGTTTGATTCAATTCTACCGGAAGAGCGGCTCTGTTGTAAACGGTCATTGGCAGCAGATGGTAGTTTAAGCTATGTGGGAGGAACAGCCCTGTTTGCAAACCATACCTCAGCCATACGCTGGTCCTCCTCAATGGGAACAAATTTGTCGTGCATTCCATGCACCAACAGCACTGGCACTGTCAGCTCAGCGTGGTAGACTTCATCTCCCTCTGGCCAGTACTGGCCGCTCATCATGGCTCTCAGTACGAAGGACGAGACGTTGAAGGCGTTCCCTTCCTTCAGCAGTTGCTTCTCCTTGGCGCCTTGGCGGGCAAAGCCGGCCCTGCAGCGGACGAGGGAAGCAGTAGCTAAATAGGCAATCTGGAATTACAAATGGAGGCTGAGACCCTCCTCAAATTCTACCCCAAATTTCTGCCTGGCTTTTGGATATTTTTTAACTGCCTTCTCTTTCTTCTGCCGTGAAAACAGAAACATTACATGGTTATCGAGTAGCAAGTGACTTCTGGCGACCCCTGCAAGGGGTTTTCGAGGCAAATGAGAAGCAGAGGTTGTTTGCCACTGCTCTCCTCTGCAGAATCCTCCTGGGTGGTCTTCCTTCCAAGCACTGGACCCTGTTTAGCTTCTGAGATCTGATGAGAATGTGCTAGACATGCCGCCTTCCTTCTCAACAATAACATTAGGAATGTCCTTTACGTGTGTGATATGCTCTCTCATCAGTTCCTTGGCATTTTTCCATTGACTTTCATAAAGATGCTGAGGACTGATCCCCAGGATATTCTCCATGAACATGTTGAGGGCTACCATTAAGTACGGTTGCCAACCTCTAAGTTACACCTGGAGATCTCCTGCTATTACATTTTGATCTCCAGATGACGAAAAACAGTTCCCCTGGAGAAAATGGCTGCCCTGCAGAGTGCACTCTATGGCATTATACTATGATGTGTTCCTCTTGTGATAAATGAGAAATGTGTTTTCTACTAGGAATGAGTTGAGTCATAAGGGAGGATGCTTGTGGCAGGACAAGATAAGACCGCTGGAGGGCAAAGCTTGTATCAGATTGTACCTATTGAGCATGCTTAATAGGCTAATGCATATTAACTTCTCTTCCTGCTCTGACAACAAACTGTATTCTAATGAGCATACAGGAAGACTATGGGAGGGGACCACATATTATTTTATTTTATTATTTTTTTATTATTGCATTTATAAACCGTCCCATCCCCTAAGGGAGTAACATGTAAATAGATGGACCGGAAAGTTGTGACTCTAAGTACCCTTTGCCAATGGGGGAACAGAGAGGGAGTGCCGAATTCGGGAGAAAGGATATATTGTTTCGGCAGAGTCTGCCCATGTGGGGACGGCTCCCCTTTTCTTTGCAAATAAAGCTACTTAAAACTCTCTTCTGTTGGCTTGATATTTGGTGAAGAAATATTGGGCACCACACTCTTCCCAGACTCCCTCAAAATCTCCCTCTTCCCTCAAAATCTCCAGTTCTTTCCCAACTCTAGCCAATGAGTTAGTTTGCCTACAAGACGGAAGAGGAAATGGGAAGCATGCGGCACAGCACAGTTTTTCTAGCAGGGCATTCTGTGTACAGTCAGTGAGATGGCCTTCCACTTTAATCCTCCAGAAACCTCTTCACCCCCAGCCCCCATACGGTTATAAGCCTCCAGGTGGGGCTTTGAGACCTCCCAGAATTACAACTGATCTCCAGGTGATAGAGATCAGTTCCCCATGAGAAAATGGCGGCTTTAGAGGGTGACTGTATGGCATTATACCCCTTAAGGTCCTTCCAGAAATCCTGCCCCCCCCAAGCTCCACCCCCAAAACCTCCAGGAATTTCCCAAGCCAGAGCTGGCAACCCTCGGCCCCTAATGTCTCAGGTTACTCACTTGAGAAAGCTCCAGGCCAGACATGGCGTGAGGCAGCGGAGGACACAGGTTGGCATGTTGAAGATTGAGCAGAGACTGGGCTCCAAAGCCGTTGGCCCTCCACCATTGATCATGATGACCTTGTGAACCAGATCTGGGTACTCGTGGGCCAGGAATGTGCAAAAAGACACCCTGCATTGGGGTGAAAAATACACAAATGAGGAAGAAAAACAATGTTGGGGAAATACTTCAGGAACACACAGAGAATGCAGTCCTGCCCCGTTTAAACTGGATTCCACCTTTCTATCAGTCTGTTGAATTCTATTTATTTTTGTATCAAACTTTTTTATTAGTACTTAAAAGTCTTTACATCACCAGAATCACAAAGAGAAATTCACCGAAGTATAAGGTAATTTTTTGCATTATTATATGAGATTACTCATTTTTTTTCTTTATTGGTTTCTGTTTTAACAATCCTTACCCTTCAAAACCACTAAACATCGATGTATTTTTGCTGTTTTATCCAAATGGTCTATCAAGGGTTTCCAATGGTCCAAAAACTTAATTAAAAAAAATGTTAGCTTGAGCCATCTCTGCCAACTCTAACATTTTTGCCCACCATTCTTCAGTTGCAGGTATAGCTAGCATTTTCCATTTCTGTGCACAGAGCAGTGGTTCCCAATCTGGGGTGCATGTACCCCCAGGGGTATGAGTCTATGCATTTTGGGGTATACAAAATAAATTACATAATGGGCTTATTACTATGAGGGAAATGGGAAGATCTACCTTGGACATGTTCTAGATCATAGGTTTCAAACTCGCGGCCCTCCAGATATTATGGACTACAGTTCCCATCATCCCCTGCCAGTATCATGCTGGCAGGGGATGTTGGGAGCTGTAGTCCATAACATCTGGAGGGCCGCGAGTTTGACACCTGTGTCTAGATAAAGCAGTGTGCATATATATTCGGAAAAACAGAGATAATTGGCTAAATTGTGGTGGGGGAGCAGACACTCAGCCATCTCCTGTATTTTAACAGAGATCTGATGATACAGAGATGTCAAGGAGCCCTTTTCTTGCCTCTTGCTTTCCCAGAAGTAACTTGTACGGGACAGGGCCCACCCACTCCACCGATTCGCTTCTTACCCGTACGAGTGTCCAATAAGGATGTTTCTCTTCTTGGCATAGCGCTTGAACACGCTGCGCAAGTCTTCCGCCAGGGCGTAGAAAGTGTAGGCAGCAGCAATCTGGGGGGCCGAGCTGCACCCGTGGCCTGCAAGATCTGGGGCCACAACCTCATACCCCAACTTGGAGAAGAAGTCCAGTTGTTCCTTCCAGATGTCCAGAGAGCCTCCCACCCCATGGATGAAAAAGAGGACCACGTCACCATGGGTCCCTTTGCAGCTGGTAATGTACTTGGAACAGTCAATATTGACTGTCTTCTTCGGCTTGCGCCGGCGGCGTTTGATAGCCGTGGCGGAGGGGTTGGCCGAAGGCGGGGCCGTGGCGTTTGCATCCGAGACATCCACTTCCACGGTGCTGTTGGGTTCTGCGCCATTCTGGCAGTGGAGGATATCCGAGCGCACAGCATCGCCCAGGTTCTCGATGACCATCTGTCCGTTGCGATAGACCGTGATCCGCCGTTTGCAGCGCACCGCTCCCGTTTCCCGGGGTACTTCCTCTGTCCCGGCCGGCCGAACTGGAGCCAGGTGCTTCACACGCAGGACCCGCCCAGGCTTCACTTCAATGAAGCTGTAGCCGTCGCTGGACTCGATGCTTTCCAGAGGCCCGACAGCGTTGGACGTTTTGCCCATCAGGCAACATAACAGCCCCTCGGTGATGCTGGTCAACATTGTGATTCCTGCAGCCGAGAACAACGAGAGCAAAACGCAGCCATTAGCAGGGAGAATGCTTTAGCCCTCCAGGCATCCCCTGTATGCCCCCATCCAAAAAATATTATTAAAAATCAATACTGTTGACGAGGAGGAGCCAAGGTGAGAGGCAGAGTGCCTTGCATAAAGCTATCCCAGCACATTTAATGTAGAGTCAAGCTTCCCCCCATCTCACAAAAATCTCTTGGTGTGTAGATCAGTCTCTTAGTGCAGGGGTCCCAGGGATGCCATAGTACCTGGGGACACCTTTTTCTGGCACCCGCCAAACGTTCTTCAAAAAATAGATGGGGCCATGGCAGAGGTGGGGCCAGGGGAAACTACGCCCGGGACGTGTGTATGCTCTGCACCCCTGCTGCGGTGCTGCCTGCCCTGTCCCAGAATGTCATGCCACACCCCCTTGACGGCCCAGCCATGCCCCCACTGCTTCTCTGCCTGGGGCATTGCAGCCCCCACTCACCCAGTGGGCGCTACGCCTCTGGGCCAGGGGTCAC
The DNA here is from genome assembly GCF_021028975.2 of Sphaerodactylus townsendi. Taxonomy (NCBI): domain Eukaryota; kingdom Metazoa; phylum Chordata; class Lepidosauria; order Squamata; family Sphaerodactylidae; genus Sphaerodactylus; species Sphaerodactylus townsendi. The sequence continues at coordinate 22,103,928 of NC_059429.1, forward strand.
TTTTGCCCACAAAGGCTTCTGGTTAGCTACTGGAGATTTTAATGTTTTTACAGATATTTAAAAATGTTATTCTGACAACAGAACAACCACCACCACACAAGGATCTACCCGGTGTGACTGAAAGTAAACTGTGGCAGCCATTTTGTGCCTGGCTCAGTCTCCTGTGGCAGCCATTTTGTGGCTGTGACCACCATGTGGTGTTTGAAGTCAAAAGGTGCTTTCATCTAAAGGACACAGGAGGAACAGGCTCAACAGATAAATGGGATGAGTTAAGAGTTTTTTATTGTTTCAATTTTTGGGTTTTACCCTGTATCTTCTGGACAGTGGTTGCAAATAAATAGATTCTCGTTAAGTACAGTAATTTCGTGGACTGTAGATCCAAGAACAATATTCCCTTTTTATTTTTCTCCCATAGAAGTGGATAGTTGCTACAAATGTAAATGAGATGCTGCTGTGGTATATGGGCAAAAGCCACCTTCAACCCTGAAAACAACCTTGCAAGGTAGGCCAATTATCTTCCATGCTGCAAACAAGAAGGAACTGCCCAAATGCCAATGAGTGAGATTAAAGCCACGGACTTTTTGATTAATAGCTCAAGTTTTTTAACTGGTACATGGCATAGTGTACATGTAATTAAATGCCCACACATGAACACGACACTGCACCTAACCTATTAATCCATTCAATCAGAATCAATTAGGGTTTTTTTGTAAGTAAGCAGATCTTAATAGGTTTTTTTAAAAAAGAAATTTGGTGAAACTTTCACAATCTGTTTATTAACATACCTGGTTTTAGAAGTCTGGAAAGGGAAAATAAATACTACAGCAGGTAGTGAAGACTCTTCACCAATCACAGAATCCCAGATAGCAACGGTTAGCAAACAGTGACCCCGATATGATAAAGTTATGAGTGGGAAGCGTTGTGCATATTGATGTATTGTCAAAGGCTTTCATGGCCAGAATCAACTGGCTGTTGTGGGTTTTCTAGCCACACAATCTGGCAAACCCATAATAGCCATTGTATACATCCCCTATCTATCCAAAGGCCCCAGGTGCAAGTTTGGGAGCTTTGACGACCAGAGAAGTATGATTAACATCAGCAGGGATTAGTCTGTTTCATAAGTAGATCCTCCATATCTAGGAGCAGTCTGCATGTCAGCTTTTGGAGAGAGGCAAGCAGAAAAGGAAGGCGTCTTGCTTCTTCTTGACTTGTTTGCTGGCCTTCTGGGGCCATCTGATTGGCTGGTGTTGGGAAACTAATGTTTGTAATCCCAGCCCCATTGCCTTATTTGCTGGGTGCCTCATGTTATCTGATAGCACTGTTTCAAACTGTGAAATTTGCCATGGGTCTCAGCAAGACAAACAAGCTATAGAACAAATAAAATACATTACAATACATAGGACAGATGCTGGACTAGATGGACCTTTGGTCTGATCCAGCAGGGCTCTTCTGAGTGAGGGGGGGGCGGTGCTGAAAAATTCGTCCTACTTTTGTGACTCTGGGGAACTACACCACACCTGGATTTACAAAAGCAGTATCATAGAACCCAGTCCAGTGGGGGACAGGAGCAGCTCGGGAGATCCCTGCCTCTGAATCTCTTCTTCGCTGCGTATTCATTATTCAAAAAGTTGGCAGTGAATTATTGATGCTGATGGGGATTCCGAATGAGGAGATCATTCAGGTCTTCCTCTCAGGTGTTCCAGGAGACAGATCCAGGCATAATGGGTAGCAAGGAAGAAAGCAGAGCTGCTTGTAAGAGCAGGAGAACTCTGGATAGCCAATAGCATAGTTGCCAAACTTGGGGTGTATCAGGGTGTGAAAAAAGAGAGGGGCAAGATCACAAAGAGCTTGGAAGATCAAGATGAGATTTGGGAGTGATGTCTGGATGTCTGGAGAGGGCTGGAAAAAAGAAGGAGAAAAAGAAGGAGAAGAGCTCTTTTCCCTTCCTCTCCCCACAACAGACACCTTGGAAGGTAGGTGGGGCTGAGAGAGTTCAGAGAGAACTGTGACCAGCCCAAGGTCACTCAGCAGGAATATAGGAGTGTTGAAACACATCTGGTTCACCAGATAAGCCTCAGTCACTCAGGTGGAGCAGTGGGGAATCAAACTCGGTTCTCCAGATTAAAATCCGCCTGCTCTTAACCACTACACCATGCTGACTGTCAACAGGATATGATGCTAAACAGTCCACCCTTCAAAACAGCCGCTTTCTCCTGGGGATGTGACCTCTGTCGTTTGGAGATCAGTCGTAGATCCCAAGACACCACCTTGTGGTTAGCAACCCTACTGGAAACAAAGGTCTTCTAGAGGATCTGGATAAACTGACCAGCCCTAAATTGGAAAGTGTATTGCATTTCCATTTCGATGTATTTGTTCATATCCCACTTTTCTCCCTAACTGGGTCTTAAGCAGGTTAGAATATCACTCTGCCCTTCTCCTTTTGTGGAAGAAAAAGAGGATGAGGCACAGTTTCTCTACATTAAGGATTAGCAGACACCTTGCGAGGTAGGTAGGGCTGAGAGAGTTGAGAGAACTGTGCCTTGTCCAAGGTCACCCAGCAGACTTCGTGTGTAGAATCAGGGAAACAAATCCAGTTCACCAGAGAAAAGTGTCCACCACTCATGCGGAGGAGTGAGGAATCAAACCTGGTTCTCCAGATTGGAGTCCACGGCTGTTGACCACTTCACCACGCTGGCACCCTATCAGGCTCAGAATATGTGATGTGCCTGAGGTCCATCAGCAAGCTTCCACGATAACAGTGAGTATTCAAACCAAGGTCTCCCAGCATGTGAGCTCCCAAAGGTATCTGGTGGGCCACTGCAAGTAGCAGAGTGCTGGACTAGATGGACTCTGGTCTGATCCAGCAGGTTCTTTCTTATGTTCTTATGATCCTAGTCCAGGGGTAGGGAACCTGCGGCTCTACAGATGTTCAGGAACTACAATTCCCATCAGCCTCTATCAGCATGGCCAATTGGCCCTGCTGGTAGGGGCTGATGGGAATTGTAGTTCCTGAACATCTGGAGAGCCGCAGGTTCCCTACCCCTGTCCTAGTCCAATGCTGCATCCATGTCAGGAGTCAAGTGGCATCTGTCATCATTTCATGTGTGGCCCAATTCCTTTTGCCTAGGGAGAACCTATGGCACTCCAGATGTTCATGGACTACAATTCCCAATTGGCCATGCTGGCAGGGGCTGATGGGAATTGCAGTCCATGAACATCTGGAGTGCCATAGGTTCGCCACCACTGGCCTAGGGTCTAGATGTAAGAGAGGACATGACTGGAAAGGAGAAATGAAAATAGCAGGAAACGTAAGCAAAGAAGGGCCATCTACAGCCAGGCAAAATAGTTCCCAAGGCCTGATTTGGCCTCTGGGCCACCAGTTGCCCATCCTTTCCCTGTGCGTTCTAGAGCTGGCAACTCCAGGTTGGATTCCTGAAGATTTGTGGGTGGAGCCTGGCGATGCCTGAGATTTGGGGAGGGACTTCAATAGGGTATAATACCATAGAGTCCACCTGCCAAGGCAGCCATTTTCTACAGGGGATCTGACCTCTGTCAGCTGGAGAGCCGTCGCAAGTCCAAGAGATCTCTGGATCCCACCTGTAGGTTGGGACCTTTGTCGCGTTTACAAGGAGCCGCATGGATGGCGACAGAGTTCAGTTGGGGCATCTGAAGAAGAGTCGGGCAAGGACTGCGTGAGCAGGTGTTGGGTTGCCAGCTTTAGCTTGGGAAGTTTCTGAAAATTTGGGGGAGGGGGTGGTACCTGGGGAAGGAGAGACAGTGTGGTTTAGTGGCTAAGAATGGCAGACTCTAATCTGGAGAAATGGGTTCGTTCCCCTCTCCTACACATGGAGTCTGCTGGGAGAACTCTCAGCCTATGACCGTCTCTTGCCCTGAAAACCCTACATGCACTTTTCACCACCATACACCTGGCAAAGAGAGTGGTCATCCTATTGGTAGTGATGCCATAAAGTCTGTCGTCCAAAAGTATAGCTGCACTCTAATCTGGAGAACCGGGTTTGATTCCCTCTCTGCCACTTGAGCTGTGGAGGCTTATCTGGTGAATTAGATTAGCCTGTGCACTCCAACACACGCCAGCTGGGTGACCTTGGGCTAGTCACAGCTTCTCGGAGCTCTCTCAGCCCCACGCACCACACAGGGTGTTTGTTGTTGGAGGGAAAAGGGAAAGAAGATTGTAAGCCCCTTTGATCCTCCTTATAGGAGAGAAAGGGGGGTATAAATCCAAACTCTTCTTCTTTCTTCTTCTTTCCAGGTGAATTGATATCTGTAGGCTGGAGATCTGCTGTAATTCTGGGATAATTCGGGTCTCCACTTTGAGGTTGGTAACCAAAGGTAGCCAAGGTAGCCATCTCCCTGACTGGCTAGTTTCCTAGCTTTTGGAATCCCCTTCCCCCTGGAAGCATCCAAACATGTAACATCCCATTTGTAACTGCAACAGTTTGAGGAATTCGGGAGCCAACCCTTCCAGCACAAAAACCAAGAGAGCCCCTGGGCTGCCTCAAAAGGCACAAAGAGAACAGACATTATGGAGGCTTCCTGATTTAATTAACAGCATGTTAGCTTAATTAGAGGCTCTTTTATTAGAGGCAAGCAATGCAGAGCCAAGAGGAAGCTGCAGAAAGGGAAGATTAACCCTTCGGATTCTGCCATTTCGCCTACACTAAAATCACACCTGATCTCCAGCAACCCAGAGATACCCAGAGATAGACCAACTCTACACCCCAAGGATATTCCACTTAGCTGCAATGGCAACAAGCCATAAACAGACTTCCTCCTCTTCCATGATTTTTTAAAAACTCTCTTTTAATAAGAACATTAAGAAAAGCACTGTGGGAGCAAGTTAAGGGCCCGCCTGATCCAGCATCCTGTTTCCAGGTACAGTCAAGTCCCCAGCCTAGGTATGAAGGCAACAAGACTTGCCTGTCCTTTGCCCCCTAGTAGCTGGTTTTCAGAGGAAGACTGCCTCTCAGTCTGGAAGTTCCACTTGGAAGTTCCATCAATCCATTTGGAAGTTCCATCAATCCATTTGGAAGTTCCATAATGGCTCATATTGATAGGCTGTGCATTTACCGAACCTCTTTGTTAAATCCATCTGAGCCAGTGGCCATCTGTTACACAGGTTGTGTATTGCATGAAAAAAGACTGTCTTTTGCCTGAATATGTTGCCTGTCAGCTGGTATTTGGGGAGAAACCACTCTCTTTGTTTACACATGATTTCGTGAACCTCCACCATTGCCTGTGAGGAAATAATGATGATTATACTAGTTTAAAATGCAAACTGCAAACTAACTTATAGTCCCCCTCAGCTGCATTATTTGCGCTGACCATAATAGTGTTAATACCAGGAAAAGAAAAATGAGATCTACATCCCACCCAATACAGGCTTTTCATTCATATCAGGAGACCATGCCAAATTTCTTGCATGGAAATCATCCGCCGTTTCTGTTATAAACCTGGTGTAGTACAAGATGCGGTGTCCCACGTTTATGCTCCCCATTTCCTTGGAGAGTGAATCCCACTGAAGGCAACTGGGACTTACTTCCGGGTAAGACAACGGATCTTGCCGACTACTGAACCAGCCCTCTCTTTGACAGTACTCACTCTCTCTCTCTCTCTCTCTCTCTCTCTCAATCCAATCTCAGCTCAAGGATCAGGAGGAGAACTGATTTTGTTGCTGGCTCCTCTGCGATTCTGGCTTTCAGAGAATTCAGGAGAGCTCTTTATAAACTGGGATGGATTCCAGAATGAAATAAGAGACGGGGGAGGGGGAACTGGGGGGGAGAGAAGAAAAGCTGACATCAGCTTGTTTTGGAACTGAACGGCTGTAGGGGGGGGAGTGTGGGAAGGTCAAGGCAACGTAGAGATGCCTCTTGGAAAGGATCTACCTCTGCCAGTTCTTTCCTGGTGCGTTGGCTGCCTTCCCTGCAGCCTCGTTTGTCACCTAGGAATGCATCATTGTCAGAGTCAGCTGTCCTTTCTGAGGAGCACAGATTTGGAAACCAAGACAATGGGTTTAGGCGTGGAGCAGTGGCAAACAAACAGACCGTTTCATTGACTGGGAAATGTCCTGATGGGCCACTGGGGGTGAGGAGGGTGAGCCAATGGTCTCTGATGTGCTGGCAGCATCCCAGAGGGCATTTCAATGTTGGCAGTGGGGCTGGGTTCCCCCAATGGCTCGGGCTGCTCCAATGCTGTGTTGAGAGCCAGCGTGGCGTAGTGGTTAAGACTAGAGCAGATGGACTCTGATCTGGAGAACCGGGTTTGATCACCCACTCATCCACGTGAGCAGGGAACTCTGATGTGGTGAACTGCATTTGTTTCCCCACTCCTACACACGCTGCCTGCTGGATGGCCTTGGGCTAGTCACAGTTCTATCTGGGGAATTCAGATTAGCCTGTGCACTCCCACACACACCAGCTGGGTGACCTTGGGCTAGTCACAGCTTTTCGGAGGTGGTGGAAATGTGCCATCAGCTGATTTAGAGTGAATTCTTATGGGATTTTCAAGGCAAGAGGCCAACAAAGGCGGTTCTTGGGTGGTCTTCCAACCAAGTACGAATCAGGGCTGACGCTGTTTAGCTTCACAAATCTGATGAGATCAGGCTAACCTGGGCTTTCTAGGTCACGGTGACTGAAGATATGGATTCTATGGAATGAAAATTCTTCTTTGATTTTAGCATCCAAGGAATAGCCTTCCCTGCTTCCCCTGTACCTGCTTTCTGGTATTCAGGGATATTCTCTTCTGACCTTGGAAATTCTATTTAGTTGTTGTTTTTCAGACCTGGGAATGCTCATCCCTAGTGAATTTTCAAGGACAGGGGAAGCAAAAAAGTCCCCCCTATAACACAGGCTGAGCAAACAGCCTGTAAAACAGTCCTCCATGAAGGTGATTCAGTGTCAGAGCGAGCAGAGATTACAGCAGCTTCCATGCCTCTTTGTCAAAGGGCCCTTTTGAGTCAGAAACAAAATTAAACCCTGTGAATTGCAGGGGATCTTTGTTAAAAGGAAGAGAGATGGAGCAGGGATGCTGGTAACCACAGCAACTTGGGCAGAGTTGGGTACCACTCTTGTGTTCTTCTGGCTGATAAAGTTGATGATCTAAGTACCACTTTCATAATGTGATTTGTGAGAACTGAGTCAGATGTGAATTGGGTTGCATAACCCCGCTCTTCTGTCTCCTCCCTCCAGCAAGAAAGAGATTGGTTCAAATATGGGGGAATCAGGGCAAACTGACAGCAAAATTGGAGCTTGCGGCCTGTGTGAAGCGCTTCTGCTTCCTCTAGTCTGAAAGGGACCTCTAATTAAGAACGAAAGCAGAAGCGGCCCATCACGCCTCCTGGCTGGTGCAGATTACAGGGGAGGAAAGAGGAAAGATGCAGGTAGCTCCTTTAGAGTGTCATTTCCAAGGTTTGCCAAGAGCAAAATGTACAGAGCGATTGGGGCTGTACTCTCTCTATTGAGAGAGAATATGGGGATGGGTCTGTGGGTTACATGGGCTCAGGAAAGGTGGGCTGTACGTAGCCGGGTCATTGTTTTGTGGGGCACTGGATTGGCTACTTGTTTGCTTGCTTCTGCAGGCCTTTGGGTATTACAACGATGTGGTGTCTGTTCAAATTCTGGGTGGGTGCAGAGGTGGGATCCAGCAGGTTCTCACAGGTTCCCGAGAGTAGGTTACTAATTATTTGTGTGCCCCGAGAGGGGGTTACTAATTGGTGATTTTGCCACGTGATTTTTGCCTTTGTTACGCCCCTCCTCTCAGCAGCAGTGCGCAGAACTTGAAGCAGTCTAGCAGGAGATGCACCGGCGTGCATGGCAGCCTGTGCCTGCGTGCATTCGTTTCCCGCCCAATGACCAGCGCAGTGGCTGCGTCCTTGCCACAGCCCCCCCCCAGGAATGCCCCGCCCCCGGAATGCCCGGCCATGCCCCACTGGCACTACGCCACAATTTGAATCCCACCACCATGGGAACCTGTTACTAAAATTTTTGGATCCCACCACTGGGTGGGTGGGGAGGTGGGGAGGGGGAAGGCGGTGCTAGGCAGACATTTTTGGAAGCAGTTCTGGGAACATAACAAGGGCCCTGCTGTATCAAAGGGCCAATCCGACTGCTCAAAGATTTTTTGAATCTAATCCAGCATCCTGTTTTCAACCACAGACAGGCGCCCCAGTCATGAAGCCCATTACCAGGGCACAGAAGACTACAAGCATCCCTCGAGTGCCCATCCTGGCATCTAATTGTTTACATGCAGACTACCTCTGAACCTTGAGTTTCCATGCTGCTGTTTGGGCAAATTTCCATTGATAGATCTGTCCTGTCTATAAGCTAAGTCTCCCAGGAGCAGGATAAAACTTCTTTGAGCCCAGTATCATGTTTCTTATCAGATGCTCCTGGAAGGGCTATAAAAAATCAAGGCAACATTCCTGCCCTGCTCTGGCTCATGCAGTATCAGAGGTAAACTGCCTCTGAACATGGAGGTTCCATTTAGCTGTGACAACTAACAGTAAACCTCTCCTACTCTGTGGCTTTTTCTTATTTCTTTAAGTTAAGGACTTAACGATGGGCCCTGCTGAGTCACACCTGCAGCACCTGGTTCAGTTATCCTGTTTCTGGTAATGGCCAGCCAGGTGTTTCTCAGTGCTCAGGAGCAGGACATGAAGCAGCAGTTTTTCCTGTGCCTTTGTTAGGCTGAAAAAGTTTCCACAGAGCTAGGACAATGCAGCCATTCCCTTGGGCTCGGAGTCACCAATGGCTCTAGAGAAAATTGTTACGTTTCTTTCAGAGGAAGAAGAAGAGTTTGGATTTATATCCCCCCTTTCTCTCCTGTAAGGAGACTCAAAGGGGCTTACAATCTCCTTCCCTTTCCCCACCCACAACAAACACCCTGTGAGGTGGGTGGGGCTGAACAACTGTGACTAGCCCAAGGTCACCCAGCTGGCGTGTGCTGGAGCGCACAAGCTACCGGTAATCTGGTTCAACTGATAAGCCTCCAGAGCTCAAGTGGCAGCACGGGGAATCAAACCCGGTTCTCCAGATTAGAGTGCACCTGCTCTTAACCACTACACCAAGCTGGCTCATAGAGGGTTAACAGGCTGCTATTAACCAGGTGTTGCCCTGAAAAGCATCTGTTGCTCATTTCCACACATTAAACCTCTATTAAAGGGACAGGACATTTTTCTCCTGGCCTGATAGCAGTTCTACATCAAAGCTAGAATACTAGGCAATTTGAAGTAAGAGTACCTGCCAAACCCGGCTGGCAGGTGTTGGAAAGTGCCACATCCATCCAAGAATGACATTGTGTTGTCTCCTAGGAAACCATCCCGTGCTGATTATTATTGGTGAAGAGGGCAAGATGGCCGCCATATCTGTTCTGGCAAAAAGGATGGACCAAAAATGGACCCAGGAGGAACAATTCTCAATGGAGAGAGCCTTTGCAAGAGGGGAAAGCAGTCAGCTGATCTCCCCCTTCCAGTATCTCTTTCTCAGGTTTGAGCCAGACTTTGGAACTCAGTGATGCTCATGGATCTAAGAATTCTGTGTTTCTACACAGAAGTCACAACATTCTGAAGCCAAACATCATCACCATCACCACGTTTTATTGGCATAGATAAGTACGGCCATACCACCCTGAACGCTCCCAATCTCGTCTGATCTCGGAAGCTAAGCAGGGTTGGGCCTGGTTAGTACTTGGATGGGAGACCGCCTGGGAATACCAAGTGCTGTAGGCTGAAGCCAAACATTGAAGGGAGGAGGGAAGCTGATGGGAAAAATAAAAGGACCGCTTCCTTTAAGGATAACAGCCTCCAAGTGGGATCTAAGAATCCCCAGGAATTACAACTCTTATCCAGACTTTTCCGGGGGGAGAAATGGGTGCTGGGGGGGGGGGGGTGGACTCTGTAGCATCATACGCCACTGAAGTCCTTGTCTTTCCTCAAGCTCCATCCCCAAATATCCAGGAGTTTTCCAACTTGGATCTGGCAACCATATCCCCTAGAGTTGCATGCTCTCACTTGGGAAATACCTGGAGATTTTGGGAGTGGAGCCTGAGGAGGGTGGGGCTTGGGGAGGGAGCTGACCTTCTAAAGTGTCTGTTTTCTCTAGGCAAACTGATCTCTGTCCCCTGGAGATCAGTTGTAACAGCAGAAGATCTCCAGTCACTACCTGGAGGTTGGCAACCATAGTACCCCATCCCCTGCCAGCCGCCAGTGGGAACCTGGCAAACCTAGCCTTCCCCTCAACATTACCCCGGAAGACTTCTGATGTTTAGCCTCCTGATGAGAGCCAGCATGGTGTAGTGGTTAAGAGCAGTGCATTCTAATCTGGGGGACCGGGTTTGATTCCCCGCTCTGCCACTTGAGCAGTAGAGGCTTATCTAGTGAACTAGATTAGCTTGTGAACTCCAACACATGCCAGCTGGGTGACTTTGGGCTAGTCACAGCTTTTCCGAGCTCTCTCAGCCAGCTCACAGTGTGTTTGTTGTGAATGGGGAAGGGAAAGGAGATTGTAAGCCCCTTTGAGTCTCCTTACAGGGGAGGGGGAATATAAATCCAAACTCTTCTCCTCCTCCTCTTCTTCATCTTACAGTTTTATCTTCCCCCTCACAGACTGGGTCTCTTTTCTCGAGTTCACTTCCAGACAAGAGATTTCTCAGTGCTGTGAAACATACCGATGGCATCTTTAAGCTCTCGTCTCACAGTATTCAAAAGATGCCACCAGTTCAGATGCTGGGGTAGCCTGGCGCCCCCTGCGTGCAATTCCCCCCCTCCTCCATTATAAGGAAAAACGAAGGACTAAACATAGCCAGGTTTCTAATAAAGCCAACCACAATTTGTTCCTTTGAGAAATTACTCCTCCTTATATCCTATGCCAAGTTCCCTTCATTCACATTCAGAGCACCAGCGCACGCCCCCACAATTTCCCACCTCCGGTCCTCCCCTAAGTCAAACCGCCTGAAGAAAAACAGCTTTACTGACCTACTTTAGAGGGAGACTGCTCAGATTTAGGAGCTAAGCTTTAATGGGGAAGGCAGGGGATGCCGAGGGATGCTCAAAATCGCCTCCTGCGACGATGGAGGCACAGAGCACTGAACAAAATTAAGGCTTTGCTTTGTGCTTGGGGGGGGGGGGGATCCTAAACAACTGCAAACCTGGAACAGAAGAAAAGGGACTGGAGGTTTCCCATGCCTTGAAGATTTGCTAGTCTGGATCAAGAGCATGCTGCTGGTTAACTCCTGATTCTGAAAATCCTGTGCATCAAGAAGAAAACCAGAACTAAAACATTTCTCCCTGATGTGCTAATATCTTAGTGCAGGGAATCTCACACAAGATTCCCTGCATGCGGAAAACTGGGTGCTAAGGAAGCTAGACTGGGATCATTCATGTTGTCATGTTAGCTTTCCATGCACAGATAATTCTTTGTATGAAGTAGGGCTCTTTCTTGTGAATTGCAGGCTGAAGTGGCACAGAAATAGGGGGGTCAATGTCCAGATGAGGCTGGTGATTTCCAAGAATTGCAGCTCATCTCCAAATTATAGAGATAGCTTCCCTGGAGAAAATGGACTCTATGGCATTATACCCTGCTGAGGTCCCTCCGTTCCTCAAACTGGGCCTGCCCCCAGGATTCACCCCCAAATCTGCAGGAATTTCCCAGCGCTGATTTGGCAACCCTGCAGATTTACCACCTAAGGTGTTGCTAGGATTGTCATATCAACCTCTCAGTGCAGCCTGGAGATCTCCCAGAATTCCAATGGATCTCCGGACTACAGAGATCAGCTCCCCTTGAGAAAATGGCTGCTTTGGAGGGTGGACTCTGTCATTATGACCCTGTTCAGGTCCCTCCCCTCTCGAAGCCCCACCCTCCCCAAGCTCCACCCACAGAAGACCCACAGTCTTATTCCTGCAATGTTCCTTCTATCTCAGGGGTTGGCACCCAAAAAGCCATTTGGCCCTGCCTCCCCAAGCCCCGCCCTTACCCCGCCCCAGGGGCGTAACGAGGCAGCCCTGGGCAAACTGTAGCCCTGGGCAAAACCTGAGTTGGATGCCCCCCCCCCCCATGGGCGACCAAATTTGTTTTTGCACCAGGACATTGGTGCCTACAGGGGGTGAAGTTTTTAGACATATCAGCACCAAACTTTGCTAAGGAGATGGGGGCTACCCTTTTGAGGGTCCATAACTTTGGCCCCCCTGAACCAAACTGCACCAAACCTTGGGGGTGCCATCATGACAGTCTCCAGATGATACCCTGAAATTTTGGTGCTGATACGTCCAAGAATGCCCTCCCTGCAAGAACATCCCGAAATTTGCCCAAAAATCTTTGTTCTGCATTGAGTTTTCTGCATTGCTGTCAATGGGGGTGGCAGGCTGGGGGGCACATTTTTGAAGGCACAGTCTCAAAACTTTCAGGGTCTCATCAGGAGACTGCCCTAATGATACCCCCCAAGTTTGGTGCAGTTTGGTTCAGGGGGGCCAAAGTTATGGACCCTCAAAACTGTAGCCCCCATCTCCTATTAGCTCCCATTGTTTCCAATGGGGGATAGGGGCACCCCTTTTGGGAGTCCATAACTTTGGACTCCCTGAACCAAACCTCACCAAACTTGGGGGATAGCATAAGGACAATCTCCTGATGATACGCTGTAATCTTGGTGCCGCTAGCCTAAAAACTGCGCCCCCTGCAGGCAAAAAATGGAAAACCACTAAAAATACCCAAAAACGAACCCAGCATTTTGATGCCCCCCGCAAGGTGATGCCCTGGGCAGCTGCCCACCTTGCCCAATGGGCATTACGCCAGTGCCCCACCCCCAACCTCCCCAATCCTTGCCTTCAGCCAAGCGGGCAGGATAGACAGCGGCGGCGACACCAACGATGGCAAGTTGCACTTGGGACACGGCGACCATGCCTCCTTCCCTGCCCCCTTCTTCCTCCCTCCCTCCCTCCCTCCCAGACGAGGGAGGGAGGGAGGGAGGGAGGGAGGGAGGGAGGGAGGGAGGGAAGGAAGGAAGGAAGGAAGGAAGGAAGGAAGGAAGGAAGGAAGGAAGGAAGGAAGGAAGGAAGGAAGGAAGGAAGGAAGGAAGGAAGGAAGGAAGGAAGGAAGGAAGGAAGGAAGGAAGGAAGGAAGGAGGCACGCTCGCCGCATCCCAAGTGCAACTTGCCGTTGTTGGCGTTGCCACTGCGGAGCTGCAGTACGAGGACGAAAGAGCCACATGTGGCTTCGGAGCCGTGGGTTGCCAATCCCTGTTTTATCTATTTGCAGAATGTGCAGAATGTTCACGGTGCTCTTCTTCTAGCTTCCAGATTGTGTCCCCAAGAATACTGAAGCCCAAGGGAAAAGCTAGGTGAGATTTAAGAAGATCTATAATCTCCCTGACATAATTTTTTCTCACCCAAGCACCCTGATTCCCCTTCTGAGGAGGAGGAGGAGAGAGTGTGTTTAACTCTTGCCCTCTGCCACTAATTTCCTGATGAGAATTCCTGGGTATGTTTTTCTCTAAAAGATAAGTAACAGCTCTCGGGGACTGGGGTTCCATCTGGAAAATGGCCCAGGAGATGAAGATCTCTCCCTGTCTTTCCATTCCCACAGTGCTGAAATTTAGACTGCATGCTCCTTGGGGCATTGACAGAGGCATATCGGGGGAAATGGTGCCCAGAGACAACTCCTTCTCCAGGCGCCCTCCCACACCCACGCATCCCCTGTTTTCAAGAGCGGGTCCATGCCCTTGAGCCCCCCAGCCTACCTGCAGGCTGGGGGCGGGGCTTGGTGGTGTGCACCCAGGGACATGGGTGACCCCATGTCCCTATAGGCCGTACGCCTCTGGGCGTTGATGTGCATTTCTTGCTGTGGTATGCAAAGTACCCTGTCCATTTATCAGGGGCACTATCAGGGATAGACACTGGCGTCGCGCCCATGGGGCCAGGGGGGGGGGGTGCGGCCAGTGGTGGGATCCAAAAATTTTAGTAACAGGTTCCCATGGTGGTGGGATTCAAACAGTGGCATAGCTCCAATGGGGCTGGGCGGGGCATGACAGGGGCGTGGCCAGGCATTCCGGGGGCGGGGCATTAATAATTTATCTGTTACTGTAAAAAACTCTTACTGTAAAAAAAAGTTCCTAATTTCCAGCTGGTATCTTTCTGTCCATAATTTAAACTCATTATAGCAAGTCCTATCGTCTACTGCCAACAGAAACAACTACTTCTCCTCTAATTGACTACCTGTCAAATACTTAATACTTTCAAATACTTAATTTTGTTTCTAGAAATCAAAAGAAGGACACTTTCCTTAAACAAGGAACTTTACCATATTTCTAAAACATGTTTTTAAAACAGCCCAACAGGGAGAATTATCCCGTTTTCTACCTTCGCTAACCAGCCACATAGGAAACAACAGGACTTTATGATTTTTGGACCTAATGGAATTTCTATCGGAAAAGCAGACCCAATTAGTAACCCCCTCTCGGCACACACAAATAATTAGTAACCCACTCTCGGGAACTGGTGAGAACCTGCTGGATCCCAACTCTGGGTGACGCCCCGGGTGGAGCAGCAGCGGAGGCATGGCTGGGCCGTCGAGGGGGCGGGGCGGGGCGGGGGATGCTGCAGCAGGGGCGCAGGGTCCGCGACCCCCTGGGAGCAGTTTTCCCTTGCACCGCCTCTGGGGACAGAGTATGGTGTAGAAGTCCAGGGCCCCAGCTCATTCACTCAGGTGTCTCAAAGCAGGCTCTAATTCTGCTTTTGAACTACACATTACCATCTAAATGCATGCTCCGTCCCCCCCTATCAAAAATCTAAAATTATCTGACTGCTTTGCTGACATTGGAATTTGCAAGAACTTTTCCTTCTGTTTTAAATCACACTGCAATGGGCAGGTCTACCCCGTTCATCCCTCTTCATGGACATTCCCTCGCTTTGGAAAGGCTAAATGCTCCCGTTTTATGTCCCAGGCTCTCCGTTTGACCTTCCCCTGTCCCTTCAGAGCGCAAAGCAAACGGCAAAGCTGTATTTTAAGCCTAGCAGTTTTACGGATGCTAATAAGGCCCAGTCAGCGTTAAGCTTTGGCCATTGGCAGAGCCACCTATAATCTTTCTGGGCCTGGTTGCAAATCCAGGGAGGCAAAGACAACGATCCATCTTTTGATTGTGTGAAGACAAATCGATTCAATGCAGAGGCTAAGGGCCAAGCTGGACATGGGAATTAAAAATCAGGCCTGCCAAAAATCCATATCAGGTTAGAATTGCCGACTATCGCGGCAGTCAACTTCTAGCCCGCACCGGATCTCCTCCACCCTGGTCCTGCAGCAGGAGAAAATGGGGAGGGGGAGGATGCTGGTGTGGACATGGTGACACTGACAACACGTTTGATCACTGTATCCTTAATGTTCTGGCATTTCCCCAGTCTCTATGATCTTTACTATTGAGATAGGGCAGTGATGGCGAACCTATGGCACGGGTGCTAGAGGTGGCACTCAGAGCCCTCTCTGCGGGCACGCGCAAACAGAGTGCCCCCACACACATCTAGGCTGGCCTGGGCTGCTGGGCTCAATTATTAGCATTAAACCTAAGACCTAGTTTTGGGGAAGCAGTGTAGGTAACCTTGTTAAGCACTGGTAAACTCCACTGATTTTCATGCAAAGAACTAAAGCATGACCTGGGAGTAAGCTCAGTTGCTGGCAGTGGGGCTTGCTTCTGAGTAAACCCTCCTAGGGTCGTGATTCACCCGTTGGAAGAGTTGCACGGTTGCTTCAAAGCAAAGCCACTGACTACCACCAAGCTTACTCCTGAGTAACGCACACCTCAGAGCCAACCGTTTTTTCTAAACTAAAACCTCAGTATTCAGGTTAAATTGTCGTGTTGGCACTTTGCGCTAAATAAGTGGGTTTGGGGTTGCAGTTTGGGCACTTGGTCTCGAAAAGGTTTGCCATCACTGAGATAGGGGAAATTCTTAGAACGTCACATGATATGGTGACAGCACTTCTGTGCCTTTACCCAAAAGTAACACCACTATATTACTCCCTCCCAGTGGTGGGATCCAAAAATTTTAGTAACAGGTTCCCATGGTGGTGTGATTCAAACAGTGGCGTAGCGCCATTGGGGCTGGGCAGGGCACGACGGGGGCGTGGCCGGGCATTCCAGGGGCGGGGCATTAATAATTTCTCTGTTACTGCAAAAAACTCTTACTGTAAAAAAAAAGTTCCTAATTTCCAGCTGGTATCTTTCTGTCCATAATTTAAACTCATTATAGGAAGTCCTATCGTCTACTGCCAACAAAAACAACTACTTCTCCTCTAATTGACTGCCTGTCAAATACTTAATACTTTCAAATACTTCATTTTGTTTCTAGAAATCAAAAGAAGGATGCTTTCCTTAAACAAGGAACTTTGCCATATTTCTAAAACATGTTTTTAAAACAGCCCAACAGGGAGAATTATCCCGTTTTCTACCGTCGCTAACCAGCCACATAGGAAACAACAGGACTTTATGATTTTTGGACCTAATGGAATTTCTATCGGAAAAGCAGACCCAATTAGTAACCCCCTCTTGGCACACACAAATAATTAGTAACCCACTCTCGGGAACTGGTGAGAACCTGCTGGATCCCACCTCTGCTCCCCCCTCCGAAAACTTCCAGGATTGCTAGGTGCAGGCAACCTTGTAGGGTGGGGATTAATTGTAGTAATCATAGTAGTAGATTCCCTGCACTCTTGATAAAAAAAATTACTTCCAACATGGCTTCTGCATTCCAGAGCTGAACCTGATCTGCTTTAATTCGTACTTGATTTTTTAAAATAAACTTTCTGCTAGCCACCTGAGAGAAGCTAGAATTCCCTGCCAGAAGAAATAGAGCTGGAACATTTTGCTGACTTCAGCTTTTGGAGGGCCTCCCCTCTGGTTTCAGACCTGGCAAAGCACAAGCACTTGGCTATGAGACTTTGCACTTGCGTAGCATCACACTGAAATGCACGGCATCGCACTACTCCTGCACAGTAGCTATGTGGCCTATATTTGTCCAGGTAGTCCAGTTTCAAAACCACCCATGTAATGCATTAAACCAAAGCTCCAGCACATACACCTGCTTTGTACAGACTGGCCAGGATCCAAGTTGCGTCTTAAGGCCTTGTTTGACCTTAAGTTGATCATTCTCTTGAGCAGAGAACACGGAGCAGAGGGGGACACAGAGCCACACGTCAGAGCAGCGTACCACAGTTTTCGGCTGTCTGCTATCACCTCTACCCCTCACCTGTGCAATAGGGAGCTAGTACCAAGAGGGAAACTAAAAGGGAATCACTTGCCAGATAAGGTGGGTCTGCAACTCTAAATGAACAAAAAAAATCATTATGTTGGCAAGATTGTAAACTCATTGCATAGACTTGGGATTTGAAAAATCCAAACTGTCGGTCAAAAGCCAGCTGAATTTTGCAGTTCATGATACATCCAGTTGCAAATTATCCAAGATTAATGCTGTAGTCACAGGAAAGGGCAATGAATATGGCCAGGCACTATAGCCAGCACCCTCTGGGCACTGAATGTCCTGGTTTATGAGATTCCACTGGGATTATTTTGACAAGGCCTAGAAACCTGCTTTCTTCAAGAAAAAGAGATTTGATAGTTTTCCAGTGCTGATTTCTGTGATCAGTACCACTTTTCCCCCTTGCATAAATGTGAAAACACAGAATTGCAGAATCCCCACCGTTAGTAGCTTTTACATTCAAAATCTAACCCCAAATCACTCTCTTGCTTGGCTTTTTGCCAGGAGTGCTACTCTACAGAAAAGGAGAGAGACACTAAACAGACAAGAAGCCATTTTACAGGAGCTCTGGAGCAATTCAAACTTAGAATTCACACGACAGCCTTCTCATGTGCCTCTTCTGTTTCACAGGCACCTCTGTAAGTCCTAAAGAAAGTAGATCGGCTAAACCAGGAGCCTCAATTGTGGAAATGTACCCGTTCTGAGAGGGAAGCCACAGACTGGAATCTGGAGTGGGGCTCACACAAGCCAATATTTGGGCAGGAAATCAGAATCAGAACCTACCCACCCTGTAACTTAAGAACAATGTTAAGCATTGACACATCCAGCCCCGCCCCCCAAATAACATGCTTCAGATAAGTGCAGCTCTCTCCCTGCACCACCCAAAAAAAACCTCTATTTGTTATCTGATCTCTGCAATGGCTTTCTCCCCACTCAGTTAGATTTCACACCTTTGAAATCATGCTTTCTGACAAACCCAGCTATCACATTCTCCGGGCTTGCACAGCCTGGATCCTCCTGACCTTGCCTGGATCCTGCTGTTTCAATCCATGCGTTCGAAGGGGGTGGGGAAGAGGGGGAGGGAATTCTGACTCCTTTTGCACACTCAGCAACGGTTTACTGCAATGGCAACCATAAATGCACCTGGCTGGAGGGTGGGGGTGAAGGTTCCTCTGTTGAAACACCCCCCTCAAATGTCATAAAGTTATTAAGATGCAAACCTCCCAAGGTTAACAGCGTTAAGACACCGTTCCCCGCCTTCTTTTCTCCCTTCTTCAAATCCTATTTTAAGCCTGGCAAATCCTTGCTGATCTTCACGCTCCTGGCCATTTTGATGCCTTCCCTTCTCTGCTCGTGGAAGACATGTCTCCTTATGTGCCTCCTGTCTCCCCCTCCATCAATCCCACCTCCTCCTCTAAGAAATGCTGCCCAAATGATGGCGCAGAGGCTCATTAGGTTAAAACCAGAGAATCTCACCTCATTTATCGACCGTCAAGGCTGTGACTGTGCGGAGGAAGCCAAAGGATGCAGGATCCTGAGCTCCAGACTCTGCTGAGATTAAATTCCTTTCCTCTCTGCCGGGGGCTGTAGAGACGCCCACCCCAGTACAGGCCACCTGCTTTCCCAATTCATCTCTGCAAGACAGATGCACATTCGAGTGGGTGGATTGAGGAGGCGGCAGAGGAGGAGGGAAGAGTTAATTTGCCCTTGTGTTCAGTAGCCATAGCAAAAGCCAGTCAAATCCCTGCTTGCAGGGGGAGGGTCTTTGGGATGACAGGCAGGTGGAGAAGTCCTTCACAGAGCTTGCAGGAATGCTACAAAGCAGGAGACGGGCTGACTTCCAGTCTCCCATGGATGAATGAGGGTTTCTTTGAACAACAAACCCTTGGATTCACTGATGCGCTTAAAAATAAAAAAGCAAGACGGGTTAACAAAATCTCAGCTGAGTAATCGTGCAGGTATTGGCTCAATGGATCAAGGAAATGTACCTACATTTGCAGGTGCGAGGGGGACGGTACATCATTTGAAAAAACAAAACAATATTTTCTGTGGTTTTCTGATGACATCCTTGGGAAATCAGAGGGTCTTAAAGGTCCGTGGTGGAACACTGCCATTGATTTGTAAGAGGCAAAAGCGGCCATCCAGAGAAGTGGTTTAGATTGGTTATATGTAGGATTTAACCCTTAATCCCTCCACCTCGCCACCACTGGAAACTCCATTGAGCCCCCTTCCGCACATGCAGAATAATGCACATTCAGTCCACTTTCACAACTGTTTGCCGTGTAAGTGAATTTTGCTATTCCGCACAGTAAAATCCAGCTTCGAAGTGCGTTGAAAGCGCATTATTCTGCATGTTCAGAAGAGGTCTTAGTCAGGGCTTGTTCTCTAGCCAAGCCACTTAAATCACCCCTCAGAGTGGCATAAGAGGGCTCAGCTTGCTCCTGGCATGAGGGGCAAGAGCACCACCTCTTGGGCCTCTGCCACCAGTGGCTCTGGTTTCCAACTGAGCCCCCAACTGCCTGGTATGCGAAGAGGTGATGCTGTTATCTTTTGCATAACTGACAGCAGTGCAGAAAGCCACCCCCATCCCCAGAGCATCACCTTCCTTGTTGTGGGGGGAATTTACTGGTTATCAAGCCTGTCTGGGTTGGCTCAGCTTCCTGAAATGAGCAGAGTGGTCTTACAAGACAGAGCCTTCTTTGTTATTTGTCCATCTCTTAGAGGAGACCTTCCTTGTATCTGTCCCAGAGGTGGGATCCAGCAGGTTCTCACCAGTTCCCGAGAGTAAGCTAGTACTCATCTGTGTGCGCCAAAAGCAAGCACTAACTGTGTCCGGCTTTTCCAAGGGAAATTCCACATTAGGTCCAAAAATCATAAAGTCCTGTTGTTTCCTATGTGGCTGGTTAGCGAAGGTAGAAAACGGGCTAATTCTCCCTGTTGGGCTGTTTTAAAAACATGTTTTAGAAATATGGTAAAGTTCCTTGTTTAAGGAAAATATCCTTCTTTTGATTTCTAGAAACAAAATTAAGTATTTGAAAGTATTAAGTATTTGACAGGCAGTCAATTAGAGGAGAAGTAGTTGTTTCTGTTGGCAGTAGATGATAGGACTTGCTATAATGAGTTTAAATTATGGACAGAAAGATCCCAGCTGGAAATTAGGAACTTTTTTTTACAGTAAGAGAGAAATTATTAATGCCCCACCCCGGAATGCCCGGCCACACCCCCGTCGTGCCCCGCCCAGCCCCATTGGCACTACGCCACTGTTTGAATCCCACCACCATGGGAACCTGTTACTAAAATTTTTGGATCCCACCACTGATCTGTCCGTTTGGCATCAAACTCGATATTTTGGTATCAAATATTGATTTTGTTGTTCTTGGGTATTATGTCTGCATTTCTTCCCTGCCTGCTCCTATATGATGTTGGCCCTATCCTACAGATATATGGGAGTAAGTCCCACTCTAAAGTAAATGTGTATTGGATTGCTGCTGTGCAGCATAATTGCTTGCCTGTTTATGTGGCAATAAGCTCCACTGGGTGTAAATTGGGCTCACTGTAGATCAGTTGCAATTTCAGGAGATTTTCAGGAGGTTGACAATCCTGGCGATGGGGGCTCAACAGGAAAGTGTTGCCAAAGACTCTGTGTAGGCCTCACGGTTACCTGACTGGGGCAGTGAATTACCAGCCCCCAGGCCCTATCCCAGTGGTTCTCAACCTTCCTAATGCCGCGACCCTTTAATACAGTTCCTCATGTTATGGTGACCCCCCAACCCTAACATTTATCCATTTTACAGATGGAGAACACTGATGCAGAGAGTCTTAGGCGACCCCTGTGAAAGGGTCGTTCGACCCACAAAGGGGTCCCAACCCCCAGGTTAAGAACCACTGCCCTATCCTCACCTGGAATGAAGGCCCTTTGCGCACATGCAGAATAATGCACTTTCAATCCATTTTCAATGCACTTTACAGCTGGATTTTACTGTGTGGAATAGCAAAATCCACTTGCAAACAATTGTGAACGTGGATTGAAAGTGCGTTATTCTACATGTGCGGAAAGGGTCTAAGGAGCAAGAGAAACAAATGCTGAGCATGATTACCTCCACTGCCCTCTACTGGTCAGGCTCGAGACTGCCTGTAACTGCAGTACAATCTGTCTCAGGTTATTATTGATCAACCCTCGCCAACCTCAGCCTCATTGCATAAGCACAGCCTTCTGCAAAGCTTCCACAGACCTTCTAGGTAGACTTATGCAAACCACTGCTTTTTCCCCCAGAGCTGCAGTTCAGCTAGGGATGCCAATCCCCAGATGCCATCTGGAGATCTCCTTCTGTGGTCTTAATGATATAATGTTTTTAGGGAGTGTTTTGAAATTTAACATCTTCATTTTCTGATGTAGAACTTACTGGATGTTTAGTAGTTGTGACACGAATGAATGAATATTTATTAGTGGTCAACAACCAGCATAAAACAACAATAGAAAAATGTAAAATAGAAAGTTCCAGAGGCTTTTAAGTACACCTAGTTAAAAAGAGTAGACAGTATCATAGCACTTAATAGCACAAGACGTCCTCTATCCTCCTATCCTCCTGATTTTCTAAATTTGTTTACCAGAGACCAGAAGTGAATGGTCCATTCTCCTTTGTTATTTTTTTCCGCCCAGCCAGCCAATATAGATCCTAATATTTCATGTTTGAACTTATTATATACAGGACATTTGAGGAATTTATGTTCTAACTCTGGTTGTAAGGAATTTTCTTATACTAGTAGTTGTGACAATGGAACTAATTTGTGCTGCCCCCACCACCACCCTCAAAACGAATTCAAAACGAATAAGACCAAGCGGGAGCTCGATTTTTAATGTGGAAAAAATAGATTGCGAGGGAATATGTGATCCCTTCTTTTTGGCCTTGTGACTTCCATCTCAACCCTTCCCAGTCATTATATTTGTCAAGGTTTTAATGTGAGAGGGACCTGTCTGGTTTGAAGTTATCTTTTTCTGAGTAATGTTACTAGCGTAGGGTTGCCAACTCTGGGTTGGAAATTCCAGCAGAATTGGGGGTGGAAGCTTAGGGAGGACAGGGCTGGGAGGGGGAATGGGGTTCATCAGGGATATGATGACATACTTTCACCCTCCAAAGCAGCCATTAATTTCGGTAGTCTGGCAAACAGTTGTAATTCTGGGAGATCTCTGAAGCTCTCTTGGAGGCTGGCAAACCCGGTTTTTAGTCAGAGCAATTATTCTGAGAGGAGAACATGAAAGAAATTTCAGTTCTACCCTTCAGGGAGCTGGGGGTCGTGTTTGTACATAGTCCTCCTTTCCTCCATTCACAACAATCTTGTATGGTAGTCTGTACTAAGAATGCAAAGGCAACAAGGCCAGGGTTACACTGGGAGCTTCAAGAGTTTCGGAGAGATTTAAATACTGGCCTAGTTTGACAATCATAACTCCACACTAACATTCCAGGCTATTCCATTTGGTAGAGACGTATTTTGAGAGAAGATTCTTTAGATTCATTTTTTAAAAACTACAAAAGAAGAAGAAGAGTTTGGATTTATATCCCCCCTTTCTCTCCTGTAGGAGACTCAAAGGGGCTGACAATCTCCTTGCCCTTCCCCCCTCACAACAAACACCCTGTGAGGTGGGTGGGGCTGAGAGAGCTCCGAAAAGCTGTGACTAGCCCAAGGTCACCCAGCTGGCGTGTGTGGGAGTGCACAGGTTAATTCCCCAGATAAGCCTCCACAGCTCAAGCGGCAGAGCAGGGAATCAAACCTGATTCCTCCAGATTAGATATACGAGCTCTTAACCTCCTACGCCAAGCTGACCCAATGCAAAAGGGATATAGTTACTTCTCAGAAATTATTTACACACAAATATAGTGGCAAGCATTGCATTCCACAGAATTTATTTCTCCCCGTTATTTTCCCCCGTTTCTAAGTGGTGGAATTTCATTTCTAGCAACCGAGCAAGGCTGAAATGTCAAGCCCTTCAGGAGAGAGAGGTTCTGAGGTAAAATTTACTTCGCCCATTACAATAAAAAAGTGCCAAAGCACATTCCTTTCAGTAGCGAAAAAGCCATCCTCATGTAAAATCTGCCTCTCTCTTTTATTTATCTTCTCTAAATCAAGGAAAAGGGTTTCACAGAATTGTAACTCCACAATTCCAGTGCTCTATAAACAAAATTGATTGTCATACAAATCTGTTAAACTCCAATACATTACGGCTGTCTAGGTGCATCCCTAGTTTTCCAAATAAATCAGCCGCTATTCAGCCACTATTCCCCATAAATTAAAGTGGCTGTTGACACGAAGGAGGACAGAAGCCGACAGAGCCAGATCTTCCCCCTCAGATTTTGTTATTCATTATTTCAGGTGCTTTCCACTGAAAATGATCCTTCCTACCAACTTAGAAGTTACGCTACTGTTAAGATACTTAACTGATATCTGCATTGAGCTACCCCCAATCCACCTCTGATTCAGTCATTTAAAATGTATGTTACAGGACCTTCAAGACACACATAAAAAGACATAGCAGTGTAGCCTGTTTGGCTTCTCAGTAAAATTAAAATAAATTGAGGTGCTGTGTGGTTTCCAGGCTGTATGCACCCCAGTGATTCCGGCCGTGAAAGCCTTCAACAATACATTAAAATAAATTGATCAAGAAACAAGGAAATAAACAACGAAGATGTATATTATTAGCTATTTTAATGGTTACATGCTTCAATATTGCTAGTAAC
Source organism: Sphaerodactylus townsendi (assembly GCF_021028975.2). Classification (NCBI taxonomy): domain Eukaryota; kingdom Metazoa; phylum Chordata; class Lepidosauria; order Squamata; family Sphaerodactylidae; genus Sphaerodactylus; species Sphaerodactylus townsendi. The sequence continues at coordinate 22,127,910 of NC_059429.1, forward strand.
TTTCTTGTATAGATTAACTTAGTGGTTGATTGGTTTCACCAGTGTTATTAGATTTTCTTTTAGCCCACCCTTTCTTTCAAGAATCTCATAGGAACGTGTTTGACTCTCAACTCCTCCGTTTTACACTCGCAGCAACCATGCAGTTTAGATTATGTTGAGGGTCTTCCACTCAATTTCATGGCAAGGTGGGGGTTTTGCCCAGGGCCAGCCTTACTACTCAGTTTTCTCCTACCTCTTCACCACACCGGCTGTTTGGGATGCCCAAAGAGTTAGATTTCCCCCATTATTTTTGCTTTGTTCTTATGAGATGATCTTTGGTATTGAGGTCAGGCCTCAGGACAATAATGAAGCATTTGGGGAGAAAGATGCAAGCCAGGAGGCCAGCACCAGAGGCCAAGATGGAGAAGACCTCCACAGCCACCATGTACTTCCCTTTAGTGCTCAAGTAGGTTGGAACAAAAGAGATCCAGACACTGCAGAACACCAACATGCTGAAGGTGATGAATTTGGCTTCATTAAAGCTGTCGGGTAGTTTCCTAGCTAGAAAAGCAACCAAGAAGCTGACCAGGGCTAGTAGCCCCATGTTGCCCAGGACAATGTAGAACATGGTGACCGATCCTTCATTACATTTCACTATGACTTCTTTCACCAAAGAATGGAAATCCAGGCTGGGGAATGGGGGAGAGGTTCCCAGCCAAACTATGCACAGAACAGCTTGGATGAGAGGACCAGCCAAGACAATAGAGTTGACCCGTTGCTTCCCCAACAGTTTTCTTCCCATGTTTCTTGGTTTGGTAGCCCTAAAGGCCAAAACCACTGTGACCGTTTTTGCCAAGATGGAAGAAATGGCAACAGAAAAGATTATGCTCAATGCAGTTTGTCGGAGAAGGCAAACAACCTTGTTGGGCCGACCAATGAATAGGAAGGAACAAAGGAAACAGAGCAGGAGGGAGATGAGGAGGACATATGTTAGATCTCGGTTGTTGGCTTTGACAATTGGCGTGTCTCCATGTTTAACAATCATTGCCAGGACTAGAACTGTGATCAGAATCAGTACAAGAGCAAGAGAAGCAAAAACAACCCCTAGCATCTCTTCATAGGAAAGGAAGTTTATATTCTTTAAGATGCACCCATTTTGGTCCTCGTTTGGGTACTGATCTTCTGGGCACGAGACACAGCGATCAGCATCTGGAACAAACAACCATCAATGAGGTATCTACAGCACAACTCGAGTGTTTGTTGTGTCGTCTCTACTTGACCACCACCCAAAGAGATGGAACAGTACAGCAGTGAGCTGAGTATACACCTGTGGTTCTGTGGTGAACTGAGGATAGCAACCAAATGACAGCAAGGGAAGGTGACTCCCCTTTGCAATGGACCTGTTTGCACTCAAGGATGGCTAAACTTCCCTAAGTCACCTTGATTCCTTCAACACAGACGGCTGCCACCAGCAGGACCCTATTTTTGTTTCCCAGAAGAGGACCTACTCATTTCTAAATAAAAAAGGGGGGCTGCACATACCCCTTCCCAAGTAAGTGAGAAAAACTCCAGTCTCCTTTTTTATATCTACATGGCCAGGTTTGTGGGTGGCTTGGGAAAGTTAAAGAACTACTCTCCTCACAGAGTTAATGCATTTTTAAAAGGTAACCAAAATGGGCAGGTTTTATTCAGACAGACATTCAGTTTAGAAACTATGACATATTCCTCCTTCAGGCAGAACCGAAATAAATGTAACCAGAATACAAGAGAAACAACCAATACAGCATGTTCTTCATTAACCCTGGGCATTTCCCCACGTACCTTAAGCCCCGCGCTACTTGAGGAGAGTAGCGCGGGGTCCCCTGGCACTCCCCACGACAGGGGCGGCGACAGCGCAGCCGCCCCGACGCTGCCACTGTCGCGCCCCCTCAGCGCATCCCTGGCGCTCTTCTTAACGGCGCCTTTTGATGACCCCGCGCAGAGTCATGGGGATGCCTGGGCGCGCGCCAGGGATGCCACACGAGGCATAAGGGGGGATCCAAGAGAGTGGGGAAAGGCCCCCTGCTATCCTAAAACCCTGGATCTTTTCCCAGTCTTTCAGTTTCTTCTCAGCCAGAGCAACTATCAGCAACTGCCAACGGTCTGAACTCACTGAAGCTAGCCTCCCAAGATTGGGATTGGTTCTCAAACTGTGGATTGTGGGCATATGAATGGGTGAAAACTCTCTTTCACGGGTGGATTGAGATGCTGGAGAAAGGAAAGGAATAGTGTTATTTGGGATTGGATGCTCTGGAAGGCTTCACGATCATGTCAGGTTTGCCACTGGCTCTAGTCAGCCATTTGAAAGATGTGTTTTCCATTTTAATATTAGGCTTGTTTCATAATGTCAATTCTACCTTGTAGATAGGTCAGATTTCTGGCCTAACTCAATTTCTTGTGGATTCTTCTGGTTGCCTGAACTGTAGGGCAGTATGCATTTGGGGCGGGCGGAACGAGGGGGAATTGCGCCAGGGGCATGCATGCACCTGCACCCTGCCACACCACACGACGCCCCCACCCATCCCCGCCCACCCAGGAATCCCCTCATTGCACCCCCGCAGGGACGCACACTCGGTGCATCACCCCCACCCTTCGCCCCTTTGGTGCTACACCACTGATTTGGATAATACATGGTATAAGACCAGTGCCTTCCAGGCAGAGATAGGATAAAGTAAATCCTTTTTAATTTGAGTCTCTAAAGGGCAAAAGGAGGGTCTTTCCCGTGTATTGCTTGTGATGTTAAAAAGGCTGTATGAAAGATTCTTAAAATAGGGAGTCCAAACTCTCCTTGTTTAGTTGGTAGCTGTAATTTTATATAGGTAATTTATGTAGGTCTTTGATTATATAGGTCAGTGATGGCGAACCTATGGCACGGGTGCCAGAGGTGGCACTCAGAGCCCTCTCTGTGGGCACGCACAAACAGAGTTCATCATGTGGGGGGGAAATTGCCCCCCCCCACACACATCTAGGCTGGCCTGGGCCGCTGGGCTCGATTATTAGCATTAAACCTAAGACCTAATTTTGGGGAAGCAGTGTAGGTTACCCTGTTAAGTGCTGTTAAACCCCACTGATTTTCATGCAAAGAACTAAAGCGCGATCCTTTACCTGGGAGTAAGCTCAGTTGCTGGCAATAGGGCTTGCTTCTGAGTAAATAATAATAATAATAGTTTATATGTAAGATAATTAAGTAAGTTAAAGGGGATTTATATATTGATTAAGAAAGGGGAGGGTAAAATCAAACATAATTAAGACAAATAGCAAGGTTATTGCTTATAAGTTAGAAAATTTTAATTTTATTATTTAGAAGTGATTGTAAGGAAATTTACATATAATGCTTGTGTTATAATATGTAAGTAATGTTTTTTTAAAAATTGAACTGAGTCAGATATCGGACTCATCTATTATTGTTATAATAAAATTTCAATTAAAAATATATATTAAAAAAAAAGAACTAAAGCGCGATCCTTTACCTGGGAGTAAGCTCGGTTGCTGGCAATGGGGCTTGCTGAGTAAACCCTCCTAGGGCCGTGATTCACCCGTTGGAAGAGTTGCACGGTTGCTTCCAAGCAAAGCCACCAATTACCACCAAGCTTACTCCCGAGTAACACATGCATCCGAGCCAAACGTTTTCCCTAATCTAAAACCTCAGTATTCGGGTTAAATTGCCGTGTTGGCACTTTGCGATAAATAAGTGCGTTTTGGGTTGCAGTTTGGGCACTCGGTCTCGAAAAGGTTCGCCATCACTGATATAGGTATTTGATTATTCCTCAGATAAAACCTCAAAAATTGAATTAATTCTGAGAAATATTTTTGCGGGAACATATATAACTGGTAGCTAATTATATAGATTAGCTTGAGGACAACAATCCTGTTTGGGATGTTATTTTTACCCCAGTACATTGAAGTTAAATATTTCCATCTATTTGTAATACCTTTTAATATGGTAATGAAATTTAAAAGAGGCCATGTTCTCTATGTGCTGCAAACCTCTTTGGAGGCAGCAAGGCTGTGCCATGCACAGCTGCTGCGAATCTACCCCCATCCTTAGGATTGGGCTGAAAATATTTCAATTGCTGTGTGTGCCACATGAAAGGTCAACAGGAATGTTGGTAATTGCTATCAATTTCTCCTAGTTAATTTTATATCCTGAAAGGTTTCCAAATATAGTAATAGGAGCAATTAATTTGGGAACTGTGTGATCTGGATGTTCCAACAATAACAATACATCATCTGCATATAGTGCTAATCTGACTTCTGTTTTTCCTATCTTTTTCCCCCCTTAATGGTTTCATTAAGGAGCAGCAGTGGCGAAGTAGCTAAGAGCAGTGGCTAAGAGCAGGTGCATTCCAATCTGGAGGAACCGGGTTTGATTCCCAGCTCTGCCGCCTGAGCTGTGGAGGCTTATCTGGGGAATTCAGATTAGCCTGTGCACTCCCACACACACCAGCTGGGTGACCTTGGGCTAGTCACAGCTTTTCGGAGCTCTCTCAGCCCCACCCACCTCACAGGGTGTTTTTGTGAGGGGGGAAGGGCAAGGAGATTGTAAGCCCCTTTGAGTCTCCTACAGGAGAGAAAGGGGGGATATAAATCCAAACTCTTCTTCTTCTTCTGGAACAAGCAGTTCAAGAGTAAGGTTAAAAAATAAGGGGGCAAGGGGTGACCAGCTTTCATTAAAAAACGTGAAGAATTATAAGGGAAAATGTGAACATTAGTATGCAATTTTGGGTGAGCAGCTACCAGTTAAGAGGCCAGTTGAGAGCAGTGGGGAAAGTCAATTACATTGTACTGCAGCATTAGAAGGAATACAGCGAAGCAACCAGCAGGTTCAATGAACTGTCATCAAAAAATGTTCACAACTGGTGAACAGAATATGAGCGGAACATGATATTATTCAAGCATCCCAAGCCGAAGCTTTTTGTTCAAAGTACGTCACCAAGGTGTAGATAAGACCATTAAGTCCAGAGCCTAAACTGAACGGGTGTCCATGCTGCTTGCAAACCAACTCAAGCAAAAATAACCTCTCCAGACTGAGCTACCTGTGTGGTTAGAAACTGCCCCTTCTGCACAGCGGAGGCATTCGTAACAGCAAAGCGGCTTCCCTTCTTGAACTGTTCTGCTGGAACCTGGCAAGCAGCTCTCTACACACCTAGAAGAGGGCAGCTTCTGAGGAGAAAAAAGAGAGGAAATGGTCAGGTTTGCTACAAAGCTAGAAAAGCTTCCTTGCACCAAGGAGGACTCTGGGAGTTTTGTGTTTCTTTTGCATGCTAGAAAGAATTACCAGCTTTGGAATGCATACTTTCCATAAAGTTGCTGTTGTTTTGTTAAAACCACGAAAAGGAAGGTTCCAGCTGCATCCCCCAAAAGGGCTGGGAGTGCGAGTAAGAAGAAAGCAAGCTCCACCCACTGCCGCCACCACAAGCCACCCTCCTCCGCCACCCTGTGCCACCCGATGTGACTACCATAAGCCCTTGCGCCTCCCTCTTTTCCAACTTTGCCTGATCAACGGTGCAGCCATAACAGAAAGCTCGACAGTATGCCATATGTCCCAGAACACCCACCCACACAAACACAATTTTGCTTTCCCTATCAAACTGAGCAGTAATGATACAATATTGCTCAGTGGGAAAATGGGGGTAAAGGAAGGATTTTCAAGACAGAATCTAGCTGCACCCCTCCCAATCTGTAGATTCTCGCTTCTGCCACATCAAAGCAGGTTTATTTTTAATCCGGTTTAAAGAAAAAAAAGCTCTGGGAACCCCACAAGTAGTACTGAGAAGTCTCCAGTTCTAACATGACTCCAGAATATTCCCCACCTGAGTCGTCCAAACAATGGCGTCTGAGTTAATGATGAAATCTCGGCCTGGGGGAGCCCGAGGATCCACTCTGCCAACTTTCACTTGAGCTGAAGAATGATTTGGGGAAAAGATCAAGTTCAGGATATCATAGCCAGCTGATCGCTTGTCATTTTCAGCAAAAACCACTTCTTCTCCTGCAGTGTTGTTGAACTGGGTGTTCCTCAAAGAGGCATGAATCTGGAATGAAAGAGATGCTTAAGAATGAAGAAGAAGAAGAAGAAGAAGAAGAAGAAGAAGAAGAAGAAGAAGAAGAAGAAGAAGAAGAAGAAGAAGAAGAAGAAGAAGAAGAAGAAGAAGAGGAGGAGGAGGAGGAGGAGGAGCAGGAGGAGGAGGAGGAGCAGGAGGAGTTTGGATTTAGTAGTGACAGCCTCACTTAGGAGCAAGGAACCACCAAGTGATCTTATGTATGATTCCCACAGATAGCTATAGAAAAACCACAAGCTATGTGACTGCTTAGTTTCCTTTTGATGTGTCAGTAATACTGACCCTTTACTTTATTGACATAAGCAGCAAGGTCTACCACTTTGGCAAGTTCATAGAGGACTGGGTTGTCCATCCCTTTACACAAGAGCTGCATATTGGAGGAAGGACATTACCTGCCATGGCTGGACATCTAGAAGTTTCTTGCTTTTCCCCATCATGGCAAATCTGGATCCAAACGTGTACATGGCATGTAATGCATGAGCTATGGAATACATGGCATTGTAGATATTATAACTGTTCCCAGTCATGCTCATTTCAAATAAGGAAGGTGTCAGGTCTTCGATGTTCTCCTGCCCTGTACAGATTGGTAAGCCCCCGTAAATGACTGAATTTGGTTTCTGAATCAAACACAGAAATACAAGCGTCCACCACCTTTTGAGGAAAACATCTTCTTGGGGTTGGAATGGATTTAAACTCTGCAGAAAACTGTGGAATCCTGGCACATCACGCGAATGGCTTCTGAAAGACAGGGCACCGTGAAAGGCCTCTACAGCCCTCCATTCAAAGGAGAATCCCATTGCAGCAAATTCCCATTGGCTTGTCACTATCCAGACCTTCTGATGCGAAGTTTTTCCTTTGTATCTAAAAAGGGGTCTGATGACATTCCGTATAGCATTCGAGTCCCCAGAGACAACTACCACTTGGGCTTCTTTCTGCAAAACAGCTGCAACTAGATTGAAATAACTACGGGAAGTATAAAACATAGAAAGTTCTGACAAGGTTCTCTCAGTAAACTCAACACAGATGCCATTCTGGTTAAGCATTGGTATCAAGGCCTGGATAAAATTTTCTCCACTGTCGTCATCTGGAGCAATGATCCCAATCCAGTTCCAGTTGAAATGAAGGAGTAAGCGGATTAGCCCAAAATACTGTGGGACGTCACTGGGGTCAATCCGGTAGAAGGAAGGAAATCTGTTTTTTTCTCCCAGGACAGGGTTGAATGAGCTATAACCAAGCTGGTGAAGGAGAGGAGGAGTTTTAGGTGAACAATGAATGTGTAAGGGCTGCGTGATGTGCCCAGGAGTCCATAAAAATCAGATCTGTGGAGGCAATCCCGTGTGCTGGTGGTGGCTAGGTTTACTTCATGCCTTATCAAGAAATCCCTTCAGATGTGTCATCTTGCTAGACCAGCCTTTCAACCCAGTGCAACTGAAATGGGGTTGAATCAAGAATCAAGACTAGGTTGCAATGAAGCAACCACTTTGGAAGCCAAATGGTACTGAGAAGGGAAAAGGGATACAAATGGGTGGTGACAAAAACCATGAGACTTGGAATGGGAAAATTACGGTTGGAGATGAGGGGAAAAGGATAGTGTGGGAAGCTGGTTTTGTTGTATGTTTGTTTTTATACTCTACTTTTCTCTACCTTTGAAGAGTCTCAAAGTGTCTTACAATTGCCTTCCCTTGCCCTCTCCAAACCAGACACCTTGTCAGGTAGGTGGGGCTGAGAGAGTTCTGAGAGAACTGACGGGCCCAAGGTCACCCAGCAGACATTATGTGTAGGATTGGGGAAACAAACCCCGTTCTTCAGATTAGAGTCCACTGTTCAAGTGGAGGAATGGGGAATCAAACCTGGATCTCCAGATTAGAGGCCACTGCTCTTAAACACTGCAACACTGGCTTTGGATTGTGATATTTTTAACCACTTTACCACACTGGCTGTCAAGATTTAGACCAGGGATAGGGAACCTGCGGCTCTCCAGATGTTCAGGAACTACCATTCCCATCAGCCCCTACCAGCATGGCCAATTGGCCATGCTGGTAGGGGCTGATGGGAATGGTAGTTCCTGAACATCTGGAGAGCCGCAGGTTCCCTACCCCTGATTTAGACACTCGGGATCAATACAGGGCTTGGGATAGTGGTTGTGGGGGGCCCTTTCCCCCATGGTTTCCCCCAAGTACTTTTACTATCCAAATTTCTCTGTTTCATTCCTGACCCTTATTTCTTTGAATTTCTTTTGTTTTGGCTTCTAATTACTATCCCTACTTGACCAGCCAAAACTGTGCAGTCTCATCTTCTCTGTCTACACAGAGGCTGCCAACCTCACTTTCATTTATTTATTCATTTATTCTATTTCCAGGCTGCCCAACATAAAATAAAAACAAAATCAATACAATCTCTCAGGTCTTCTCCCCGCCCCCTGCCCCACCCCTCAAGGGACTGTCAGCCAGCCTTTCCCTAAGAAAACAAAAAAGATAGCAGCCTGCACAAAATCGATATAAAGAATATCGATATTACACTTAAAGAACTTTTTTTTTAAAAAGCCAGCAAGCTTCAATGTTGCATTGGACAGAGGAGTGACCCGGAGGAAGCGAAACCCCAAAGCGAGGGGAAACATCGGGGGTTTCCTCGGTGTAGCTAACTGCGAGGCTTCCAGGATCTTAAGCGCCGTAAGCGGGATTATGTTTGTACAGAAATCTCTGCCCCAAAAGAATGCTTACTCTCACTTTGGGGCAAAACACTAGTGAATAATCGGCATTAGAGGGCCGGCAAAAGTGTTTCAGATCCCACAAGGATCTTTCGTTTCCTTGTCGCGTGGGTGCACCCCTCCACTGCTTTACCTTATTTTCCCTTTCTGCCTGAAGCTGCTATGCTCAACCTGTGGATCCTCAAAACAGGTGACATCCTGAAAGTTAAGGCGATTTTGGTATCCTGAGACTTGCAACTTTAGAGAAAAGGAAATGGAGGAGGTGAGAATATTTCTGTCTTTGCCTGCTGTCTGCCCTGACTCCAGAATGCCTACCATGTCTCACATGCTCCCTGCCTTGACTCTGACTCCCTCGGTCACGCTCTAGCTCAGGGGTCCCCAAACTACGGCCTGGGGGCCAAATGTGGCCCCCTGAAGGCATTTATCCGGCCCGTCAGGCATGGCGGCCATGGCTCCATTCATGTGCAGTGGGGGCTCAAGGGAGAGGAGGAACCGGCCCCAACGGCTGTTGATTGCAATTACATGATGGCACCCCCAAATCTCCATGAATTTTCTGACCCAGAGTTGGAAACCTTACACGTGGCAACTCCTGCTCCGCCCTTCCCTCTTGGCTACTCCATGTGTTGCTCTCAGGCTTTCTGTTCCGCCTCACTCCCATTGGCATCAGCCAGGCTGGTGAATCGCTCGCTGGCTGCTAGGGAGGAAGAACCCAGGAAGATACCTGATCCTGGGTTAGATGGAATGCTTCATTGGGAAAGTTCTGCTTTTTTTTTTTTACAGGGGAAGGTATTCCACAGCCTCCCCAACAATATTTGGAGCCCACCCTGTACTTGACATACTTTGGTCACTGTTCTAAAAATTGACCATGACAGAAAGGCTGAAAGGTGAAATCAAACATTTTACAATCATTTGTGCATAGGAATTTGTTCATAGTTTTTTTTAGTCCAGCCCTCCAACAGTCTGAGGGACAGTGAACTGGCCCCCTGTTTAAAAAGTTTGGGGACCCCTGCTCTAGCTCCTGCTTGCCTACAGCGCAGATTGGGCCAGAGTACGCAATGCAGATGTTCTGCCACAGAGGTCCTTCTCTTATTAGGAGCGCCATGGCCACTTAACTGACAGATAAAATTCCCAGTCACCCACTGTCTTAGAGGGCTTTTGGTGGCCAAGAGCAAATGCCTGAATCTCAGCGATGCTTCCAGTACCTCAAGGGCCAATTGGCTCAGACGCTTCCTCAGCAATGGGAACTGGTGTTAATTGACCCACTGCCACTGAAGATCTAATACATTTAGAATGTATTTTGTATGACGAGCCCAGGAAAAAGTACATTATGGGATTTATGCCATTAATGAAGGAAAGGAGCCAGGAGGAAAAATTGATCTTTCTTTTAGCAGATTTGTGACCACTATATTTCAAGTCGAGTGGCTCTATTTGCATATGTGGCCAGGAAAATGAGGTTGAAAACTGATGCCAGCATGTAATGCTGCTGATTTCAAACTAACTTAATTTAAAATGTTTATTTTAACGTACATATGGATTGTATGGGTTTTACTGTATTGTAAGAAATTGTGATGGCCAATGGCCAACAATAAAATCTATCTGCCTGCCTGCCTGCCTGCCTGCCTGCCTGCCGTGTTTCCCCCAAAATAAGACAGGATCCTATATTAATTTTTGCTCCAAAAGATCTGTGAGGGCTTATTTTCAGGGGATGTCTTATTTTTTCCATGATTTTGTGCCCACCATGTGACCAGATCAGCTGCACCGGGAATTCTGTAACTAGGGCTTATTTTTGGAGTAGGGCTTATATTTCAAGCATCCTCTAAAAATCCCGAAAAAATCATGCTAGGGCTTATTTTCAGGGTAGGTCTTATTTTGGGGGAAATAGGATGTCTGTCTGTCTGTCTGTCTGTCCACTGCCACTGTTGGGCAAAGCAGTGGATAAACTCATGGTCACTATTGGGATTGTTGAGTGGCCATGCAAGGTCACTCAGTTTGTCTTGCTTCTCTTCCCAGTCCTCTCCCACCACACTTTCTGACTAGAGTACATAAGAGCACTAACCGTTAATAGAATTTCCTTTTGTTCTTCCAAGCCCTTTTGATCTAAAGCTCTGGAGCAGTAAACAGGGAGCTTTCATTTCTTTAAGGAAAAATATGGAAGAGAGAAACTTTGTCCCTGCCAGCATGATTTTTGGTTCTCTATCAACCAGCTAGTACGGGACTATATTATCTTTCGTTATGGGTAAATGATAAGGGGCAATCCACAAATCACAATCAGGATTGTAATGAGGGCATTCCAAAATGGGATGGAGAGTCAACCTTTTTCAAGTCATGTTGACAAAGCTTATCTGAATAAAGGCAAATTATGATATCTCCCAGATAAGACTGCTAATGTACAGTGTTCAGACATTCAAGCATAAATGCTCTACAATACTGAGGGGCTTAGGTTTCTAATGTAAGCTGGGATGCTTAAAGATGGAAGAATGCCAGAGAACTGAGCGGAGCATACTCTTTGGGCTTGTATAATTCATCTGAAATAATCTAGATCTTTTATGTTTCTTTAATGGTTAATAAAGATTTGCTTGTTCCGAGTCTTAATAGATTGTCCTTTGTTAGGCCAAGGTTAAGCAATTTCTTATTTATTTCTTGCATCCAGTGGGAATAAAGCTGATCTTTATTAAATTCAGTCCGTCCTTTTTTATTGAACAAATGACCTTTAGCCAATGTTTGAATGCTTGCAGTCACGCTTTAGCTTCAACAGACCCCATGGCCCAGTTCTAATCTTAATGATACCCCAGCAACTCACCTTGAGGTCCCTGTAATTTGCTGACAAAGAGGCTGGTCTAAATTCTCACAAACACAACGGATCCATATTGGAGCTTGTTTTTAATAGAATTTATTTCAGCGTGCTCTTTCACAAGTCAGCAGCTCATTTAATCAGTGGTGGCGAACCTTTGGCACTCCAGATGTCATGGACTACAGTTCCCATCAGCCCCTGCCAGCATGGCCAATTGGCCATACTGGCAGGGGCTGATGGGAATTGTAGTCCATAACATCTGGAATGCCAAAGGTTCGCCACCACGGCGCTAGCTGGTCATTCCTTTTATCAGTTTCTTTCTAATATATTACCGTGACTTTGGAGTCTGGTTCCTATGAACCGGATTTTTTTTTGTAGGCTCAGGCTGAAGTGGCTCAAGAGAGCCAGCATAGTGTAGTGGTTTCTAATCTGGAGATCTGGGTTCGATTCCCCACTCCTCCACATGAAGCCTGCTTGGTGCACCTTGAGTGTCTCGCAGTTCTCTCAGAACTCTCTCAGCCCACATGGAGGCAGGCAAGGGAAAGCCACCTCCAAACGCCCCTTGCCTTGAAAACCTATGGGTTTGCCCTGTCAGCTGCGACTTGACGGCACGCTCCTCCTCCACCACCAAAGTGGATCAAGATCTCCGTTTGGAGTGGGAATAACAGATCTCTACTCTCATCAGTTTCTTGATTGGAGGGGGAAGATGCAGATTGTGTCTTTCCCAAAGCCGCCAGCTTTGGCTACACGGCAGACACATAGGCTCATTCCGCACATGCAGAATAATGCACTTTCCAACTGCTTTCAGTGCTCTTGGAAGCTGTGCGGAATGGCAAAATCCACTTGCAAACAGTTGTGAAAGTGGTTTGAAAACGCATTATTTTGCGTGTGCGGAAGGGGCCATAGAAACAGTTTGTTTCTGTTCCCCAGCAGCTCAGGCTGTCAGTGCATTTTGTCAGTTTGGGGTGAAAAGGGGAAAAAATTGCTTCAGTCTCCACCAGAAACTAACAGAATGGTCTGTAATACATGGGAACTAGATCCTTTTCTTTTGCAACCCAAGATAACTGGTGAGAACTTGGGCTTCAAAGAACAGGAACAAATTATTCTCACCCTCTGAAACCATTTCATCAGTATGGGTGGAGAAGACCTCTCAGCTTCTAGTCTAACTACTATAACACTCTGGCTGTAAATTCTACTTATTGTCAGAAGAAATGTATTACTGAAGGGTCTGGTTCTCAACGTTCATGTGTCATTTCAGCACCTCAAGATTCCATTGGCTCAGCTAAGCATGCATTCGGCTTCACATATTTCTGCCCACAGAAATAAGCCCCCTTACCTGTGGGATCTTGAAGAGGCCCAAGAGGGAGGACATCTGCATTGAGATTATGGAGTAGAGACTTCCAATGACGGAGAGCAGCTCTTCCTTTCTGCTGCATCTATAGTTAGGGACTATTCGACCCCGCTCAGAAAGAAATGACAGGCCAGCCTGGTAGGTCATTCTTGCCATGTAGGTGTCCTCAAAAATGCGAAAGCCCAGCGTGACATTGGGGAGGAGTGCCGGATCCTTGTTGATTTCTTTGATGGCAAACACGAGGGCCAGGATGTGCTGATAGTTTTTGGGCACCGGGCTGCAATAAGAAGCATACAGCAAGGGGAATGACAAGAAGAAGAAGAGGAAGAAGAGGAAGAAGAGGAAGAGGAAGAGGAAGAAGAAGAGGAAGAAGAAGAGGAAGAAGAAGAAGAAGAAGAAGAAGAAGAAGAAGAAGAAGAATTGCTTTTCGTACCCCACTTTTGTCTACTTTTAAGAAGTCTCAAAGCAGCTTACAATCACCTTCCCCCCCTCCCCACAACAGGCACCTTGTGAGGTAGGTGTGGCTGAGAGAGTCTGAAAGAACTGTGACTAGCCCCCAAGGTCACCTGGTAGGCTCCAAGTGGAGAAGTGGGGCAGTGGTGGGATCCAAAAATTTTAGTAACAAGTTCCCATGGTGGTGGGGTTCAAACAGTGGCGTAGCGCCAATGGGACTGGGCGGGGCAGGAGGGGGCGTGGCCAGGCATTCCGAGGGCGGGGCATTAATAATTTCTCTGTTACTGTAAAAAATTCTTGCTGTAAAAAAAAAGTTCCTAATTTCCAGCTGGTATCTTTCTGTCCATAATTCAAACTCACTATCGCAAGTCCTATCGTCTACTGCCAACAGAAACAACTACTTCTCCTCTAATTGACTGCCTATCAAATACTTAATACTTTGAAATACTTAATTTTGTTTCTAGAAATCAAAAGAAGGATGCTTTCCTTAAACAAGGAACTTTGCCATATTTCTAAAACATGTTTTTAAAACAGCCCAACAGGGAGAATTAGCCCGTTTTCTACCTTCACTAACCAGCCACATAGGAAACAACAGGACTTTATGATTTTTGGACCTAATGGAATTTCTAACGGAAAAGCAGACCCAATTAGTAACCCCCTCTCGGCACACACAAATAAATAGTAACCCACTCTCGGGAACTGGTGAGAACCTGCTGGATCCCACCTCTGAAGTGGGGGATCAAACCCAGCTCTCCAGATTAGAGTCTTAACCATTATACCACACTGAACTAAATGATGCATAGAAAGGTCATCTGTTTGCATCAGCCATTGCCTAAAACCAAAGCCCTGTAGACTGAAAGACTAGTTTTGAGATGTGCAGTCGCTTTTGGTGCTGACCAACATCTGGTCATGCAATTGGCCTGTGAGGTAATCTCCTCTCCATCCCAGCCTGGAGCTTTCCATTTCCCTCACAGCAAGCCTTCACTCTGCTCCCATTTTTACCTTGGCAGCAGTAGTTATTAAAAGCAATATCAGCAATAATTGCTAATATGAAAAGTAATGCCAATACTAATTTAATTAACTAATGCTGATAAAATTAATTTGGACAGTGTTTTTTTTAATGTGGATGCTGTCCTCGTAACAAAATAATGATGACACCTCTCATTTGAAGACCTTCTCTAGACAAACACACCCAGCACGTATCAACTTAAACTCCTCCTGGGAAAACTAACCGGGCAGCACGGATGTTTTGGGGGGGTTCTTTGAAGTACGCTTGTATGGCAGTAGTACTGAGGTGTGGCAAAATCCCACCAACAAGGAGGTCTCCTGGCCTGTAATAGTCCTCTTGAAGCTCAAAGGGCCTGGTCAAGAGGCACTTTGTCCTCAGTGTCCTGTGCACAGCCTGAGGTAGAAGCCACGAGAACAACAGCAGGAAAATCAGCATCATAGCCAAGAACTCTTCCTTCCTAAGTTAGCAAACAAATTACAAGATGGACTGAAATGCAGCTTAGAAGAAAGGTTTCAGATGGCACCGCACCCTCAGCGGGAGAAAGCACCCAATGTCAAGGTGGCCATTGTCCACCCCAGCCCACTTGGAAGGACTTCTTTATAATGTCCTCTGTTCAGACCTGTTTTGTCCTGGATTTCTTTGTTACCTCCTGGGTGAGTGGAAAACTACAGGTGCACACTAAATATTACTGTCATTTTCATAATATTAGGGGAGAGAAGAAATTACATCTCAGTCGCTTTGGGAGCTCTTTGTCTCTCTAAAAACAACCTTTAATTGTGTAGTTTTTGATTATGTAACTTTCCTTTGGGCCAATATACCTGGGAAGTTGTCTTTAGCGGCCAAGTTCTGAATTTAGACTTGTGTAGGGTTACAACTATGCCTGTGGTGGCGAACCTTTGGCACTCCAAATGTTATGGACTACAAATCCCATCAGCCCCTGCCAGCATGGCCAATTGGCCATGCTGGCAGGGGTTGATGGGAATTGTAGTCCATAACATCTGGAGCGCCACCACTGAACTATGCACTATGACAGGCAATCTCCTGCCACTATATCTTGGGGTCCTATTGATTGGGGGGTGGGAATGATGTTGATGCATCAACATAACTTCAAGCTAAAACCTGGAGAATAATCCTGGGGAGAGCAAATGATGTAAGCATATCACGTGAAAGTGACACTCCGGCCATTCCTCCCAAACTCTGTGATAAGGACTTACTTGGAATCAGCCGCTTGGCTGAGGGCTTTTAGATTCTGGCTGCAAATTCATTTTCTCTCAGACTGTAATTCCTGGTCCACCGTCTGCTCCCTGACACCCATTCCAACCCCTGGTTTTCCATAATCGAAGAAAAAAATAGCTTCACTTTGCCCTTTGTCCTATTCAGAAGCTTATAGATGGATTCACTTTGCCCTTTGTCCTATTCAGAAGCTTATAGAAAATTTAAAGGTCAACTATTGGATAGAGAGTTCTCTACCCTAATCACCGCAGCCAAGAAAACATGCTCGCCTCTGTATTTTTCTCTTCCATTTGAACAGGACCACTTGGCACACTACCTGTATTGTTTAATAAATCCTGCTCAAAGGAGAGCCACAATGCTCGCCAGGTTTAATGTTATGCCTTCCTGCCTTGTTACATGGCAGATTTAACAAGCAAGAAAAGGCTAAAAGATTGTGCCCATGCAATGATGGCTCAGTTGAATCTCTGGCCCACCAATTACTACACTGTTTCAGATTCAAGGAAATCAGATCCAACTATGTGAATCTTACTCCTTTACATTTACCCCATCTCCCCGATTTAATTAGATTACACTACTTGTTGGACAATCCTGATCCTTCTCTCTGTACACTGGCGTAATGCCCATTGGGCAAGGTGGGCAGCTGCCCAGGGCATCACCTTGTGGGGGGCATCAAAATGCTGGGTTCGTTTTTGGGTATTTTTAGTGGTTTTCCATTTTTGGCACGCAGGGGGCGCAGTTGTTAGGCTAGCGGCACCAGATTTTCAGCGTATCATCAGGGGACTGTCTTTATGCTACCCCCCAAGTTTGGTGAGTTTTGGTTCAGGGAGTCCAAAGTTATGGACTCCCAAAGGGGGTGCCCCTATCCCCCATTGTTTCCAATGGGAGCTAATAGGAGATGGGGGCTACAGTTTTGAGGGTCCATAACTTTGTCCCCCCTGAACCAAACTGCACCAAACCTGGGGGGTATCATTAGGGCAGTCTCCTTATGAGACCCTGAAAGTTGTGAGACTGTGCCTTCAGAAATGCCTCCCACAGCCTGCAAGTAACCCCATTGGACAGCAATGTCAGAAAACTCAATGCAGGAACAAAGATTCTTGGGCAAATTTCTTTAGGATCTTCAGAGGTGCATTTTTGGATGTATCGGCACCGAAATTCTTTCAGGGTAATCATTCTGGAGATGATGGTACCCCCACAGTTTGGTGCAGTTTGGTTCAGGGGGTCCAAAGTTATGGACCCTCAAAGGGTAGCCCCCATCTCCTTAGCAAAGAATGGGGGATGGGGCACCCCCTTTGAGGGTCCATAACTTTGGACCCCCTAAACCAAACTTCACCAAACTTTGGGGGTACCATAAGGACAGTTTCCAGATGATACCCTGAAATTCTGGTGCCGATACATCCAAAAATGCGCCCCCAACTAGACAATACATTTCTTTACTTGTTTACATTTGTTTTCCTGACTTCCCCACAGCCACACATCAGCTGCAGAGAACATGGACAAACAAGTGTAACCTAGAGGAGAAACTTACTATGTAGTATGGCTCTGAGAAATATCCATGTGGCAGTCCATATGAAGAAGGTACAGATAAGCCCTTCGAGCCCTTCGGGGATGAGGCAGCCTATAAATTTGAATGAATGAATGAATGAATGAATGTGATGTTTTTAGTATAAGTGCAAATTGTCATGTCTTGGAAATTAATAACTCTGCAAGGTGGGTATCAGATCACAAACTTGATGGTGGATCCTTACTGTTCCGAAGGTACTCTGGGTAGCCTGCACCTGAGGAAAGGCTGCTTTACAGAGGCCCCTTTCGCACACGCAAAATAATGCATTTTCAAACCACTTTCACAACTGTTTGCAAGTGGATTTTGCTATTCTGCACAGCTTCAAAGAGCACTGAAAGCAGTTTGAAAGTGCATTATTCTGCATGTGCAGAATGAGCCACAATAAGTAACATTTAATTCCTATTAAACCCATAAGAATTCATATGGAATTTGGACCCGATGAAAGAACAGGAAAAGCACGTGTTGAATTTGTAACTCAGGAGGGCGCTGTTGCTGCAATATCCCAGCAAGAAACAAGACTGCAACACAGATGTATAGAAGTTTCCATAATGACGGCGAATGTTTCACAAAGAACTTGAGAACCATAGAACCACCAGTTAAAGAACTGTGGAAAAAATGGTTGTCAGTTATCTGAGAGGCTTTAATAATACCTGGACTTGGTTAATTTGGGAAAAGTGCAAAAAAAAAGTTTTGCAGTTGTGTTGGTTTTAGGGAAAGTGAGACCATACATATTGTTGCCAACCTCCAAATGGTGACTGAAGGTGACCGGTCTCCAGACAACAAAGATCAGTTTCCCTTAATAAAAAGGACCCTTTGGGAGGTGGACTCTATGATATTATACCCGCTGAGGTCCCTTCCCTAGACCCCTGCCCAAACCTCACCCTCCCCAAGCTCCACCCCCAAATCTCCAAGTATTTCCCAATCCAGACTGGCAACCCTACACTGAAGACTCTTGTGTTGGTTCTACAACATAGAAATAACCAACAGCAAACTGCTAGATGGACTTTATGATATTGTTTATATGACCAGGTATGCCTTAAAAAATGTCGGCCCAGAATTCATAGAATCAAGGTAGCGTTAGGAAGAGGTCTCACACACCCTAGTCCCAACCCCATTGCCTTGCAGGAATACACAATCAAAGCACTCCTGACAGATGGCCATCTAGCCTCTGTTTTAAAATCTCCAAAGAAAGAGACTCCATCATACTCCATCATACAAGCAGCGTATTCCACCGTCGAGCAGACCTTACTTTCAGGAATTTCTTCCTAATGTTCAGGTGGTAGAATCTCTTTTCCTCCAACTTGAATCCATTACTTCTTGTCCTAGTCTCTGGAACAGCAGAAAACAAGCTTGCTCCATCTTCAACATGGCATCTCTTCAAATATTTAAACATGGCTATCATGTCAACCTTCTCTTCACCAGACTAAACATACCTAGCTCCCAAAGCCACGCTTCATAGGGCCTGGAATGCAGACCTTCTACAATTTTGGTCGCCCTCCTCTGGACCTGTTAAAGCTTGCCAATATCCTTCTTGAACTGTGGTGCCCAGACTGGATACAGTATTTCGGTAAATATATATATAAAAAAACAAATAAACCTTCCAGCACACAGAAAATAAAATGTCAAGGAGAAGAGCTGCATTTTAGTCTTTTCATAGATGTTGATGCTGTGTTATGTCCCCTGAAGGCTGAATAAAGATTTGGGAGAGAGGACAAGCTAAAGGAGTTCGAGAGAAACTGGAAACCCAGTAGGGTTTTCAAAGCAAGAGACTAATAGAGGTGGTTTGCCATTGCCTTCCTCTGCATAGTGACCCTGGCATTCCAAGTACTAGTCAGGGGTGACCCTGTTTAGCTTCGGAGATCTGACAATTGTTTATGTATACACTCTTCAGATCTCAGAAGTTAAGCAGGGTCATCCCTATCCATCCATCCATCCATCCATCCATCCATCCATCCATCCATCCATCCATCCATCCATCCATCCATCCATCCATCCATCCATCCATCCATCCATCCATCCATCCATCCATCCATCCACCCATCCATCCACCCATCCATCCAAATCCAACATCCATCCATCCATCCATCCATCCAAATCCATCCATCCATCCATCCATCCATCCATCCATCCAAATCCACCCATCCATCCATCCATCCATCCATCCAAATCCATCCATCCATCCATCCATCCATCCATCCATATCCATCCATCCATCCATCCATCCATCCATCCATCCATCCATCCATCCATCCATCCATCCATCCATCCATCCATCCATCCATCCATCCATCCATCCATCCATCCATCCATCCATCCATCCATCCATCCATCCATCCATCCATCCATCCATCCATCCATCCATCCATCCATCCATCCATCCAAGAACATAAGAACTAGCCTGCTGGATCAGACCAGAGTCCATCTAGTCCAGCACTCTGCTACTCGCAGTGGCCCACCAGGTGCCTTTGGGAGCTCACGTGCAGGATGTGAAAGCAATGGCCTTCTGCTGCTGCTGCTCCTGAGCACCTGGTCTGCTAAGGCATTTGCAATCTCAGATCAAGGAGGATCAAGATTGGTAGCCATATCTATCATCTTGTCTGTCATTTTAAGTTACTGATTCCACTTCAAAATGGAGATCATCCATTTCCAACAGCCTAGCTCTCACCAAATCAACTGATACTGATAAGAATGAAATCAAGAGAGAGAGAGGAAAAGTACATTTATTCTGTGGGCACAAATAATAAAAACAAAATTAATGAAATAAATTAAATCAGTGTACTTTTCAACATCATCAATTCCCAACACAAACTCAGCCTTCAAATGTGTCCAGCTGGTTCAATTAGAGATGAGTCTGTTCAAACACCCACTCTGATGACAGCATCTGATGACAACATAGTTGAGTTAGAGGCATAATGACATCATAGAGAAGAACAGAAAGTGGGAAAGGTGATTGGCTGAACTAATGTTGACCTGGAGCATAAGCAGGCCCTGATCGTATGTCATGTGCACTATGAATCTGACTAGGTAGCAGATATTTGGAGGTCTTTGCTGGAACAATAGTCTTGAAAACAATAATGTAGGTCCTCTGAGGTATTACAGTAGTTCACCCCACCATTATCTGATTCCCCCTCCATCTTGACTAACCTAATAATCAATATGATGAGTTCTTGTGACTTAGTTCTCCATTCATTGGAAGGAATTCATTGCCCACCTGAGCCCCATTTGGAAAGGCTTGAGGCATATTTATGACATACTCTGCAAACATGTTTTGTTCTTGGTTTTTGTTGGAGCATGGAAAACCTCAAGAGTGCACTAAGAATTACTGTATTTTTTATAAATCCAAGGGAGAGAAATAATTGTATCTCAATAGCACTGGGCTCCCTTTGCACCTTTGCTAGAGAAGCAACTTTCCATGTGACTTTTTGTTTTTCTGTGGCACAAACAGGAAGTTGACCTGTGAAAAGATGAATTCCAAACTTCCAAAATGGAGTGTCTTGTGGCACAATTAGATGCCATTTCCCCCATAGAGGTTTGGGGGAATTCCTAGAGCACTGTCCACCACTTCTAGGTCATCACTTCAATGTAAAAGCTCTGTGCCATCCGCTCCTTCTATGCAGTAGATATTACTGACCTTCTTTCTAGGGCTGTTGTACAGATTTCAGAAATATTATTCAAATGTGAATTACACACACATGCATACACACAGCTTCATAGAGTCAGAGTTTTCCAGGACCATATAGATCCACAAAATGGGAGACTCACTCAATTGTCTTTCTATGATAGACTATGGATGTCATTAGTTTACTACCTGAAATAGAAGCTGCTTTTCTTGAAGAATGGAATCTTACGACTTTGAACTCGTGCCTGGAATTGAGAGGGCCAAATATATGTGAGCCTGTATGTGTAACCCCTATGTTCAGAATGGGTTGACCCAGAAAGGGGTGGAGACTCAAAGCAGCAGAAGGCTGCAAAAACTGGTGAAGTTGGAGGAAACAAGGCTACCAGGCTGGGACCTTGATTTAATTCTTTATAAGCTCTTAACACCTTGTTTAAGGGCTTGCTATGTATGTAGTTGATGGGAGTTCTTTTGGGGACCTTCATCATCTTGGATCCCATTCACCAAGCCTCTGAAGTCTTCATAAGCCAACCACCAGCAGGAAGAATTGGACTTGGCATTATCAGTAGATTGTAAATATAAGGACTTGAAATGCAACCTAAAAGGACTGTAAATTGTTAATGTTCAATGTTAATGTTAAAAGTGTTATTTGTTAAGGAAGTAAACCATTTTGTTTTAAATTTAGTTCTTTGCAACTCCTTCCAAGTTCTGCTCCACAGAATCCACAGATAGAGGTTACATATGCACAATCAGTCATGTAAAAGTAACTTCAGGAAAGAAATTCAAAGAAGGAGATCTGTAGCCCAATTAACATTTTCATCTGCTCCTCTACTGTGCCCAGACTTTACAAACTTTCATCTACACATCATCTCACTTCTCATAAACTACCACATAATTCCTTCCAATCTGAGGATATACAAATACAAAGCTGCAGTTAGCATTCTTACATGAATATTATGAACTCTGGGGTACACCTGGGGTTGCCATGTGCCTGCTGTTACAGCAGTGATAGTGCATCTTGAGAATCAGGTTCAAATCCAAATGCTTTCACACCCTAGTGACCCAGCCTTGAAAACCTCTGGGCCTCAAACCCAGAGATTTGGTAAGTATTTGTTTATTTGAGCCATGGTAGCCAGCACAAACAGGCTTCTTGCCCCAAGCAGCAAGAACAAGGAATGAGCTCCAGGCTCTTGCTTTTATACAAATTGAGTTGTCAATCATCATTACATCATTATCACATGATACTGATAACATCTTTTTAATCCCGCTTCTTACAGGTTAAGCCCTTTTCATATTTTCACACACTTCTACACACAACATATGATCTCCAAATGGTGAGATAGCTCCTGCTTAGGTGAAGATTTCAGCATTTATATTAGTAGTCTGACACTCTAAAGTTACTCTAGATCAACCTGGAAGCTGAAAGGGATGGAGCAATGTCTCATTTGCAGGTCACTTCGGTGACCATGCAGGCAGAGGTGGGATCCAACCAGTTCTCACCACTTCTCTAGAAGTGGTTACTAATTTTTTTCTGAGTGCCGAGAAGGGGTTACTAAAGCAACCTCCCTGCCCAATAGGGACTGGAGGTGCGTGTGTGCGGCGGCGCCACTGTTTGAATCCCACCACCATCGGAACCTGTTAGTAACATTTTTGGATCCCACCACTGCATACAGGCCAGATGTTCCTTAAAGTGTCAAAAACAAAATGACACCTGTCAAGATCTTGGCAAGCAGACAAGACATTCCTTCCGTGAGCCTCAGAGACAGTCAGGATCATATGACTTTTACAGTTTAGAAAGTGAAGCAAAAGGTTATGAAGATTCCAGGCAGACACTTTTTTTATACAATACCATTTAAACAAATTCTCAATCTAGGCAGCAAAGTTCAAACCTTATATTCTATTAGCCTTTATATCTTCTTAAGCAAGTATCTTACACTTACTATATTTTCAACTTAAACTATACTTCAGCGTATAATAGAATACGCACTAGCGTATAATATAAAGTGCTATTGTAGAAGCATAGCTCAGGTGCAATCAATTAGCGAAAGACTGCATCGTGCGGCAAAACCAAAGACAGCCGGAGAGATGAAAGCAGTGAGAAGCAGCACAAGGGCAAAACTTCAGGTAAAACTTCAAGTAAAACAAAAACTTCAGGTAAAACTTCAGGTAAAACAACAGGCCCAAGAGTAAACAACAAAAAGGCTGTATATAAATATATTGCAAGGCATATATTATCAAGTGTCATGAATATATTTCATTATAAGCAGTGCAAATTACATAACCTAATGTGGTACAATATACATAAATAAATGTATTACAAAACGACAACCCTATAAGGTAGCGTTGTGGTTGATGTCCAATGTATCCAACCAAACAGGACACTTTCTTCTTTTGCCGCAGATTCTTAAGTTTTATATGAGTACAGTCCGTGGCTTGAGCGAAGCGTATAACAAAGCTGAGCAAAGAGGCAAGGTCGAAGAATATCTCGTAGCACTCACGGTTACAATCACTAGCAAATAATATAAAGTGCTATTGTAGAAGCATAGCTCAAGTATAATCAATTAGCGAAAGACTGTATGGTGTAGCAAACCAAAGACAGCCGGATAGATGAAAGCAGTGAGAAGCAATGCAAGGGTAAACCATATTGCGCGCTAAACTACATTTTCAACTTTTCTTCTTCAGTGGCTCCAGTGCCTTACAGTTATTAATTAGACCCACTAGTGTCCCATGGGTGGGCTGAGCCAATGATTTGGCAGAGAATAGTTTTAGGGCTGCGGGGACTAGTCCTAAGGTTTTATTTCTGAAGAATCTGAAGATAGCATTAGAACTTCTATATGCAGCATTGGTTATAGATTAAATACGGGCTGATGGCTTGCCATTATATAAGAATGTTACACCCAGATATTTGAAGCTTTGGACCTGTTCAATGCTATTTCCATTAATCTTCCAAATAATGTTTTTGTATTTGTTATGAAATCTTATTATTTTAGGGTCTGAGTGATTAATAGTTAATAGTTCTTCGTTACATTGTCTGCTAAATGATTCCAAGGCACGGTTTAGATCATAGGTGTCAAACTTGCGGCCCTCCAGATGTTATGGACTACAGTTCCCATCATCCCCTGCCAGCATGATGGGGTGATGGGAGCTGTAGTCCATAACATCTGGAGGGCTGCGAGTTTGACACCTGTGGTTTAGATCAACTCTAATCTGCACCAACAAGACAGCATCACCTGCATATTTACATAAATATTGAATAGGAAGGGGGCCAGAAGACAGCCTTGTTGTCTAACACCTTTCTGAGAAGGTATAAGTTTGGACAGCTTACCTTATCTGTGAGTTAGTATTTTCTGGGAATTTGATAATCCGATACAATAGCCTTTTATATAGAGAGGAGCTCTCCGGTTTTGCCCAAAATCTCCCAAGTAAGACTGTGTCAAAGGCCACTTTAAAATCCACAAATGCAGCAATGAGACATTCCTTTGCAGAGCATACCTAAATAAAGTAATCTAGGATAAAATGATCTAAAGTTGATCGACCTTGGATAAAGCCTGTTTGTTTGATTTCCAAAGAATCCTTTTGATCCAGCCAGTTACAAAGTTTCAGTCAGATGTTTGGTGTGTTGTTTACAAATTCTGTTTAGAAAAACTAACCGGCCTATAATTGTTTGTATCAGCTTCGCAATTTTTCTTCAACATGGGAATTATAATAGCTAGGCCCCATCCTTTTGGAATTTCAGCAGTTTGATTTGTACAAGTAAAGAAGTTAGACAAAATCGGTGCCCACCAGTTTATGTTGGATTTTAGCAGCTCAGCCATGAAGTCACTCCCTGGGGCCTTCCAATCTTTTGGTAGTTGGAGTTGGATCAATAATGTAATTGATTCCAGGGCCCATGCTGGAATTCCACCTATGAGAATGTTTGAGGAAGTCAGAGGTTAATGATGCAGCAAAATGATTTTCTCAGGTCTCTGCAGAGATGCTATTTGCTATCAAGTTATATTTCTGCTTAAAAGCAAGTGAAATTAACTTCCAAAAACCTACCTTGGCTGATTCCGCATGGGTCAAAAACAGCAGTGTGGAAACGGTGTGAAAACAGTGTAAAAGGTTTAAAACGGTGTAAAAGGGTCCATACTGTTTTCACAACGTTTTCACACTGCTGTTTTTGGCCCATGCGGAATCAGCCCTTGTTTCTGTTCTCAACTGCCTTAATAAGTGCCTGTCATTTAGACCCCATAGCTGTCTTTTTAGTCCTCAACAAGACTTTGTATTCTCTTTTAAATATCTGAACTTCAGATTTTGTAATTAGATTGCGGGGTGGGGTGGGGGGAGTTGCTCGCTAGAAGCTTCTTTTTTTGCTCGGGCGCAGTCCCGATTGAACCAGTGTTTAGCAAAGGCTTATGTAATAGGGTGGTTGACAATCTTGAGTCTTACAAGGTGTTAGGATTTGTTAAACCTGTCAGTACACCAGCAGCTGCCAGGAAGAAGGGGGGAAAAGTCCCTTCACTGGCAATGTTACATCACTTTTGGAAAAAACCTGCAAGTGACATCAGTCCTTTCTAGGAATTACCCCAAACTCCGTGGGTTTACTTTTCTTCATCCAGTTCCTCCTATTTGGAGACTGTTGAATAATGGTCCCCTGACTGGTTTCCTCTTGGCTTGTTAGCAAACTAACCATTTCCTGCTTTCAAAGCAGAAGAATGTTTAATCTCACAATGGATCTGGCTGTGCTCACAATAAAAGTAGCAATAATCCAAACACAGCATTACTTCCTATCTTGAAAGATGGTTATGGGCCTGTGGTAGAAGCAAATTCAAGGCACTTTGGCTATTTTCAGAAAGGTGTCACCAAAGTCTTCCTATGAGGCAACAGAGGAAGAGATATTGGCTGAAGAGAAGGGCCTGATAAAAAGGAAGGGGAGACTCTTTTAGAATTTTTTCCCAAAGGATTGTTTTTATATGGACTATCGAAAAGGAAGTACATCTTTGTCCCAACAATAGCACACAGTTGTTGCTTTTTCATTGCAGAGATCCAGATGTCTTTTTTCAAGATAAATCTTTTGTATACAAAGCTGCATTTTTCAGCAAATGTTTTGTTATTATGAAAAGAACTTGCAACTCTTTCCCCAACTAGTACATCAGGCAGCCCTCATCTAAATTCCCAATAGCACCAGCCTCTTGGTACTGCCTGTGAACATTTCATGGCCATTCTGTAGTGGGGAAGAAAATTACACACATGCCTCTGAAAGGCCAAGACCACATAATATATGTTTTATTTCTACTGATTATTTCAATTGTTTATTGTATGTTGTGAGCTGCCCCAAGGCCTGTGACCCTGGGAGGGGCAGGAAAATGTAGGAGGAAAATAAAATAATGCATGCCCAAGAATCCCTAGCAATCCTGGTCCTACCTACTAGCAGAGGTGTATCTAGGGAAAATGTAACCTGGTGCAAAATCTGAGTTTTCCGTGCCCCCCGCCCCCATACGGGCAACCACACTTCCCCATCACAACCAAACAACTTCTTTGCACCAGATCTTGAAGTCAGTGTATGGACCTGGGGGGAAGGAAGAGGGGTACGGAGGCAATTTTTCACCCCCACGTGACTAAATGGCCACAGCCTGGGGACATCTGACCCCATATGTCCCTCTGGGCAGTACACCCCTGTCTGCCAATCAAGGAGTGTTGTGCTGCTGCCTCACACAGGCACAGCCAACAAAATCCTGATACAAAATTCTGCTGATGCTGATACTTGGAAAAGGTTAGCTTCCTTAATTTTGGCAAAGATTAGCTCTCTATCTCAGCACAAAAAATAAGGGAACTTGCATGAGTTAGACTAGTCAGCCAGACCTGGTTCAGAAATAACCTTGTACAGAGAGGAATGGAAGTAACAACTAGAGGAGTACAATGTATTCTTAGATATGTTACTGTCTCTTAAGTTTTGGGAATATACTTGCTTCAGCGAAAATACAAGGTAAAGGCTATACATTATTCTTTAGTTCACTCAAGTCTAACTTTCAGGCCATTTCAGGTCTAACTATAACACTCTACCAGACCAAATGAGGAGAACTGAATTCATGCTTATATCCATGCAGGTGAATATGTTAGAAATGCAAAGACAGACCGATAAAGTTGACAGATGCTTGCAAGATACAGCAGAACTTAAGAAAGAGATTAAAGGTCTGGCTAAGGATTTGCAAAAAGTAGCAGATGACTCTAAAACCATAGAAACGAAATTAGAAATTAACCAGAAGGAAATACAGCAACAGGCTGAAAAATTGATTGGTCTGGACAAGACAGAAGAAATTTGCATTGAGAATTCGTGCTCTGCCAGAATTAGATGGAGAAGATCTTCAGAAGGACTTTATACCAGACTAGCAAAATAAATGTCTGTTCCTGTTCCAGTAATGCAAGTAAAAGTGGATAAAATATATTGTGTGAAATCACTTGCTGCACAAAAGAAAAAGATACCCCTAGACTGTGATGTATTTGACATTAAGATCAATCAAAGAAGACATAATTTGTGCACATTTTAAAAAGATGAAGAATCTAAGACAGGATTATAATAATGAAGGAGCTGCCATGAGAGATATTGGTGATGAGGAAAGAACACAAGTTCCTCACAGAGGTACTGAAGAAGATAATATTCCCTTTCAATGTTGGCTACCAGAAGTTCCATCAATGGAACTTAACAGAAGAGCTCCGATATACAAGAACCATGAAAATTTATCAGCAGGAATTAAAAAAGACTTTTAAGGTGTAGTATAGTAAGATGGAAAAGGGAGAGGTTTGGAAAATATGATGGAAGAAAAACTGTTTACAAAATATATTCAAAAATTGTAGAGGCTATTTAGAAGATTAGAAAGAGCAATAAAATACATTTATGTGTTCAGATATATAGTAACAGAATTCTAGATGAAGAGGTAATGGTTTAAAGTAGATTGTGTATGCAATTATTTGTAATCAGGTCATTAAACAAAGGGTGCAGAAAAAAATTCTTAGTAGGAAATGGAATACTGAGATAAGAGATTTCAATCATTTGATATAGAATGTATCATTTTTAATGAAGGCAAGGTGGGAGGAGTCATGTCGTTTTATTTGTTTGTTTTAATCTGTAGTTCTGTTTTTTTTCTTAATCTTCATCATCTTTTATTGTTGCCACAGTTTGTAATGGGATAAATCTTTGGGGGACTGAGGGTAACATTCTTATTTTTTTCATATTTTTCTCTCTTTACTGTTTAATTCTTTGTAGGGTGGCTGGTTCACCATCCTGTAGCTTTGTAGTTATACAAATATAAAAAATATTATTAAAATAAAAGAAGATGGATTAGATTTTCTGTAGGTCCAACCACATCTATTATTGAATCTATTCGAAGATGAACTGGAAAACACAGATAAACGCTAAATCCATTTCCATGTCAAGCATCAAACACAGTCAAATAATCCATGTCAGCTGTCAAACGCAATCCAGTATGGAAATATCAGAACTATATACTGAATCATCATGCTGGGTGCCAGTCTCAAATGTCCAGGGAACTTTTGGCAAATGTCACAGTGCTCATCAAATGTGTGTGTGAAGTGCCATCAAGTCACAAGTGACTTATGGTAACCCTGGTAAGGTTTTCAAGCCTAGGCTCATTCCACACATGCAGAATAATGCTCTTTCAAACTGCTTTCAGTACTCTTTGAAGCTGTGCAGAATGGCAAAATCCACTTGCAAACAGTTGTGAAAGTGGTTTGAAAACGCATTATTTTGCGTGTGCGGAAGGGGCCCTAGAGACTAATAGAGGTGATTTGCCATCCAGCAGATTACAGTTATGAGTGCTGTTTGCCATTTCTTCTGCCTAGCAATTGCGATCTTCCTTGGTCTCCCATCCAGTGGTGGGATCCCAAAAATTTAGTAACAGGTTCCCATGGTGGTGGGATTCAAACTGTGGCATAGCGCCAATTGGGATGGGCGGGGCACGATGGGGGCATGGCTGGGCGTTCCGGGGGCAGGGCATTCCTGGGTGGGGCTGTGGCAAGGACGCAGCCGTTGCACCCGTCCTTGGGCGGGAAACAAATGCATGCAGGCGCAGGTTGCCGCGCACGCCGGTGCACCTCCTGTTAGACTGCTTCAACTTCTGCGTGCTACTGCTGAGAGGAGGGGCGTAACTAAGGCAAAAATCACGTGGCAAAATCACCAATTAGTAACCCCCTCTCGGCACACACAAATAATTAGTAACCTACTCTCAGGAACCTGTGAGAACCTGCTGGATCCCACCTCTGCTCTCATCCAAGTATTGACCACGGCCAATCTAAGCTCTGATCTTGGGTTAATTTGAGCTATTCAGAATAACTTTGGTGAATAATGTGCCTATGTAAAATGCTGTCAAGTAGCAGCCAACTTTTGGTGACCACAGCAAGGGGGTTTCAAGGCAAGTGAGAAGCACAGGTGGTTTGCTGTTGCCTGCATTTGCAGAGTGTTCCTTGGTGGTCACCCATCCAAGTAGTCACCCTGTTTTGCTTCCAAGATCTGACAAGATTGGGCTACATAATGCTGCCTTTCCTTCCGTAGTGAATAATACGCATTTTACAAAACCACCAAGGAGAGATTTTCGGAACCACACTTAGTGTGGGGATGTAACTGCCACCGGAACCTGTCCAGATGTTCTGAGCAAAGCAGCCCAGCTGTGCCACAGAACAAAGAGGGAACCAAACTGAGGGCTCAGATATGGGAAGGTGAAAGGTGAAGGGCTTTGCAGAGCTTCAGAGGCACAAACGGGGACTGAATAGCAGGATTGTTTGCCCCAAATTGCACTCTTTTCCACAGCCATATGTGCAAGAAAGGGCCTTTGATAATGTGTGGGACCGTTTAGAAGACTCTAAAAGGAGCTCTCCCTGCTCAGACTTTCCCAGACTCGCTGGGCAGTTCTGGCACGTTTCCCCGGCTGTAGAAGAGAAGGGCTGTTCTTTGCCACAAACCACATAGACTGTTTCCCTTTTGGTCAGTCTGAAATGTCAAAGGGACATTCTGGTAGGAAGGATGAGATAATGGGGGTGGGGGGAAGCGCTCGCCTACAAATGGCTCTGAACCTTCCCTGGCTGCGACTGATTTAGGGGAAGGGAGGAGGGGTCCGGGGGAAACCAAAAGGGAACAGACAAAATGTAGGAACAGAGTGCCTGGGTTTCATCACGGACTTCTTGAAGAGTACCAGTGGACAGAGCAAACCATCAAACTGGAAGGTCCAGTTGGGCCAGCGGAAACAGGTACTCTGTTAAACTCTGATCATTTAAAAATATTTACCCTCCCGCCCCCTCCCGCCCCCGCCCCCAGCACTTTCTGCTAGTATGAGAAGGACGCGTAACTCTGAAAGTGGCTGTTCAAGGCTCAAATATCTTAAAAGATTGTGAATAATTTGCTTACCTTCTAAGGATCTGATAAGCTTCCAGTGTACAGTCCCAAAATCTCTTGCCCGAAAACCCTCAGTTGCTGAGGTTTTGTTTATAAAGATGTCCCTTTGGTTGCCTCTATTATGAACCCTGTTTCAGGGGAGCTGAGATTTTGTTTTTACTACATTTTAATGTTTTTATTTATTTTACAAAAAAAGTTTACAATTTTTTTTCAATAATTTCTGACCTCAGAAATGCCACCAGGTAGCTAATGTATGAAAACATACATAATAAAATCAAATGTTAAAACCATTACAGCCAACCAAATAACAACACATCACTGAAACAATTAAAACTAGTCGGGACTCAGAGCAGCATACATTGTTCTCCCCCTGACCTCTTTTATCTGCACAACAACCCTGTGGGGTAGGTTAGGCTAAAAGGCTGGCCAAGGTCATCCAGCAAGCTTCCATGGCAGAGTTGGGATCTGAACCTGCATCTCCCTTCCGCACACGCAAAATAATGCGTTTTCAAACCACTTTCACAACTGTTTGCAAGTGGATTTTGCCATTCCACACAGCTTCAAAGAGCACTGGAAGCAGTTTGAAAGTGCATTATTCTGCATGTGCGGAATGAGCCTTAGATTCTAGTCTGGCACTGTAACCACCACACTCAGATTTTTACAGAATTTTACAGAATGCTCTTTAAAGGCAGTCCTCTAGAACGTTAAAGGAAACAGCCCTTTAACAGGCTTGACAGCTCACTACATAAGCAGTGTCTTGGTGGTGATGGCACCTCCCATTTGAAATTGCCAGCACTGGTCCATCTAGACCAGTATTGTCTATGGAGACTGCAAGCAGTTCTGCAGGGGTTCAGGCAAATAACAGTCCTTCCCAGTTCCACTACACATGAGACCCTTTTTTGCCTCAAATTGGACCCAGGGTTCAATTGACTTGCAGGTAATTCAATGCTGGATGTTTCAGAAGAACTTCATAAAGTGCTCAGATATGCCCCTTAAAATTATAATAATTCTAAACATTTTGGATGACCTAGGCTTGCCCTATCTTGTTAGATCTGGGAAGCTCAGTGGTTGGATAGGAGACCACCAAGGAAGTTCAGAGTTGCTGCTCAGAGGCAAGCAACAGCAAGCACCTCACAGGGGTTTCCAAACTCTGGCCCTCCAGATGTTCATGGACTACAATCCTCATC
Organism: Sphaerodactylus townsendi; assembly: GCF_021028975.2. Classification (NCBI taxonomy): domain Eukaryota; kingdom Metazoa; phylum Chordata; class Lepidosauria; order Squamata; family Sphaerodactylidae; genus Sphaerodactylus; species Sphaerodactylus townsendi. The sequence goes on from NC_059429.1 coordinate 22,159,280, forward strand.
TGCTGTGGCAATTGGCCATGCTGGCAGGGACTGGTGGGAATTGTAGTCCATGAACATCTGGAGGACCATAATTTGGAGACCCCTGCAGGGTGGCCAACAAGCGAGCTGTAACTTGACAACACTTCCTCCCACCAAATATTTTGGGAAGGGGAATCCCCTTCTTGTGCTCTTATACAGGCTGGCAGAGAAAAAAAATACTCTGCAGGCGCTCAGGAATGCTCTTTCGACTAGAGGCGGGAGAACCGGCATTCTTCGCCTGGTTTTACAATGACGGTGAATCCGGAGCAGGAGTCCCTGTCCTTGAAACCGGATTCGGGACGGAGGTTTGGCCGGAGGGAGTGGGGGGGGGGGGAGGAGCCAGACCCCCGCCCTCCTAGTCGAGCTCCTCCCTTCCATTGTTAATTGGCCAGATGTTCCCGGGGCAAAAAGCGCTCTGGCGTTTGCAAGAGGCGCGGCGCGGCTAGTCCGGAGTGAATCCGGAGCCAAGCGGCGGCGGCCATGCCGTGGTCCGAGTGGAGCCTCGGAGCAGAAGGTAAGCTGCGGGGAACGTGGCCACATTTTTGCAATTCCAAGGGTGGGGAGTTAGAAGCGGGGGAAAGCCCCACACGTGGTCCCGCGACTCTGGGCTCACCTCACGGCTCCGATCCTCCACGTGCCTACTTGGGAGCAAACTCCCATTGACCGCTGGGGCTTATTTTCGAGCAAGCGTGGCAGGGCAGCGCTGCAGAACTGCGATCCTTTGCTTGCTCGGGGGCAAATTGCTTTGAATTCCTTGGCGTCTAATCCTGAGCGCCCTGACCTGAGGGGAGAAGTCAGCCCTGGATTTGCTTAGTTCAATTCAGACTGGCCCCTTCTGCACATGCAGAATAATGCACTTTCAGTCCACTTTCAATGCATTTTGCAGCTGTGAGGCATATAGCAAAATCCACTTGCAAACAATTGTGAAAGTGGATTGCAAGTGCATTATTCTGCATGTGCGGAAGGGGCCGCAGTAGTTGTGAGGATTCCGGAATGCCGATAGCGCAGCCCTAAACGGGTGTAAGTCCACTCAAGGGGGTTTACTCCCAGGAAAGCGTGTTTAGGATTTAGGATTTCATCAGTCGTTAAACTTCCACCCTTCACACCCAGACAGCTTCCTTACTAGAGCGTTGTCTTCCCTTCCCTTTGCTGCTTCCTGGGGGTTGCCAACTTTTGACCAGCTCCCTGAAGCTGTGCTTTTGAATGCAGGAACAAGCAGGTGACTCCACAAAAAGGATCATATTGCGGGCTTGTAGGGTTTGGGCTGCTGGGAAAGGCACCAGAACAAACCAGTCGGAAGATACTCCCACCTCAGTGGCAACCCTACATTTCTGTAGATGCGTAGTTTGTCAGTGCTCAGAAGCTAAGCAAGGTTGGCCACAGTTAGTACTTGGATTGGACTGGCGACTACCAAGAAAGTCCAGGGTTGCTACGCAGAGAAAGGCAATGGTCAACCACCTCTGTCAGCCTCAAATCAAATTCTTTATTGCAATATGTATTATAAAACAGATTTGACATTGCGTTAAACTAATAATCTGACACTGTAAAAGCTCAAGTTTCAGACAAAATAATTAAAATTCTACATAAAGTGCAAGACAACGTTTGTACTTCTTAAGGGGTTGTGAAATTTAAAATGGTTGTAGTGGGTTTTCCGGGCTGTGTGGCTGTGGCCTGGTGGATCTTGTTCCTAATGTTTCGCCTGCATCTGTGTGGCATCTTCAGAGGTGTATCACAGAGGGAAGTCTGATACACACTGTGTCCAGTGAGAAGGGAACTCTATGATACGCCTCTGAAGATGCCAGCCACAGATGCAGGCGAAACATTAGGAACAAGATCCACCAGACCACGGCCACACAGCCCGGAAAACCCACCACAACCAGTTGAATACAGCCGTGAAAGCATTCGACAAACTTAAAATGGTTCGTTGTCACTCCTCCGTTGGTCTTTTGTCTTGAATGTCCTGTGGATGGGGCGCCATGAATCGGTTGTCTCTTGACAGCACTCGGTTGTCTCTTGACAGCACTCGGCATTTTCCTCTTTCTGAGATTCTGAGCCTGGAGCTGGTGAATAGCAGGATTTAGTACAGTTCTGCAGGGCCTGTAAGACGGAGCTATTCCACCAAATCTATGGTTGAGGACACCAACAGTATCCGTCCAGCTGCCCCATTCCCCCCTGCATTTCCCCTCTCTTTTTTTTCTTCACTCCCTTTTTATACGAATGCATTAAATTTTGGTATGGGAGGTTATACTGAAGTGTTGTCTCCCGGATTCTGATGGCACTGAGATATCATAGAAACGTTTTTGTGTTTTTTATTGACTTCACTGATATATATGTAACGGAAATTGTTGTAAGCCACTCTGATCTGTTTGGGGAAGGGTGGCCTATAAACCGAATAAATAAATGGAAAAAAATTCTCCAGATCAACTGATATGGATTGTCAAGGTAGGAGCTTACAGTCTGGGAAGCTCTCCCTCAAATGGCATGGCAGTTCCGGACTTTTTTCTGTGAGAGCCAGCGTGGTGTAGTGGTTAAGAGCAGGTGTATTCTAATCTGGAGAAGCGGGTTTGATTCCCCAGTCCTCCACCTGAGTGGCAGAGGCTTATCTGGTGAGCCAGGTGTGTTTCTGCACTTCTACGCTCCTGCTGGGTGACCTGGGGCTAGTCACAGTTCTTTGGAACTCTCTCAGCCCCACCTACCTCACAAGGTGTCTGTTGTGGGGAGAGGAAGGGAAAGGCGCTTGAAAGCCACCTTGAGTCTCCTTACAGGAGAGAAAGGTGGGGTATAAATCCAAACTCTTCTTCTCTTCTTTTAGTATGGTGACTCAAAAATCCAAATTTATTTGACATGGTGACTCAGCCAAAGATTATTTGGCACCTTAGGCAAGCTATGACATTGGCACACATCTAGTTCAGCATTCCCTTTTCAACACTGGCTGGCCAGATGTTGTTGAGAAACCAGCCAACATCGCACAAAGGGTGTAGCTGGCCCTGCTGTGAACCCCAAGCAAGTGGCATTCCAATACACACAGCCTTTGCATCTGGAGGTTGGTTAAATTCTAGCCTTTGACCACCCTCCATTGCTTTATCTAACCCCCCCCCCCCCAAAGATCCTCAGAAGCTCACTCTAGTAACTGTCAGGACACATGTTAGTTTCTCAGCTTGTATATGCAGTGGTGTAGTGATTAAGAGCAGGTGCACTCTAATCTGGAGAACCAGGTTTGATTCCCTGCTCTGCCACTTGAGCTGTAGAGGCTTATCTGGTGAACTAGATTAGCTTGTACACTCTAGCATATGCCAGCTGGGAGACCTTGGGCTAGTCACAGTTCTTCAGAACTCTCTGAGCCCCAACTACCTCACAAGGTGTATGTTGTGCGGGGGGGAGGGGGTTGGAAAGGAGATTGTAAGCCCCTTTGAGTCTCCTTACAGGAGAGAAAGGAGGGATATAAATCCAAACTCTTCTTCTTCGAAAGAAAAAAATACAAACTAATCTATAACTGTTAGATTCAAGTCCAGTGTGCACCTCTTGCTGGTCTATAAAGTGCTCTAATCTGCTTATTCTACTGCAGACCAACATGGCTACTTTCAGACACTCCAGGGTCAGAACCTGGTTTCCAAAATATCAAAGAGTGCAGTAGCAAAGATTAGGAAGGGCTGACCTGTATCTCACTTGCAAGGGTTTGGAAATGCATCTTTGGGACCCAACGGTTAGGAACAGTGACCCAGCGAAATGGACACTTCCGGTGCAGAGATTTTCTTGGAGTGGGAGGATTAGAGCACAGACAGCACCCCTCAAAATGCAGAGAGACTGACAAGAGGCTAGCCCAGGAGAGGTTTGCTCTAAGTCTTCAGTAACCATGTAAAATACAAAAAGTTAGCAAGGGCATTTTTCTTAGAATACAAATAATAGGATTAAAGGGGGGGGGAGAGCTTTGCTTGTTTAAATATCTTGCCGAGTGCTGTTAAGAGGGCTGGGGGTTGGTCTGGGAGACAGTAGGGTCACGTTTGCATTCACAACTAATGAGTGTACCTCTAAGCATGCACAGAGATTATTGTCATTCACCACAGAGTGTGCACAGGCAGTTGCTTGGCGTCTGGGGTGAGGAAGCTGGGCTGCCAGCTCAGAGGCAGATCATTGTGGTTCCCGTAATTACATCTGCTGTCAAGAAGATGAGGTTCAAAAAGTCTTATCTGGTCTATTGTTTCCTGCGGTAACTCACTCAGTACTCTTTCCTCCAGTAGCAAGATGCTGGGTGACCTTGTACTAGTCACAGTTCCCTCAGAACTTTCTCCTCCCCATCTACAAGGTGTCTGTTGTGGGCAGAGGAAGGGAAAGGAGTTTGTGAGGTGCTTTGAGATTCATTTTGGTTGAGAAAAGCAGGGTATAAATCCAAATTGTTTTTCTTCTCTTCTTACCAGGGTGTGAAGGACATGCTATATCCCTTTGTCCCCTTTTGCTAATCACCAATATTCAGAGGTATACTGTCTCTGAACATGGAGGTTTTACTTAGCCAGTTTGACTCATAGGTATTGATAGATCTCCCCTCAGAACAAGGGCAAAGGTCAAATCCTGTTTTAGAACCATCTAAACCAGCAGCCATCATGATGTCATATGGAAGTGAGTTCTATAAGTTCATGATGTGTTGTGCAGAGGTCTAAATAATAATAATAATAATAAGCCTTTATTTGGCATAACAATAATCATAACACAATAAAAAACCTGAGATAAAAGGTATACAAATACAAAGGTTAAAGATAAAAGGTATACAAATACAAAGGTTTAAGATAAAATATAAATTATTGATTGTGCATCACCTCCAGTAAAAATTGTGCAACCAATTCACAAGTTTCATTGTCAGAATTGTCCAGAAGAAAAGGAAGTCTACTTGATTCTTCCATTTCACTAGGTATCCTAGAAAGAATGTTGGAATATTTTGATCTGATATTAGCAGATTTAGGGCAGCAAAGCAGTTGATGTGCCAATGTTTCAATTTGTTGTTCACCACAAGAGCATACCCTTTCGCTCATTTCCAAGTTGTTAAATCTACCACGCAATAAAGCGGAGGGGAAAACATTGAAGCGAGCAAGTGTGAGGGCTCTTCTCTGCATTGGATTAGTCAAAAAATACAAATAGGGAGCCATCCTGTTTTGATATAGGGGTATTGAAAGATGTAAGGGTGAACAAGTTTTCATAGCAGCCCTAAATAAATTAATCCATTCGCTTTCCAACAATTTTTGTTTTAACAAGTTGTAGGATTCTGAACTAGATAGCGGGAAAAGCGAGTCGAGAGATATACCAAGTGATTCAATCTTTCTTTCGATCAGAGAGAACCATGGATTAGCCTGAGTATCAGACAAAAGTAGGTGAATCAGCGAGTGCTCATCATGCGAGAAATGCAGGCGAAGCCAAAATTTAAAAGCTCTCAACCAAGCCCTATAAACTAATGAATTTTGGCCCAGTTCTAAACAGAGGGCCGCATACGGTACACAATTTGGCAGGCCCATAATTTTACGGAAAAATTTGGATTGGACAGTATTCAAGGAGTCGTCAACTGCTTGGAGCCAGATAGGTACTCCATAAAGTAACTGCGCTTCTATCTTAGAGTTAAAGATTTTTAGTGCTGCTGGGACAAGGGAGTGGCCCTTTCCATAAAAGAAGCGTGCAATGGCAGAATAACTGATGGTAGGGTCTAAATAAGGAGCGTCAAACATGTGGATCAGGGGCCAGATCTGGCTCCTTGAGGGGGCTTATCAGGCCTGCAAGCTAACTGAGGCAACCCAACCCCCCCCCCCCCCCCCCGGCCCCCTCCCCCCCCCCCCCCCCCCCCCCCCTCTTGGGGGACCCCCCCCCCCCCCCCCAAAGCCTGGCCCAACCAAGTCACATTTATGTCATATCCAGGCCTCACAACACATCCCTGGTCCAAATCTTCCGGCCATTAATTTCAGATGGTGACCTGGGTTCTAGCATTTGGGTGGGGGACAATTCTCTTTCGCAGGGGTCCCCAAACTACGGCCTGGGGGCCAAATGTGGCCCCCTGAAGGCATTTATCCGGCCCGCCAGGCATGGCGGCGATGGCTCCATTCATGTGCAGTGGGGGCTCGAGGGAGAGGAGGAATCGGCCCCAACGGCTGTTGATTGCAATTACATGATGGCACCCCCAAATCTCCATGAATTTTCTGACCCAGAGTTGGAAACCTTACATGTGGCAACGCCTGCTCCGCCCTTCCCTCTCAGCTACTCCATGTGTTGCTCTCAGGCTTTCTGTTCCGCCTCACTCCCATTGGCATCAGCCAGGCTGGCGAATCGCTCGCTGGCTGCTAGGGAGGAAAGAACCCAGGAAGATACCTGATCCTGGGTTAGATGGAATGCTTCATTGGGAAAGTTCTGCTTTTTTTTTTTACAGGGGAAGGTATTCCACAGCCTCCCCAACAATATTTGGAGACCACCCTGTACTTGACATACTTTGGTCACTGTTCTAAAAATAGACCATGACAGAAAGGCTGAAAGGTGAAATCAAACATTTTACAATCATTTGTGCATAGGAATTTGTTCATAGTTTTTTTTAGTCCAGCCCTCCAACAGTCTGAGGGACAGTGAACTGGCCCCCTGTTTAAAAAGTTTGGGGACCCCTGCTCTTTCGCCACACCAAGTATTGTTTCATAAATCTCTCTTGGGTCCCCTATCTCTTTGTCATCTTCTTTTCCTAAACTGAGATTTCTGCAATGCTTAAGCCATTCCTTGAATGGAAGATACTTCAATCTCTGGCCTCTTAGTCTGCTGATGGACTTGCTCCATAAACTTTTCTAAACCATCTAATCCTGTAGCCATCACATTTTGTGGCAGGGAATTCCACAGAGCAACTGAAGATGAGTCAGGGGCATGACTGGTTGTGGGAGCAAATGAGCTTCTTGAACTTTGACCAGATATTCTGTAACAGCATCCCACATATTGCTGATTGTTTCTCTGGCGCTCTCTCTCACTCACTCACTCACACACACACACTCACTCTTTCATATGAGCAACCGTGACTCATACTTATCCTCTTTTCATACCTATTTGCATCAGGGCCGGAGCAAGGGGGAACTGCGCCCGGGTCACGCGTGCGCCCCGTACCCCCGCCATGCCCCCAAACTGGCGTGTGTCCGGTGCATCACACACCCCTGCTCCCTTGGCGCTACGCCACTGATTTGCGTGCATAACAACCAACATGCTGTTCTTAACAGGCTTCTTGCTAGCAGATCGCAGAATGCGCTACAGGTGAATAAAACAGAGACAGAAGAGAAGCAGTGGCCAGCCAGATGTCCTAGAGATTGAAGGAAGAGACCAAGTGACGTGATTGGACGCAAAACTCTTAAGGTAGGGATAAAACCACATCATACAGGAAATAAAGTTCTGATAGAGCCAACCCATTTTTAAATAACGTTTCCCTCCCCTGCTCCTCAATCACACATATGTATTGGACCTTCCAGGTAGCTCATGACTGTGTGTGTAGGCTTCCTCCTTTGCTATTCTCACAACTACCCTGCTAGGTAGGCTATGCCAGTTGAAACACTTCCGTCTGTGTTTCTGCCAGCTGATTTTGATAAGAGAAGAGCTCTACAGCATAGTTGAGATATAGAGTTAAGTTCTGTATGTGTTGAACTTTGTTATTGCTGAAGAGTTCTGTATAGTCTGATAGTCTTGTATAGAAATAGATTTGTGTAACCTTGCAACTGCTCAAGTTTCTGCCAGTTGATTTTGATAAGAGAAGAGCTCTACAGCATAGGTGTCAAATTCGCTGCCCTCCAGATGTTATGGACTACAGTTCCTATCATCCCCTGCCAGCATGATGCTGGCAGGGGATGATGGGAACTGTAGTCCATAGCATCTGGAGGGCCGCGAGTTTGACACCTATGCTCTACAGGATCAGACCAATAATCTATATAGTCCAGTGACTTGTTCCACACAGAGGTCAACTAGATTCCCTGGAGGGCCAATGAACGGGGCACAGAGGCCAAGGCCTTCTTCTGATGCTGCCTCCTAACATTGGTATTTAAAGATTTGCTGCCTTTAGCTACAGTAATTTGTGTTTGGTCACCATGACTGGTAACCATTGATATACTCCATGAATCTGTCTACTGCTCTAGTACTTGGTTGTGGTCCCCCAGGATTGGAATTACCACCTGAGTATTATAGAAATTGGTGCTGCCTTTTCCAAGAAAGCACCTTTCTTTCCAGACAGTGGGCCTCACGGCACCCACCCACACATTTCCTGGTTCTCACAAAATGTTGTTAGCAAGTAGGCGGGGGCAGGGAGAGGTGTTTTTTTCCCCAGCAAGGCTTTTGATGGCTGTGCAGAGTTTAAAAACATTAGTTTGGCAGTCAAGGATCTTGACTGTGACTAAAGTAAGGTGCAGCAGCCATTTTGTGGCAGGCTGTGCCTCCCGTGGCGGCCATTTTGTGATGGTGCCCACCACAATGTGTCAGATTCCAAGGGTGCCCACATGGTCGAAATGGTTGAGAATCCCTGTCACAAGCAAAGAAGATGACTTTGCAGTTTGGACTTCATCTTAAGCTCCTGAGCCATACCATGTAGTACTGTGTTAGGTGTGTTTTTAGCAATAGTCTTATAACCCCACCCCACCCCCTCGCTTGTTCATCTGGGATACTAGGGGCTGCCCAAAAGACCGGATACAATTGCCTTGGCCCAATCTCCTCTATCAGTTCTGCCTTCACATTTGAAAGGGAAACAGAGATTTCCTGTCAACCTTGGAAGCTCCCCAGGCCCCTAAGCTGATAAATCAGGATTTATTCTTATTCCCTCCCAGTGTCAAGCAAAGCAAGGGGGTTGGTGGAGAAAGTTATTCTAAGATAAACCTGACTGTATCAGCACTGCCATCAGTTTGGGTCCTGACTTCCCACGCAGTCCATGATGACAGCAGATTGACATCAGAACATTGGTTGTTCATGATGTTGAGCACAGATAGTCTGATAGTGCTTGCTAAAATTAAAGTTTACAAGAAAAAAGATTCTGCAAAGGCTTGCGGGAACAAAGGTTATCAGTTCAAGCAGGAGTTGAAAAAGAGTTTCTAAATGGTTCGGCATGTTCTAATTTGCAAAATGATTCACAACATATTTGCTTTGGACTTGCTCACAGGTAGATGATGAGAGAGAATGGCATGCCAACAGAGAGAGATTCCCTGGAAATTTCTCCCTAGAGAAATTCTAAAATTCTCCTCCATTGAATTTCTCCCTAGATTCTGGAGGTCCTAATTGCCTGGTCTTGTTTCCAAAATAGGTCTAAGTGGTTTTTTTGTTTGTTTGTTTTCTGGATCATGGGATGTATCCCGCAGATGTGTTCCACTAGCAGTAGCCCTCATTAACTAATAGGGAAAAGGATATGCCGCCTCTCCGGAGGACCTGCTTGAAGCAGCTTGCAAAATAAAACAGGGTCAAATAATAAAACGGCCAAAATAGTTAAATGTTAAACAAAACTATCACAAACCCAGCCACGACATAACAAGCACAAAATGTTCCACATCTGGAAGCTGTTGGAGCAGCTTCAGAGTTTCCTGGAGGACGCACAGGCTTTCGATCCCTTCCAGTCCGGCTTCCGTGCTGGGCATGGGACGGAGACTGTTCTCGTCGCCATCACGGATACGCTCCGCATACAACTTGACCAAGGCGGATCGGCGCTGCTGGTATTACTAGACCTTACCGCAGCGTTTGATATGGTCGACCACGACCTTTTGGCCCACCGCCTGGCCGCTTCCGGGGTGCGGGGCACTGTCCTTCAGTGGATTGTCTCGTTCCTCCGGGGGCGGAGTCAGCAAGTGTGGTGTGGGGACCAAGCCTCCCAGAGGTGCCCACTTCAGTGTGGTGTGCCCCAGGGGGCATTGCTCTCCCCGCTATTGTTTAACATCTATATGCGACCACTTGCTCAGTTGGTGCGGAGCTTTGGGCTGATCTGTCACCAGTATGCTGATGACACTCAGCTCATTCTGTTGATGGAGGGGGGGACAGTCGCTGCCCCTGCAGCTCTACAGCATTGTTTGGAGGCGGTTGCTGGATGGTTACAACAGAGCAGGTTAAAACTGAATCCATCGAAGACGGAGATCCTTTGGCTGGGCCGCCGGGGGGAGGCGGGGGATTTCCAACCGCCGGAGTGGGAGGGGGCTACATTGGCACCAGCCTCCTCCGCCCGCAGCCTGGGGGTCCACCTGGATTCGTCTCTTTCAATGGAGACCCAGGTGGCCCATATAACCCGGGTTGCGTTTTTTCATCTTCGACAGGCCCGGCGGTTGGCCCCCTTCCTCTCCCAGGCAGACCTCGCCACTGTGATCCATGCAACGGTCACCTCTAGGTTAGACTATTGTAACTCGCTCTACGCGGGCCTTCCCTTACGTCTGATCCGGAAGTTGAAACTGGTACAACATGCAGCGGCGCGTGTGCTCACAGGTGGTGCCTTTAGAGAACACATTCAACCTGTGTTGCGCCGCTTGCATTGGCTTCCGGTTGAGTTCCGAATCATTCATAAGGTGTGGGTACTCACCTTTAAGGCCTTACGCGGTCTGGGACCTTCGTACCTTCGGGACCGTCTTACCCCATATGTCCCTTTGCGGCCTCTGCGTTCGGCAGAGGCCAACTTGCTGGCTGTCCCTGGCCCCTCGATGATGCGGTTGGCCTCTACCCGGGCCAGGGCCTTTACAGCCCTGGCCCCTGCCTGATGGAACACTTTACCACCAGCTATTCGGGCCCTGCGGGATCTTGGAGAGTTCCGCAGGGCCTGTAAGACCGAATTGTTCCACCGGGCGTTTGGAGGGGCTGACCGCTGAAGTGCGCCCTCCCCCCCTCCCCTCCTTTTTATGCTCTGGGCCCTTAATTGGGCCCTCAGCTTTTTGGGTCTGTTTCCAGGGTGGGTGTATTACGTTTTATGAAGTTTTGTTGGATGCCGCTGTAACTTATTTAATTCGCTGTTTTAATTGGGATTTTAATGTTATTGTTGTGATGATTGTGTTGTTTACCGCCCAGAGCCCTTCGGGGGAGGGGCGGTATATAGATTTGATTATAAATAAATAAATAAATAAATAAAATGATTCTCATGCTATCAGCAGACTGTGAAGATTTTTTTTTTGGAAAGGACAACACCTTATTGACTGGGGGGGGGGGAAAGAAACATTTTGGCCTTGTGCCTAAAAGAGAGTCAGGAAAGGGCATTCCATAGGCGAGGGGCCTCTACCAAAAAGGCCCTGCCTCTGGTTGCTACCCATGTCACTTTTGATGGCAGGGGCCCAGACAGTTGTGCGCAGGGTCTTAGCTGCAGGCTGGATGACGCAAGAGGAGGTGGTCCTTCCACAACCCCCAGCCCTGCGCAGTTTCAGGCCTTCAATGTCAGAATTAGTGCTTTGAATTGTGCCCGGAAACGGACAGACATCAAGGGCCAATCTTTCCACACCCAAGTGATATGATCCCTGTATTCTACCTGACTGTAGCCCAGCTACTGTATTTTCAACCAGCAGATGTTTCCAGACAGTTTTCAAAGGCAACCGATTGTAGAGTGTGTTAGAGCAATCTAAGGCTCATTCCGCACATGCAGAATAATGCACTTTCAAACTGCTTTCAGTGCTCTTTGAAGCTGTGCGGAATAGCAAAATCCACTTGCAAACAATTGTGAAAGTGGTTTGAAAACGCATTATTTTGCGTGTGTGGGAGGGGCCTAACTTAGGTGCGATTAGAGCTACTTTCATCCTATACACAGAATCTTCCTTTGTTTCTTTGAGGTCTCCTTCCTCTGGAAGAAAGTCCCACTGCTTAGCAGAAAGGACCCACACGTTGAGCCATTTGAGCAGAAATTGTTTAGGTGTGGTTTTTGCCTCTTGTTCAATTCCTTTCGCTCATTTGTGTCCCTACCCCCTGCACCTTTATGCACTGATTTTAAAAAAGAATCCTACAGAGTAGTGGTCCTGATGTGATAATTTGTCCAATTATATCAAGATTTTTTCCTCTTTTTTGTTGTCTAGTGCTTGATTCACGCGCAGGAGCACATTTTTGTACCACTTACTTCCTTAAGTGATACTCCTTATACAGTGGTGGGATCCAAAATTTTCAGTAACAGGTTCCCATGGTGGTGGGATTCAAACAGTGGCGTAGTGCCATTGGGGCTGGGCGGGGCACGGCGGGGGCGTGGCCGGGCATTCCAGGGGCGGGGCATTAATAATTTCTCTGTTACTGTAAAAAACTCTTGCTGTAAAAAAAAGTTCCTAATTTCCAGCTGTATCTTTCTGTCCATAATTTAAACTCATTGTAGCAAGTCCTATCGTTTACTGCCAACAGAAACAACTACTTCTCCTCTAATTGACTGCCTGTGAAATACTTAATACTTTCAAATACTTAATTTTGTTTCTAGAAATCAAAAGAAGGATACTTTCCTCAAACAAGGAACTTTACCATATTTCTAAAACATGTTTTTAAAACAGCCCAACAGGGAGAATTATCCTGCTTTCTACCTTCGCTAACCAACCACATGGGAAACAACAGGACTTTATGATTTTTGGACCTAATGGAATTTCTAACGGAAAAGCAGACCCAATTAGTAACCCCCTCTTGGCTCACACAAATAATTAGCAACCCACTCTCGGGAACTGGTGAGAACCTGCTGGATCCCACCTCTGTCCTTATATACCAAAAGGTCAGAAACATCATCACACTAATATACCCCCCACCCCAAATTAACCCCTTTTACAATCGATTACTGCCCGTAAAAAGTGTAGTTACAAAGAAAGATAAGATGTGTAGGATGAAAGCTGCCCTAAATATTTCTGCTTTAGATCATTCCAATCACAAAAGGTTACTGACCCATAGGGTGACATCATGATTTATGGGGTGGTTTGCCGTCGCCTTCCTCAGTTGTCTACACTGTACTCCAGCAAGCTGGGTACTCATTTTACCAACCTCGGATGGCTGGAAGGTTGAGTAACCTCGAGCCAGCTTCTTGAAACCAACTTCTGTTGGGATCGAACTTGGTTGTGAGCAGAGCTTTGATTGCAATACTGCAGCTCACCACGCTGCGCCACAAGGCTTTTTCACGGCTTTTACACCATGTTTATGCCAGAGAGAGATGTACTCTTGAAGTCTGACATGTAGTCTGAAACACAGGAAGGAAGTGGGGCTGTGCCCTTTTTACGTGCCCTCTTTAGGTGGCACCCCCAAACGTGAGGACTCGGTGTACTTTGGTCTGAGCTTCTGGCACGCAAATCTGGATTCAAACACGGCCCATGAACGAGTGAAAATAAACATCTGTCGCCTCAGGACCGGAGACGTCACCCCTCTCAGAAATGACTGATTTGAGGAAAGTGGCCGAGCCCTGAATTCTTGGCAGTGCCCGAGGGTGTTGCTTGCCAAAACAGGGGTGACCATTTTCCAGTGCTTGTAAGAACTCGTTGCGCTTTTCAGCTCTGGGTGTTGGCATCTCGAGAAGGCTTTTGGTATGCTGAGAAAGGAGTCTGAGGACAACCACAAAGATGAGAGGCCCTCCAAAGCAAATCTGCAGGGACAGGGAAGTTTTGTGTATATGTCTATGTGCTCTCTGTTTGTGGCCTGCTGTTTTCATGCGTAACCAGAAGGAAATGAAATATACAGAAGGAAAGTCCTCTTTTGAGCAAGATGATATGGGGTTTTCCTCGGGGGGTCCTGCTGCTACCTGTGCGGTGACCTCGCCCCATAATTCCCTAGACTACTGTATGAACAACTGGAAGAAGCAGCTGGGACTCCACAAAAGCACCCTGTGGCTTTTATCTGTCAGGAGCATGGAATGAACACGCCCAAGAAGAATTTTTTTGTTTATTCCCTTCCGCATCTCACTACCTTGGAATTTAATCCATGCGCTTTTTGCCATACCTTTGTGCTTTTTTTCCAAATTACTGGAAAGGAATAAAAGGAAACACTTCCTCACACAACGTGTGATTGGTGTTTGGAATATGCTGCCACAGGAGGTGGTGATGGCCACTAACCTGGATAGCTTTAAAAAGGGCTTGGACAGATTTATGGAGGAGAAGTCGATCTATGGCTACCAATCTTGATCCTCCTTGATCTCAGATTGCAAATGCCTTAGCAGACCAGGTGCTCAGGAGCAGCGGCAGCAGAAGGCCACTGCTTTCACCTCCTGCATGTGAGCTCCCAAAGGCACCTGGTGGGCCACTGTGAGTAGCAGAGTGCTGGACTAGATGGACTCTGGTCTGATCCAGCAGGCTAGTTCTTAAGTCAGACAAATGGCCTAATAACTTTTGCAAAGGGTTGGTTCTGGTATACTCTGTATTGCTTTCCTCTTTCCTCAGGACTAGCAAAATGGAGAACATATATGTATATATAGTTGCAAATTCAGGAAAGGTATGTAAAGTAGTCTCAGTTTTGCATACAGTGGTGAATGGAGTGGAGGAGAAGGAGTGTGGCTCATATGGGGTAGAAGAAATCAATTATCAGGGTTGCCAGCCTGGATCAACCAAAGTCCCAATCTGGATCTCCCCCTGCCAGTGGCCAAGGGAGACCTTGCAACCCTAACCTGGGCTTTTGGTATGCCAGGCAGTTTCCCTGATATCAGACTTTTCTTGGATTCCCAAAGGTTGAGTCATCATCATCTTCAACAACCCTTAATCTGCATAGATTAGAAATTATCATGGAACTAATCAAACTACATAAAACACAAAAGAAGAAGCGTGGTTTTGAGGAAAATGCAAAAGGAATTATTCACATAAGTTATCAATCGGTTCAAAAGACCTCATATTTAAAATCCTTCAAATTAGAATTTATTTATTTATTTATTTATTCGATTTGGTAAACCGCCCTACCCCCGAAGGGCTCAGAAGACAAATATATAAATTTAGACAAATATATAAATAAATATATACACTAGGAGATGTACTATTGGCCTGCAAAGACAAAACAATTGTAACAATTGCTGTTTAAAAAATTAAAAATATTTTGATTTTTAATGTCATCGCTAGGAATTTGGCAACCAGTGCTATTTCTTGGAATACTGCTGGTTGGAAGAACAAATCAAATGACCTTGACTTTATTGATTACCTGAAATGTTATGACTGTGTTTTACTTCAAGGTTGAGTCTGTTTTTAAAAAGAGAAGCAAACCTGTGCCTCTGTACACGTGGCTGACTGGAAGTGCATCCCTCTGGGTTTAACACACACACACACACACCACAGTTCGTTGGTTTGTTTTGTTTTCTGGTGCTCTTCGGAAGTCTGTGATGGAACCCAGGCAGCTGTTCTTGGCAAGCTGGCCGGAGCAGGACAATGGTCCTCTCTCCAAGCGGATGGGAGCTTCTCTGTAATTTCCCTTCCCTCGAGGAAGCTGGATAATTGGTTCCAGCAAAGCTGTTTTCCCACACACTCCAGCCCCTCTTCCTTTGGTCTAGGTTTATTTTCTCTGTCCTCCTGCTAGGAAGCCCATCCTGTCCGGGAGGGAAAACCGGTGCCAGTTTGACACGAATGTCCTTTGGAGTGGTTTCTTCAGGCCCTGAGCTTCCAGGAGCAAAATTCCAGAGCTAGAATGGATTGGGTACGAAGTAGGTCAACATTGCCTATTGCACAGGCTTGAAGCCACAATGGTACAAAAAGGGGCGGGGCCTCATCAATAATTTATTTATATTTATTTATATATTACATTTCTACCCCGCCAATCTCCCAAAGGACTCGAAGTGGCCTACATAAATACATATAAAAACAATGCCCCTCTAATCACCACTATAGTCTGTTTTCCATAAAGAAGAAGAGGAAGAGTTTGGATTTATATCCCCCCTTTCTCTCCTGTAGGAGACTCAAAGGGGCTTACAGTCTCCTTGTCCTTCCCCCCTCACAACAAACACTCTGTGAGGTAGGTGGGGCTGAGAGAGCTCCGAGAAGCTGTGACTAGCCCAAGGTCACCCAGCTGGCATGTGTGGGAGTGTACAGGCTAATCTGAATTCCCCAGATAAGCCTCCACAGCTCAGGCAGCAGAGTGGAGAATCAAACCCGGTTCCTCCAGATTAGATACACGAGCTCTTAACCTCCTAAGCCACTGCTGATGTTGGTTCTGTCAGTTGAGGTGCAGCCATTGAGAACACTGTATGTTTCCACATTAGTATACAGTCCCAAATGAATATCAGAATTATCATTCATTTTTACACACTGCCTTTGTCAAAACAATTATTTTTTGTGCATCATTGAACATGGTACTTTGATACAAGAGCATTTATGACAAAATGTATTTTTTTACTTTCAAACTGATGGGGCGGGGGCAGCAGGGCCAGGTAGGCACTAGGACCCAGGCTGAGCATTCTACAACAAAGAAGGTCCAGCATTTTTTGTTCTGTAGCAGAGAAATAAACAATCTACTATACCTGATTGTGGTGGGTTTTCCGGGCTGCGTGGCCGTGGTCTGATAGACCTTCTTCCTAACGTTTTGTTTGCATCTGTGGCTGGCATCTTCAGAGGTGTATCACAGAGAGAAGTCTGTTACACACTGTGTCTGTTTCTAGTGGGAAGGGAATGTTTAGTGGGGTATATATTGTCCATGTCCTAGGGTGGGAAACCAATCAGTAAGTGTTTGGATGGAACTTGCTATGCAAAGGTGCATTGTATTGCGGGTGGAGTTATCAGTCCGTTTACATTGCTAGTCACATTTGCATTCCCTGCAGCAGCAGCAGCGGCAGCAGTATTGGTGAATGCAAATCTTGTGTCTGGGTGGAGTCCATTGTCCATGAACCCTTGGTCTTTGATTCTGGTGTTTTTAAGTACTGGTAGCCAAGCTTTGTTAATTCTCAGAGTCTCTTCTTTTTCGTTGAAGTTGTCTTGGGGTTTGTGAAATTCAATGGCCTCCCTGTGCAGTCTGATATAATAACCTTCTAAATTGTCCAGAATTTCAGTGTTTATCCAGAATTGCAATGTTTTCAAATAAAATGTTACGTCCAGCTTTGCTTAGGACATGTTCTGCTACTGCAGGACAAGAGAGACCCCCTCACTTCTGCAGGAGTCTATTGCATACCCTGCAGTGGTAGAAAGGTCTACATAGAAACCACAAAACGCAGCATTCAGACTCGTATTAAAGAGCACAAAAGACACTGTCGGCTTAACCATCCTGAAAAATCTGCAGTAGCAGAACATGTCCTAAGCAAAACTGGACATAACATTTTATTTGAAAACACTGAAATTCTGGACAATTCAGAAGGTTACTATGTCAGACTGCACAAGGAAGGCCATTGAAATTCACAATTCCTGGAGATTTGGGGATGGATCCTGAGAACAGGGATCTTAATAAGGTAGTGCCAGAGGATCCACTCTCAAAGCATCCATTTTTTCCTGAGGAACTGATCTCTAACCTGGAGATGAGCTTTAATTCTGGGGTACCTTCAGGTACTGCATTGAGGCTGGCATCCCTAGTGCTAACTGGGGTGTTAAAATACCAAGAAGGCCAGTTATATCTGTATTTCAAAACATGGTTTCCCAACTATTCCAACTCTAAATAATTGCAGTTCAGAGAGGGAGGGGTTTCCCACAGAAAAACCTGTCCCAAAACTACAACTCCCAAAATTATTGGGGTTGCCATGCTGGCAGGGGCTGATGGGAGTTGTAGTCCATGAACATCTGGAGTGCCGTAGGTTCGCCACCACTGTCCTAGAGCCTCTAGCTCAGCAGTTCTCAGCCTGTGGGTTGTGACCCCTTTGGGGGTCGAACAACCCTTTCACAGGGGTCGCCTAAGACTCTCTGCATCAGTGTTCTCCATCTGTAAAATGGATAAATGTTAGGGTTGGGGGTCACCACAACATGAGGAACTGTGTTAAAAGGTTGCGGCATTAGGAAGGTTGAGAACCACTGCTCTAGCTAACCTGCCCTGGGGAAAGCTCTTCCTTGCCCCCTTCTCAAGAGTCCCCTAATCTTGCACGCAGCAAAGACGTGCGGAAGGAAGATCTGGTGAGATCAAGATAACAGCTCCGCTTCTCCGAATAGGACTTGCTCCCTTGGTGGTGCAGGATCCAGCTTCGGCCTGTGTTTTGATTGGCCTCGGAGGCTGCTGAGAGGAATCCGTTCAATCTGATAAGGGGAGAATGTTTGACAACTGGTTTGTGTCAGACCCCCACCCTCTTCCCCTTGGCTTCTCACACCAGGGACGAGTCGGTTTCCCACCAGTTTTTCCCATGGAAAGAACCTTTTGACTGTGTCTCTGTGGGTCTGGGGCAGAGGTCTGCCAGGTGTTCCACCTGGGTCAGGCCTCAACCATTGCACTCCTTCTGCCCTTCCATCAGTTAATGAAGTCATTTCCTGGATAATTTCCAAGTTTGGGCTGCTGCTCCCTTTGGTTTCCGCAGTTTCCACAAATCCCAGTTCTCATAGGTTGGACGTAGCCTCTGTTAACTCCGAGGTTCTGTGAGAAGCGTAGTGGTTAAGTGCTTGCACTGCCACTCACACGGTCAGGAGTTCGAGCCCCCTGTGGATCAGATATCCTGGCAGCTGGCTCATGGTCAATTCAGCCTCCATCCATTTCTTGGTCGGTAAATTTGCTGGTTGTTTCCGGCCCCTCAATGATACAGCTGGCCTCCACACGGAGCAGGGCTTTTACGGCCCTGGCCCCGGCCTGGTGGAACACTTCCTCCAGCTGTCCGGGCCCTGCGGGACCTTGGTGAATTCCACAGGGCCTGTAAGACTGAGTTGTTCCACCGGGCCTTTGGAGTAACCAGCCGTTGAATGGTGCCCCCATCTGTTCTCGCATCTGTTCTCACCCCTTTTTACATCTTTTATTGAGGGAGCCAGCAGTCTTCCCGCTTAGGGAGGGTTTTAAATATGGGTTGTGCTGGGCGCCTTTGTTTTCGATTTTAAATTTGTATTAACTGCTGTTTTTAAAAAGGGGGATTTATTAACTTATTTGTGCTGGAATTTAATTGTTTAGTTTTGACTGTGTTTAGTTGTACCATGATTTAATTTTGTTGTACACCGTCCAGAGCCCTGCGGGGATAGGGCGGTATATAAAACTAAACAATCAATCAATCAATCAATCAATAAAATGAGTACGTAGCTCATAGCTAGGGGGTAAAGAATAGCCGGGGAAAGCAATGGCAAACTATCCCACAAAAGAGGCTTGCCTAGGAAATCACTGCTTGCAGTGGTACCCCAGGGTCGGACATGACCGAAGGGGAAACTTTACCTTTTTCTGTGAGTGAGATTATTATCCAGGGGCTACTTTTCACCATATGCCTTCTTCTTTTGGGTCCCTTCTTTCTAAAACTGCACACCTCTGGAGTCCTATATTTTCACAAAGTTCTTCTCCATCCCTTTGACCAAGCTTTCTCCCTAGCCAAATGACCTTTCCACTCTCTTCTAGAAACTATACTACTTGTCATCTTTCTTCCACTGATGCTTTCACTGGAGCAGTTTGAATGTTTGTAAACATTTATGTAATGGCACACTCAATACAAAAGTGATGGGAAGGCAGTGACAACTTTTTTTAAAAGAAAAGATTACTTCATACCAGCATGGTGTAGTGCAATGGTTCTCAACTTGGGAGTCAGGACCCCTTTGGGGGTCGAACAACCCTTTCACAGGGGTCGCCTAAGACTCTCTGCATCAGTGTTCTCCATCTGTAAAATGGACAAATGTTAGGGTTGGGGGTCACCACAACATGAGGAACTGTATTAAAGGGTCGCCGCATTAGGAAGGTTGAGAACCACTGGTTTAGTGGTTAAGAGTGGCGGAGTCTAATCTGGAGAACCAGGTTTGATTCCCTGTTCCTCCACATGAAGCCTGCTGGGTGACTTTGGGCCAGTCACTGCTCTCTCTGAACACTGTCAGTCCCACCTACTTTACAAGGTGCCTGCTATGGAGGGAGGTGATTGTAAGCTGCTTTGAGACTTCTACAGTTAGAGAAAAGCAGAATATAAAAATCAACTCTTCTTCTATCAAGAAAGGTAGTGTGAAATATTTATGTTCTCCCATAGAAGTAACTGTGGAGCACCTGAAGAATTTTTTTTAAACTGCTGGTGTCTGGAAGACAGGAGCAAATGGTTCATTGGAAGCTTGGATAAAAGCCAAGGAAGTTCCTCTGGATTTGTTAAATTTATTTGCTTACCTCATTTAAGTCCCGTCTTTCTCCTCAATGGAAATCCAAAGCAGCTGACATCATTATCATTATTAGCATTGTTGTTGTTGTTGTTTGATTTGAGCCAGCCCTTTATCTGAACAAGATGGGCTCAGAGCAAATTATAACATAGTTAACTTTTTATATTTACAATTAAAATGTATACATTGAGTTTCCTAAAACCTTGAAACTTCAAAGGTGCCAAACAACAGTCCTGTAAGGTAGGCTAGGCTGAATGTGTGGAACTGGCCCAAGGTCACCCAGGGAGCTTCCAATGACAGATTAAGGATCTGAACCTGAGTCTCCCAGATCTGAGGCTGACGCTCTAACTACTAAACATCACTATCACCTGTTTTCACCCTTCCTGTGTGAAAAGAGTTCAAAACATACCAATAAAAGGTTTACGGAAGTTGTAACACGGGCTCTGTCTTGGGGCAACCTGTTTGGTACTTTCCTTCTGGATTTTATACAACATATAAATTAGGGTTCAGTGCTTAGATTTAGTCCTGCTTCAAATGTTTTGCTGCATGAAAAGGAGACTCACATGCTTCTCTCTGAACTCCTCACAAGAAGCAAAATAGGAGATCTTTTTGCTAAGGAGCGTAAGACTGGTAAAGGCCCCAAATCTTCTTGGTTTGCCACTTCTAACTTTTCTTGGCAGGGACTTTAACTCATTCCCAACACTTCATCTGCTCTTCAGCCCAAGAGGAGAGAGCGTGATGTGTTCTTTCTTTCTCTCCTTCTTTCGGGGCCTAGTATGGCTTTTCTCTGTGCACAACAAGCTAATTTTAGAACGTGTGATTGATGGATCTCACCTCCTGCCCAGAGGAGGCGGCAAAATGGCCCGGCGTGCTGGGAAGCGGTCCCAAACCAGCCCGGTTTGCGCTGGCGCCCCAAACGCATCCATTCCTGATTCATGCTAGGAGCATGTTCGAAAAATCCCCGTCCATCTCCTGCTCACTAAAACACCCCACCCTTTGGCCACATTCTCATAGCTGAACTCTGATTGTTCTCAGCCGGAAAAGAAAAAAGCTTGGGAATTTGTACCCCTGGCAAGGGCGCATTGCAGCCCAGCAAGGCAAAATGAGTGGAATCGGGGACTATGAAGAATCCTGGGCTGCTGGGAGATTGTTCTGAGGCAGAAATAAAGCCGAAAGGATCTGAGCCAGTTTCTTGCTCTCCTAGGAGGTGAGAAGGAATGCAGCATTATCCGGAGCGAGCAAGTGGTGAAGGGAGGAATGTGCAGCCGCCAGTATGTCACAGAAGGAGCTCTGACTCTACCTTCCTGGCAGTACTGCGGATTTCCACTTTCCTTCCAAAATCACAAGTGCTTGTGACCCCTCTGCCTGAAGGGAGGGGCAGTCGACACATGCTCAGAGGCATTCCCATTCTGTTGGAAGGAGAGCTGTAAAGGGCTAACCTTGATCGGGGCACAGAGTTCAAGCAAGCCTTTCAGGTCAAAACAGCTGCCAAGGGCGGCTGCCAGAGGTTTGGGGGGGCTGCCAGCTGCTGAAACGAATGGAAGACTGTGGGGTAGGGGAAAGGGGACTGGGGTGTGTGTGCCTGCTCTGATTCCATTCAAATACGGAGCAAGAGACACAGGGTATGGATTCGGGTTCCCATTGATCTTATCTGTTGCTTTAAAAACAAAGCTATATGATCCTAGTCACTGTGGATATTAGAAATGTCACTGAAGCTGTTGGCAAGAGGTAATAGGAATGCCTCTGAATATCAGTTGGTGAGGGTTTTGGCTTTCCCACCTAGCTAGTGGGCTTCCTTTCAGGGATCTCTGGCTCCCACTGCTGGAAACAGAACACTGGGCTAGGCAGGCCCTTCCTTGCTTTGATCCAGCAGGGCTGCTCTCCATGGCCCTTTCCACACAAACCTCCTAAAAGTTTTGTAAAATATTTTCAATTCCCCCCTTTTGTTCCCACTCATCTCCTTGAAATTGTTCCTGGCTGTGATCCCCCCCCCCCCCCACTTTTTATATAGTTTGGTGTTTAGTCAATGCTTCAGTGCTTCACAGCCTCGGGCTGCATTCTGTACTACTCCTTGTATGCTCGATGCTTTGAAGATTGGCCCTCCAAAAATAAAGGAACAAACAGCTAAATGGTGCAAGTAAACAGGCGAGGGGGAACTGAGTGAAAGAAGAGGGTGCAGAGGAGGAAGTTCAGGGAAACAGCGAAGTGTAGGGAACATAGCCGGTAGATCACACAGCAACTGAAGACGTTTTCAAAACATTTCAGCCAGAGAATTGCTTTAAAAGGGAATTAATTTAAAAAATTGTGAGACTGGGAACAAAACGTTTGGGGGTAAAAACAGTGTGGAACTCTTTGGAGGAAGCGTTTTATTTCTGGCCTCAAAATGTTTTAAATGAATTATGCAGAAAAGCCCTGTGTGTTACAAATATAACAGGCTCGTGCAATTGTTCAGATGCTAAATATTGTAGGTGCTGGAAAGTGCAAATCTTATCGCTGCAGAAGATTACTGATAACACTGGCACACTTATTCTAAAGTATAGTGCTCATAAAATGTCCCTTAGTTTGGAATGGATCTGTGAGTAAGCCTTTTCAGCCCTGACTTACCCATTAAATTATCTTTCCTCAATACTGCAAATGGCATCCATGTGAATAATCTGTCCTTTAGGGATTGGGAAAACAAAACTTGCAAGACAGTTTGGTGTAGTGGTTGGAGTTTGTCCTGGGTTGAAATCCCTACTCAGCTGCCAAGATTACTGAATAGCTGGTCCACGGAGGCCATCTCTCTACACATTTCTCGCAGAATTGTTGCAAGGATAGTGTGTGTTGCAGACAGTGGCGTAGTGCCAATGGGACATCTGGGGGCAGGTGCGCCGCTGTCAGGTCACAGGGGGGGCACAAAACCCCCTCTGCCCAATGGAGAAGGCACTTGCCTCCTCTGTTGGGCAGAGGGGAGATGTCTGCGGCAGCCTGCCTCGTGCTGCCCAACAGAGGAGGCAGCCACCCCCAGCGCACCTGTCAGGTCACGTGGCGGGTGCAAAACCCCCTCAGCCCAACGGAGAAGGCGGCTGCCTGCTCTGTTGGGCAGAGAGGGAATGGCGGTGGCGGCCTGCCTCGTGCTGCTGGCTCTCGCGCCGCGGGAGCTGGCAGCGCTGGGCAGAGAAACCCCCTCTACCCTATGGAGGAGGCGGTATAGAAATCGAATAATACAATACAACTATCCACCACAGATCCTGAATCAAGAAGAAACCACAGTAAGGCAGTGTATGTGATGGAAGGAGGACTTTTCATTGCAAGAATTAAGAACTTGATGTGGGCATTAGGAGTATCGACATCATTGTGGGTACTTTCATTTGCGTGCTTTTGTTTTCCTTTCAGATACGTGGCTTTAGGACATCCTAGCAAAAGAAAATGGCCCAGCCCACTCATCTGAACCACAATCTCCCAGGTGATAAGAAATATGCAGGTGACCTATTGCAATCTGTCTCTGAATATAAAAGACTGGGAATGCACTGGAGATGGGGGGGGGGGAGTTGTGGGGGGGGGCAGTCTCAGCATCAGACCATGTTCTGAATGCTAAAGTTCATATCCTGTTACCAATTCGTCTTTCATGTGCTCTGTTTGTGTGTGTGCTTGGAATACAGATCTGGGTGGCCCATTCTTGTACCGCAACCAGGATCGGGATGGAGAGAAGGCCTCCTACTCCTTGGAGACCCCCTATGGCTTCACGTTGGATCTAGATTTCCTCAAGTACGTAGATGATATCGAGAGTGGCCAAACCCTCCGGAAGATTCCGCTGAACCGGAAGGCCAAGGGGCCAAAGCAGGCGCTGGACTTTTCTCGTAGCCAAACCGGTGGCTGGACGTCCACTGAGTCTCTCTCCTCCACAACCAGCGAAGATGGGAAGCCCGTTTTTTCCCCAAGGCCCAGAATATGGGCCAGTTCTTCAGAGCCTGCAAGCAAACAGGCCTCCCTCCCCATGTCCCCAGCCCCAATCATCCATCTTCTCCCACCTCCATGTCCCAAATCCCTGTTGAGGAACACACAGGTGGAAAAAACTTTGTTGGAGACAAGCAAGCGCTTGGAACGAGAGCAGCTTGACATACTCGAGGCGGGAACAGCCACGACCACCACCAAGACCCCCAGGAGCCCATCCAAAGTTGCTTCGTCCCCCTCATTTTCACAAAACCTCTCTCCTTCCTGTATCCAGCTGACAGGAGAAAGTCAAGTGGACCTCAGCCTTCCTCATGTCAAAATGAGTCCTTCCAATTCAGGAAGGAGTACTCCAGCCACAGGAGTCACCCCCGGACATCTCTATCATGTCCGTGACCAGATGGCAGCTGCTCTCAAGCAACTGAAGGAGCTGGAAGAGCAAGTGAAGACAATCCCTGCTTTGGAAATGAAGATCTGTCGGTTGAAGAAGGAGAGGGAGCAGCTGGTGGCCGGCTTGTGGGAAAAATCCCAAGCAGGTGACGCCTTCACCTTTGATTTCCCGCCAAGATCTCCCAGCGAGGAGGCCGCCGCCAACCCAAGCCTGGAAGACAGCCGCGAGGCCGACAAGCCTTCAAAAGAGAGGATGAGTAAAATTGCCGAGTTAAAGAAACTGACAGAGAAATTGTCAGCTTCAGAGAAGACCACGAAGGCGAACAAAGGGGCGGGACCTCTTTCAAGAGCTGAAGAAGACACCCACAGATCAGTTGGGGTTGGAGAGGAGATTGACATGGGAGAGGCGGTTTTCTACTACCGGTGCCAAAGGCCGTGTCAGGAGGTAGCTGTTGGGTGGCAGACGGAGACCAAAGATGCTGAGGTGTGGGTCATGGAGTCTTTGCTAGGTGTGTCGGCCGAGACAGAGCAGGAAATTGGGCTCCTTCAAGAGACGGTTCAGCACCAGCAGGAGGTCATCTCCATGCTAGAGGAACACCTGAAAGAGGCTGCGGAGGAGCTGGAGGAGCTAAGAGTGGCGGTTTGTTCAAGGATGCCAAAACACCTGGTCAGCAAAGAAACCATGGCCCAGCCAGAGACTGTGGAGGTGTCTTTAGAGGCAGTTCCCGCAACTCAAAGTCAGGCTGTGGGTGACCATATAGAAATGACAGACAAGAGTGTCTTCTGCTCTCCTCAGGTGGCTTGTGTCGGGGTGGGCTGCCATTTGGAGCAAGAAGACCTCCTGTCCGTCAAAAGGAGTCAAGCCACGCAAATGGATTTGATGGGGGAAAGCGAAGTCCCAGAGCAGAGCCATGACTCTGCTGTGGCAGAACCAGACCAACAGGGAGATGCACCTGTGCCAAAAGATGAGGAAGTCAGCAACCGAACAGTCACCGAGGAGTGTGAAGTTCCTCCCTTCGAGACAGATATTGTGGGAGTGGATCCTGAATTGCATTTGCAGATTGCTGCAACTGAGGAGGAAACTGCACAAGGGGCGTCTGACCACAGATCCACAGGAAGAACAGAGACTGGTGAGCTACGCTTGTTGCAAATGCTGTGGCCAGTGGTGGGATTCAAATAATTTAATAACCGGTTCTGGTGGTGGGATTCAAATAATTTAACAACTGGTTGTTTACAAGCACCATTTTAACAACTGGTTCTGCCGAAGTGGCACGAACCTGCTGAATCCCACCACTGGCTGTGGCCATCCAAAATCAGGATGGTCCCATTTCTGGTTACTTTATATGATGTAATTTGAGCAAAGGTTTTCCAAGGTTCATTTCCAGTTTCTCTAAGGTTGAGCAAACAGGAGCCAGTGTGGTGTAGTGGTTAAGAGCAGGTGCACTCTAATCTGAAGAACCGGGTTTGATTCCCCGCTCTGCCACTTGAGCTGTGGAGGCTTATCTGGGGAACTAGATTAGCCTGTGCACTCCAACCCACACCAGCTGGGTGACCTTGGGCTAGTCACAGCTCTTCGGAACTCTCTCAGCCTCATCCACCTCACAGGGTGTTTGGGAGGGGTGGCAGGAGGAAGGGAAAGGCAATTGTAAGCCCCTTTGAGTCTCCTGACAGGAGAGAAAGGGGGGATATAAATCCAAACTCTTCTTCTTCGTCACTGAAGAACAACTATACCCTGTTCAGGATAAAGATGACAGGAGATCTGTGAATTTATCCATCATTTCCTGGACCTTCTTTGTTTTAAAATGCTCCACTTAGGTCCTAGTGCCGTGGTGGCGAACCTTTGGCACTCCAGATGTTATGGACTACAATCCCCATCAGCCCCTGCCAGCATGGCCAATTGATGGCCATGCATAATGGCCATGGCTGATGGGAATTGTAGTCCATAACATCTGGAGTGCCAAAGGTTCGCCACCACTGTCCTAGTGCCTTGGAGATAGAACTAGGTAGGCACTAGGACCCAAGCAGAGCATTCTAGAACAATGACAGTCCAGTAAATGGTGGATAAATTTACAGATCTCCTGTCATCTTTATCCTAAGCAGGGTATATCACAGATCTGGGAATTAGGGGGGCTTCAGGAGTGCACAGTGTAGCTTGGAGACAGCCAGGTCTATGTCCTATCATGTGCGCGGTTTTCCGCATCCACTTTTTTGACTGTTTTTAGGAGCCCCTCAGCACCCGCGTTCATTTTAACAAATGAGCAGATGTGAAAACAACTGTTCTAATAGCCAACACTTTAAAACAAGCCATGCACTTCAACACACCTGAGTGCTGTTCAGCTAACTATAATACATATTGAACAGTGCCATGGAACCTGTCTACTAATTGGCTCTGGACAAAGGTGTGTGTTGCTGTTGAGGAGCTTTCATGGGACATAAAAACCCTGCAGTGCTCCAGAGCTGATCACAAATATTGGATATAGGAATATAGGGCTGCCCAGGATAAAAAACCCCTTGTTTTCCATAATGATTGATCCTGAAGGGAGCCAACTGAATCCTAACAGGGTGTGAGATTTTTCTGAAATGGAGCTCAGGGTGCAGATGCAGGAGAATGACCTGAAGGGAGAATTGCGGCAAACCCAAGAAAGCAATCAGGTGGGGAAGGGAGCCTATAGGAGTAGCAGTGGCATAGTGGTTAAGAGCAGGTGCACTGTAATCTGGAGAACCAGGTTTGATTCCCCACTGTGCCACATCAGCTGTGGAGGCTTATCTGGTGAACTAGATTAACCTGTGCACTCCAACGCACGGCAGCTGGGCGAGTCACAGTTCTTCGGAGCTCTCTCAGCCCCATCACAGAGTGTTGGGGGGGGGGGGGGGAAGGGAAATGATGGAGCCTTGCTAAGATCTGGAACAGATAGAAGTAGCACAAAATGAGTGTACAATCCCAAAGGTTTGAATTCTTGCTCTTCAGATCTTCATTGACTCCCATATTTGTCCCACCCACACTGAAAACTAGTCATTTCCCTGCCTATATCCTATTTTCATTCTGCCAGGCCAGGGGCAGAGCTAAAAAGACTCTGGCTCTGGTTTGGGATAGCTAGTCACTTTTTGCAAATTCCCCTGCTGTTTTAACCCCATATCTGGGTTGTAGCCTCTTAACACAGAGGTTCCATTTAGTTGTCCTGGCCATTGACAGACTGCACTCCATACGGAAAGCCCTGCTGCAAGGGGCTATCTAGTCCAGCATGCTGTTGCCAAGGAGGCTTGCAGTGGTTCTGGAAATCTTACAAGCAGCTCAGGAGGCCACAATTGTCCTCTGTTTGCCTTATGGGAGCTGCTTTTCAGAGGTTGACACAGGATCCCCATTCCACCTCTCTGCAAACTGGCCTTTTTTAGCATTTAATAGCGATCCTTGTTTTGTGCCCTTTCCAGGAGTCCTCAAATCTATCATGAAGAAGCGAGATGGTGACTCCAAAGCTGAGGCAGGAAGTGGCAAGAAGAGTCTCCAGTTTGTGGGGTTACTGAATGGCGAGTACGAATCTTTCCACTTCCTTTCTGGGGCGGGGGGAGGGAGCGGTTAGGTATGGGTGCAGGGAGTGTCCATTTGCAAGGTTGAACTTCATTAGCCAATTATAGCCCTTAGGGCAGTGGTGGAGAACCTATGGCATGGGTGCCAGAGGTGGCACTCAGCACCCTCTCTGTGGGCACGTGAGTGCCCCCCCCTCACATCTAGACTGGCCTGAGTCACTGGGCTCGATTATTAGCATTAAACCTAAGACCTAGTTTTGGGGAAGCAGTGTAGGTAACCCTGTTAAGCGCTGTTGAACCCTACTGATTTTCATGCAAAGAACTACAGCACAATCCTTTACCTGGGAGTAAGCTCGGTTGCTGGCAATGGGGCTTGGTTCTAGGGTTGTGATTCATCCTTTGGAAGAGTTGCATGGTTGCTTCAAAGCAAAGCCACCGACTACCACCAAGCTTACTCCTGAGTAACTACGCTTTGGAGTTTTTCCAAACCATTTTTTCGAAATCCAAAGTTCTCTCAGTATTCAGGTTAATATTGCTGGCTATAATCACTTTGTGATAAATACGTTGGTTTTGGGTTGCAATTTGGGCACTCGGTCTCGAAAAGGTTCGCTATCACTGCCTTAGGGGCATCTTGGGTGAGAGTAGGGATTCCAGCCTTCAGGCGGGACATGGGGATCCCCCTTAATTACAGCTTATCTCCAAACTACAGAGATCAGTGCCCCTGGAAAAAAATGGATGCTTGGAGGATGGACTCCACGGCATTGTGCCCCACTGAGGTCTCTGTCCTCCCCCGTCGCCATCCCCAAATCTCCAGGAGTTTCTCAAACTGGATCTAGTAACTCCCCCCCTCCCACCGTTGGTGGTTAAGGGGGAATCGGCAACTCTTGGCGGGAGTATTACTGCTTTAGCCAGCTTATTTGAATTATGCTTACCCAGCAGCTGGAAGGATGGAATGTATTTATTGATTGTAAAAGATTTATATCCCATCCTTCTCCTTTAAAAGCAACCACAACAGAAGAGCCTTTTGCAATCTGGGGAAACCTCGTGTGAAAGGAAAGGGTGGTGAAATGGATCGACTTATTCCAATGCAGCAAATGAAATTCCCACCAGATGCAGTAATACGCCCATAAATCTGCAGTTCACTTTTGGCCGTCCAAGAGTCAGCTCCTGTGGGAAATGGAGTGATGCTTCGACATAAATGCTCTGGCCGGACTTTTTGCCGGGGGTAGTGGGGGAGAGGTAGTGTGGAACAATGAATCTCAGTTCAGCCGTTTCCTGCTCAAATCTCCTTTGGAGGCTCTTTGGTGGAAGGGTAGTGATTTTGAAGTCTGCGGCAGCACGCGCTGGGGAACTGAAATGTTATGCCTGCTGATTTGGAGCAATGTTTTTAGTATTTGATTTTGGCTTATTCATTCGCTTGCCCTTTTGGAAAGATCAGAAGGACGTTGTTGTTGATACATGATGGATCCATCAGTCATGGAGTTACCAACCTTCAGGAGGTGGCAGCTGAAGATCTCCTGGAATTAAAGCTGGTCTCCAGACGATCGAGTGCTTTTATGCACGCAGTGCCTGCCTCGTGGTTGTGTGCTTCCCAGTGGGTTTCCTGGTGGTTTTTTTGGTTAGAACAAGATTCTCCCACTGTGAAATGTCCATAGCTGAGCAGTTCCATCATTTTCTTTCCCCCTGCCCCCACTCCTACTTCCTTGTTTTGTCTGATTGGGAGGAACTGCTTTTGTGTGGGCAGGGAAAGCCGGGAGGAACAAGGAAACCCGAAGGAAGTGAAATGCATGTTGATTCCCCTTGCTTTCCCCTGAAAAGTCACACTTTAACTGGTGTCAGAAACCGCGGGGAGAGTTTGGCCTGAGACCACCGTGATTTCTGAAAAGGGGGAAAATGTGCATAACTAAGACTCCAAGTTGAAGGGAATGTACGTTGAATGCGAAGAAGACAAAACATGTGTAATGACCTAGAGATTACTTCCTTTAGTGAAAATGGGTGCTTTGAAAAGTGGACAGTATGCCATTATATGAGGCCTCTGCCCTCCTGAAACCTTACCTTCTCCAGGCTCCGTCCCCAAAATCTCTAGGTATCTCCCAACTCAGAGCTGGCAACCTTAATCAGACTATAGAACCAGCAGGTGGGTGAACCCAAGATGGCGTGGTTGATGTGGTCATGTCCTGTGATAATATTGTTGGCTTCCGGGTTTATTGCAAGGTCTGTTTCCTGTGTGTGGTGTGTGTCAATTGGCCCACTGTGGTTGTTAAGATCTTTGAAGTTAGGCAGTAACTAGAAGCATAGAAAGACCTTCCCACAAAGGTATACCTAAACAGCTTTAGCTAAATTAGATCTCCCTATATAGGAGAGTCTGTTCCTGGACGCTGGAGAGATATTCAAGGGAATTCTGTTTCTGTCATACCCTGATTAGGGGATTCTTTTTTTAACCATTTAATTGTTTTATTCTTTTGTAGGTTATATAATATATAATAAGAGTAACAGAGAATACAACATTATACATAAAAATTAAGATGGAAGAGTAAAAAGAGAGAAAAGAAAAAATATACATTCATATGACTTCCAAATATTTCTATTTTAATACATCTTGCTAAATTTCATAATCTGTAAAACTAATATACAAGTTGTTCCTGTACATATTGAAACCATTTTTGCCATTCATTTTGATAGTTTTGATCAAATTTAAAGTCTATTTCATCAGATATTTTGGCAAGTTTAGCCAATTCTTGCACTTTGATTTGCCATTCGTGTTTAGATGGTATTTTGCTTAGATGGGTTAGGGGATCCTCATTGCAGTACGTGGCTGACCACTGTTGGAAACAGGATGCTGGACTAAATGGACATTTGTTCTGATCCAGCATTTGTTCTTCTTCAATGCTGTCATTCTCAGGCAATGAGTGAACCAGCCCTAGGCCTCTAAGGACTGTAGCCATTCAGCATTGAGCCCGAGGTTGTAAGCAGGGAAAAAATCATCCCCACATGGCCGTTTCAGAGACTTCGGGCCCTCAACATAGCCTGCCAGAGAAGCCTGTTGTCAAAACACGGGGCTGTTGAGATGAGCACTGCGTGACCCATCCAAGTCTGACTCTTCCATCTGTCACAGCAGGTATGAGAGCACATCTAGTGAGGAAGAAGAAGAGGAGGAGGACCAGTCCCCCGAGAAGGGCTCACCCCTCACCTCTGACAGTGAGGTGGCTGTCAGCACTGACACATCAGATGAGGAGGTCATAGCCAGCCTCAGGGACAGCGACTCAGAGAGTCCTCTTCCGGTTGCGGCAGCACAAGACGAAACCCAGCAGTGTTGTGATCGAGAGAAAGTGGCAGAGGAAGATGCCACCCTGGAAGTGAAAGAGAAGTAAGCTGGGATCAGACTGTGGTGGTGGAATTCGGTGTGTCCCCAGTGAGAACTGCCCAAGGTCAAAATATAACTTTTCTTGGAGAGAGCTGTGGGGTTTCATCTGGAAGAACTGCATTGGGTTTCTCCTGTTCTCTTCCCCTCCCCATGCCATGGATACACCAAACAGCCTTGGTCAATTCACTCTGTGTTGTGCCTCAATCCCCTGCATCTGTAAAATGGGTACAATAGTTTCAGAAGTTAACTTAGAGACTGAACAGAATAGATAGCACAGTGAATCAAAAGGGCAGAATAAAAAAGAGGCTTATTAACCACCATTTGGGCTGTGCAGAAGAAGAAGAAGAGAAGAGTTTGGATTTATATCCCCCCTTTCTCTCCTGTAGGAGACTCAAAGGGGCTTACAATCTCCTTGCCCTTCCCCCCTCACAACAAACACCCTGTGCGGTGGGTGGGGCTGAGAGAGCTCCGAGAAGCTGTGTCTAGCCCAAGGTCACCCAGCTGGCGTGTGTGGGAGTGTACAGGCTATTCAGAATTCCCAAGATAAGCCTCCACAGCTCATGTGGCAGAGCTGGGAATCAAACCCAGTTCCTCCAGATTAGATGCACGAGCTCTTAACCTCCTACACCACTGCAGCCCTCCGATAGCATAATGTGATAGGCAAAATAAATCCTGCATCTAGAAACTACCAGGAAGTAGACTAGGCTTGAACTTTTTTGCCTGTTTTCCTAGTTTTTTACATGCAGAAATTGGTTTTGCTTGTTTTTAAAAATCATAGAAACACATAGAAATCTAGCAAACTAGGGAAAATGCCAGCATACGTGTTTCCCCGAAAATAAGACCTACCCCGAAATTAAGCCCTATCATGATTTTTGGAGGATGTTTAAAATATAAACCCTACCAGTTGTTACAGATCAGGATGGTATGATCCAACAGGGTGCTCCCTGCCAATGAGGATGCAACTTGCATCACATGTGACGGGGAAGCAATGGGGCTGCCGAGAGCCCGCCTTAATTAATTGTGAAGGTACCATATGTCCCCTAAAATAAGCCCTACCCTGAAAATAAGCCTTAATGCATCTTCTGGTGCAAAAATTAATATAAGGTCCTGTCTTATTTTCGGGGAAACGCAGTAGGAGCTTTTCTCCTGACATGCTAATATTTTTATGTGTGGGGAACCTTGTGTGTTTGGAGGAGCATTCCATCGAGTGATCTTTGCATCTGCAGTCTAACATGCGGTGAATTACTATCTCCGTGAAAACCAGGCCTCTTTTTGGGCATCACAGAGGCCATAGTTTGCAAACACAGCTGTGCCTCTCCTCCATGTTCTTAAGTCCCTTCCAAGGGTTGTTCCAGCACATCTGGAAATAAGTGGACAGCCTGTACCACTTACACTAGCCTTAGAAAACTATGTGAACCAAAAACATCCCTGAATTGTGCAGCTCAGAGACCCAAAACCAGAGCCACTTGATGAAGGAACTGTAACTTGGCAACTTTTCCAGCGTGGCTCAGTGTGTACCAGTAGTGAAAAGGGCACATTCCTTGCAAGGAATTATGAGGAAAGGAGCAGAAAATAAAAACAACAGTATAAGAACACATCCCTGATATTACCTAAGTTGGAGAACTGTGTATAGAGTTATGGTTGCTGCATCTCTAAGATGATATTGAAGAGCTAGAAGAAAGTACAGGCAGAAGTAGACAAAATGATCACAAGGTAGGAGTGCCTGAACTACAAGGCAAGATTCATTCATGTAGAATGCTTCTGTGCTATCTTTCCACCCAACTTAGGGTTCCCAAGGTAACAAACATTCAGAACTATGAAAAGAGCTTTTAAAAATCCTGATTATAAAACCGAATAGACAAAATGCATAATCAATTAAAAAAAAACCCAGGATGTACAATCAGTGAAGGAATGCCAAATGAAACAGAAAAATCTCCACCCACTGGCAGAAGCCAATGGTGGATTCTCCACGGTAAATGTGTAATGGGTTGGGGTCGTTGCAACTTGTTTTCCTTTTTCCTGTTCACATGTGTGTCCTTCAGGCAGTGATTGGAGCCCATGGAAACAATCTGGGCTGCTTTTGTGCCTTCACATGGAGACGTTTCGCTAAAAAAACAATTTTCCTGCAACACTTGCGTAACTGCGCAGGCACACAGAAATGAACCCCTGCAGACATGCCAGTCATCCCAAAATCCGATCAGCTCTACCTGCATGGTGCATGAGCAATTTTTTAAAAGGAAGAAAAAGGGACCTCTCTGCAACAACAGCGCAACTGTTGCTGTAGGTCGGTCATATTCCCACTGCCACAGGGCAGGGGAAATGTGCTTGGGGAACTTTGTACCCTCAGAGAATCTGCCCACAATTTGTTGAGTGACCTGCACAGAACGGCAGGTGGGCAGATTTTCCCTGACAGTGGATGGCACAGATGGCAATTTTCAAAAATCTGGGGTTGAGGGAAATAAAACAGAGCAAATTCGTTTTGGGGATGGGATCTGTGCAAAGCCCCCCTCCCTTCCAAAAAAAAAGTTTGTAATATGCACTACACCCATTATATCTGCCCTATGCGGAATCCAACAGTGATTGAGGGGGATAGAAGAAGAAGAGTTTGGACTTATATCCCCCCTTTCTCTCCTGTAGGAGACTCAAAGGGGCTTACAATCTCCTTTCCCTTCCCCCCTCACAACAAACACCCTGTGAGATAGGTGGGGCTGAGAGAGCTCTGAGAAGCTGTGACTAGCCCAAGGTCATCCAGCTAGCATGTGTGGCATTGTACAGGCTAATCTGAATTCCCCAGATAAGCCTCCACAGCTCAGGCGGCTGAGTAAAGAATTAAACCTGGTTCCTCCAGATTAGATACACGAGCTCTTAACCTCCTACGCCCTGGAGAGGGAATTCTGTCATTTTGATGCCACAACTGAGCTGGCCCTGTCTGGGTTTTTTTTTAATCTATATTTATTAAAACGTTTATATCCTGCCTTTCCTTACAGTTCAAGCTGGCTTACAACAATAGTTAAATTTATTTTCAATTTAAAATCAAAGAAACCCGAAAATCTCTGTCCCTGCCTCCTTTTTAAAATGCCTGCCATTCAGACCCTTCAAAAGCCCTGGCAAACGCCTCCTGAAGATCTCCAGGGACATGGGGCCCTCAACTGTTCATCAGTCCCATGAGTCGAAGCCACTGTATAAAAGGCCTGGGCTCTGGTGGATGCTATATGGGCCACTCCGAGTGGTGGGACAGTCAACAGATGGCTGGTTGCCTGAAGCCCTGGTTGGCACCCAGGAAATAGGGTGACCAGCCCCAAGTTGGGGCCTGGGGAGCTCCTGGAATTAAAGCTCATCTCCAGACTACAGAGACCAGGTCACCTGGAGAAAATGGCTGCTTTGGAGGGTGGACTCTATGGCATTGTTTCTCTCCCCAAGCTCACCCTCCTCAGGCTCCACCCTTCCAAGTTTCCAGGAATTTCTCAGCCTGGAGCTGATAATTCTGCCCCCTCCCCACCATTGGTGGCCAGGGGTGGTGGTGGCACCCCTAACAGTGACAGATGGAAGGAGATGGTCCCTTCAGATAATCAGGGCACCCAAAGAAAGGCACCTGAAGATGACTGGTGTGAAGAAACAAGTCCATATGGGAATAGGTGGTCCCCAGTATGTCTTAATTTTATGTGTTTTTAATTCATGCCTTGCCTTGTGTGCTTCTGAGAAGTATCTGACTGGAGAGAGACCTTGGGGTTGATCCAGCCGTGCTCTTCTTATGTTCCTATACAGATTTGAACTAAGTCCCCAGATGAGAGAGGCCTGCCTGGTGGTAAAGAGCCATCTTGGCCACGGTGGAGGTGGAGCAAAGTCCAGAGAGGTGGTAAGCAGAAACTTGGCACCCATGGTTGACATTTTGGAGGGGGAAAGCACACAACTCCAAATGTATCTCAGAATTATTTGACAGGCACCTGGTGGGCCACTGCGAGTAGCAGAGTGCTGGACTAGATGGATTCTGGACTGATCCAGCAGGCTGGTTCTTATGTTCTTATGACAGCACAAATGGAGTGTAGGATAGGGGGATATAGTGGCTGTTTCTGCATAAGTCACCTAAAACCTTTTAATCCCCCCCAAATAACACAATTTTTGTTCACACTCACCCCTTTGAAATAATTCCTGGCTGCCATTTTGTTTTTCCCTGTTTTTTTCCCCAGTGTGCAGACAAATCAGTGCTTCTGTATTTCACAGCCTTGTGCTGCAATTTCCTGAGTCTTCTGTAGTTGATGCTGTGAACATTAAGCCCCCTGAAATCTCAAAAATGCTCTGAATGCAGGCAAGCTCATGAAATGACATCTTAAAGGGTCAGCCCAAGCAAATTAAGCCTTAACAAAAAATTCAGCCAAAAGAATCACTAGAAAAGAGTGCGCATTTAAAATATTTTGAGGCTGCAAATAAACCGTTTTTGGAGAGGGGAAACAATGCAGAACCCCTTGAAGGGAATGTTTTATTTCCTGCCCCAAAACATTTTAAATTGTATGTGCGGAAAGAACCACTTTCAAAGACCCAGATTTGAATTTTGGCTCAGTCACTAAAATGCACATAGCCCCTATGAACCAACCATGGTTGATTTGAGTCCAACTGAAGGTGCTATTGGAACCCGGCTTCAGCAGAATGACTCTGTCTCCTTGTTGCAGTTTGCATAGGTCAAGGATTGTGTTCTGACCTAGGGATGGGAGGTTTTTTATTGGAGAGGCGATGGGACCTACAAGCTGGCATGATGCTGACAGACTCCTCTCGATTGACTATATTAGGCCTGTGTGATGCACACTGAATGCAGCTCACCAGCCTATATTGTCCCCTGCCAGAGGCATGGAAAACTCCCTGCCTTATGCCATTCAAGGCAGCTAAACTTGTGCATGATATGCATTTCGGTAGTTTGCCAGTCACGCTGGCTTTCCTTCCCATCCTTGACAGCCAGTGTGGTCTAGTGGTTAAGAGCAGGTGCACTCTAATCTGGAGAACCGTGTTTGATTCCCTGCTCTGCCACTTGAGCTGTGGAGGCTTATCTGCTGAACCAGATTAGCTTGTGCACTCCAACACATGCCAGCTGGGTGACCTTGGGCTAGTCACAGTTCTTCAAAAGCTCTCTCAGCCCCACCCACCTCACAGGGTGTTTGTTGTGGGGGAGGGAGGGAGGGAAAGGAGATTGTAAGCCCCTTTGAGTCTCCTTACAGGAGAGAAAGGGGGGATATAAATCCAAACTCTTCTTCTTGACCAGAATAATTTTTCCCATGGCTGTACTGCCTCTGACCCCTGCTAATGACTTCAGCTCTGCTTTGGCTTCCAGGTAACCAGCACCAGCCTCATCCTGCAGGAATGGTTTCGCGTGTCCAGCCAAAAATCTTCACAGGCCAGCCAGGTGGCTGAGCACCTGTTAGCCTTTGCTGAAATCTCACCAGTGATTCTGACCCACGTTGTCAACCTGTCAGATGGGAACGGAAACACGGCTCTGCACTACAGTGTCTCTCATTCCAACTTTGATATTGTCCAGCTTTTGCTCAACACAGGTGAGGAGGAGAGCCCCATCATGTTTTCAGGGGGACTTAAGAGTACTGAATAACAATAAACAAAAAACACTGCCAGTCTTGCTGCTTAAGAACACAAACACACAAACTTCGATACTTACTACTAATTTACTAAGTGAATTGAAGAGTGAAAAGAAGTGCACTGTTGCCTACTGTCTAAAACAGCTATGAACATACGTGAGTGCAGAAAGTTACAAAAATACTAACCACTAGCAATACATATATACAGAAAATATAACTGTATACATATGGACAATTACAATCTATGAGTTCTTTTTGTTTTGTAATGAAACAGATTGAATTTAAAGATACAGTCCTTTACTGTCAGCATACATGAAGGACTTAGTGGTTATAATATCTGTACACCTTCTTTAGGAATGCCAAAATACCCAGAATGAGGCATGCTAAAACACCATTCGCAATGAGACAGTTTTCACGAGCTCTTCCTCAGTAGAATGCTGTGACCATTAGGTACTGTAGTAATTCTCTGCGATTAGGTCATTCAGTGCCATATCAATGCAGCAACTTTCACAGTTCCTGAAGCACTGAATACAGGACATGATCAGGTCTGGAGATGGAACCAGTATCAACGTCTACCTGTCTGTTCCTCCCTACAGGGGTCTGCAACGTCAATCATCAAAACAAAGCTGGCTACACGGCCCTCATGTTAGCTGCCTTGGCATCAGTGGAGCAGGAAGAAGACATGGCCGTCGTTCGGAGACTGTTTGCCCAGGGCAATGTTAATGCAAAAGCGAGCCAAGTATGTCGGTGGGGTCCCCTGATGTAGGCATTATGACATCCACAGTGTATTTTTAGAAAGGGAGTGGGGACTTTTGCTTAGCAGTTGGCTGTTGGAGATCTGGTTGGCTGTGTAGATTTTTAAAAAGCTGCTTCAGAGGCAGCTGCCACTACAGCACAAGGATGCGTGACCTAAGGCATATGCCAGGAAACACTTTTGAAGGATGTTTCATTTTAAAAGACATCCTGTTAAGCAGAGCTTCTGCCTGAAGATGTTGAAGAGTTCCTGTTAGAGTTGTAGATAACCTCGCTCCAAAACTTTGTGGTCTCCCTGTTGCGGCAGCCATTTTGTGGTTGCACCCAACACCCTGGCTCGCAAAGGTTAAAGACGCCAGCTCTTAGCCAGCTGTCCTTTGGCTGCAACGCTCTAGTTGGGGAATCACGTGTCGGGAGAATCTGTACGGTTGCAGGCACACTTGATTTGCAAAGACAGAAAATGTTATTTTGAGCTTCACTTTGACCCTTTTAGTAAATTCAATTCAATTTGTTTGATAGGTCCTATCAAATATCAACGTAGGGATTGGCTCAAAGCTGAAACCGATAGACACTTCTCTGAAACATATTCTCTGTTCTGTTTGGGCCCTAGGCAGGCCAGACTGCTCTTATGCTTGCAGTGAGCCATGGCAGGCAGGAGATGGTGGAGGCCCTGCTGGTTTGTGGAGCAGACATCAACCTCCAAGACGAGGAAGGCTCCACAGCCCTCATGTGTGCTTGCGAGCACGGTCGGGCAGGCACAGTGCGGCTTCTCTTGTCTCAGTCAAGTTGTGATGTGTCCATCGTGGATAACGTAAGCTCTGCTTCCATACACCATACATATCTCTGGGCGTGGCTATCTGAGGGTATAAGGTAGCCTTCAGCTTCTACGGCATCCAAGTTTCTAGTCCTCCTTGCTTTTTTCTTTAAAAAATGCCATTTTGATACTCAGCAGTATTGTCTACCGTGCTTGTCCAAATCGCCACACGCCTGGGCATATTTCAGTCCATAGTTGATAGATTTCCACTTGTAGTATCAGAAGGTAAATCTCTAATCTCTGAAATGAAATCTAGTGAGGCACCAGGACCTGCCTCTATAGTTATTCAAGTAAATGCCAGTTGGTCTCCAGAGCCGTCGCTCTGGCCAGGGGTGTGTGTCCCCTGGCCTCCACAACGCGACGGAAGCCAGTAGGAGAAGGTAAGCCGGTTGGGAAAGGCGGGAGGGAAATGCCACCTTCCATCTGCGGGTGGAAGGCACCCATCTCCCTTTAAAAACCTTGCTCTCGTGGGAGCGCAGGTCTCAAAAGTGCGACATTTCCACTGGGCTCTCTAAGCAAGCTGCAGCAACGCTTCTCGCTATGCGACGCCTCCCCTAGGGACGGTGTAAGCTTGCCGGGCCCCTGGGGCGCTGTATTCCACCCATGATTCTATGCATGGTTGACCTACATAAATTTATGGCCCCTTTTCAAAGTCTGGCACCAAAGAGGGCCTATCTATTAATCTTTCTAAGTCAAAGGCCCTCCTAGGAGTTGTGTGGACAGCAGCAGGTCAATCTGTGGAGCAACAATTTAAGCATTTAGGAGTTAAATTTCAAGTGAATCTTTCTTAGAAGGTTCATTTGAATTCTTGTTATAAGAACAGCCATGAGTACTAGGAAGGCTATTTTGAGATTTTATTATTGCTCTGGGAGACAATAGGTTCCTGCACTAAGGAGTTATCCTGTGCTGTAGGTGTTATTGTGCTGAGTGTGTGTGAAGTGCTGAATCACAAGGTCATCCAAAATGTCCTATTATTAACAGCTTTGCTCAGGTCTTGCAAACTCAGGGCCATGTCTTCCTTTATAAAGTCAATCCATTTTGCTGGATGATTGTGGAAACATAATATTGGTAACATAATAATTGATGTACCATTCCTAAGTTTTTCCATGCTCTCCTGAGAACTCCAAGATATGCGGCGGAAATGGTTTTAAGAGCTGAAATGTTTTTTGAAGCAATGGCTTGGCAGAGCATTTATTCTAAAAATTAGGATGTTTAAATTGAATGTAGAGTCAGATGTGATGCTATAGATTATACTGTTTTGGATCACCCTGAATTTTCAGATTCAAGAGCTGAATGGATTTTTCCTTTGTTTAGGCAGGACTCTTATCTTTTTAGAAGCGCCCACCTTCTTGGTTACTAAGAGATGAAGACAAACAAATAACTTTGCATGTAGCCAAATTTTTGGCAGTGGTAGTAAAATCATGTTGTAACTTGTCATTTTAGACATCCTTTTTGTGTGAGATATGAAAAAGTCTTTGGCAACCTTACAGGCCAAGTTTTTAAAACCCAAATCATAGCAATTCTTTAAAAGGAATTATTTATTTCCAAATAATAAGTATATTCTCTTGCATTCTCATTCTTGTGTCTCCATACATCCAATCTACCCAAATTCTCCACTATATCAAAAAATATTTTGATGCCATAGTTTGCCTTTTATGTTTTAAATAGTTTTTCCTGAAGTTCTATTTGTGGTAATATCACACCATTTCAGTTCCCCGTCACACAACTTTCATGTGCCAGTTCTGATAATTTCTCTAAAAGATGTTTATAAAAATGATCTATCTTCATATGGTGCGTAAACTCCAAACACCGTAGTTTTGATACCCATAAATCTACCATGTTCATAATCTAATATCAATTTAGGTACAAAACTAGGGGTAATACCACCATCCAGTGGTGGGATTCAGCAGGTTCACACCACTTCAGCAGAACCAGTTGTTAAAATGGTGCTTGTAATCAACCAGTTGTTAAATTATTTGAATCCCACTACTGACACCATCCCTTTTTTAAATTTGGACTCATTGAAATTAACTCTTTGCTCAAATATTTTATATCCTTTATCCAGATGTGTTTCTTGTAGACAAATTATATCTTGTTTTAATTTCCTCAAACAGCAATATTTTTCTTTTCTTTTGTGGAGCATTAACTCCATTTATATTCCACATCAAGCATCTGCTGATTTAATAGCAGCCAGGGTCTTAGACAAGACCTAACATTTGTTTACGTTTTCACAGGACGGCAATGATGCAGTTTCGATTGCTCTGGAGGCTGGACACCAAGACATAGCAACAATGATATCCACTCACCTCACAAAGTCAGCAACTCAGTCACCAGTGAGTAAATCTCATTCTAAGAATAGTGATTTATCTTACACAAAAAACCCGTGTTAAGGAACAAGCTGCAGATCTCCCAGTGAAAAGGCAATGTTAACATTCTTTGGGCGTTCGAGGTAGACCTCACCTGCCGCAGTTTTTTCTGCCTAGGCATATTGCAATCCATACCCTTTAACTTTCCAATTAATGCTTGCATGCATTTTAAAAAGAAATTATCTTTGATTTACAATCATTCATACTTGCAATTCTTGTCATGTTGCGTTTTCCTTCTTTAAGAGCATTCATCTGTGACTGTATTGAAACCTGGTTGGTGGAGGGGAAATAGCCGTACTAAATTCAGATTTCACTGCCTTTAAAATACATCCACAAAACCACAGCGAATGCAAACAGCCATCTTTCTAGGCCTGTACTGAGGATGCTGATCTCCCCAATAGTAATTTCAACTGTCCTGAAACAGTACTGTGTTGACTTATCTGGACTTCTTTAGCTCCACTGGCATAGAGTGACCTCCCTCTTGCGTACTTTGTCTTGAATCAGCCTTCAATCTTGGCTGTGGGAAGGGGGAAGATTTCCTGCCCAAGTCCAGGCAAAAGCTTCCATCATAATGGATCCACAAGGATGGATTTTCAGCAGCTGTCTTCTCTATTCACAGGACCAGAACGGAAAGAAGAGCCCAAGAAAGCAACTCTAGGACCTGGATTGCATGGAAGGACCCAGTCCACAGTAGTTCTACATGACAACCACTCCTGTCCTACACTTCCTGTGTGCGTCGTCTATCTTGTACAGTTCAAGGGACCAGGTTTAAACTCTGGCATCTCGGTCAGTTTGATCCTTCCTTGGAAGGGGGAGACGTATAGTGACTAGAATCCTTGACCAAATTTGAGTATTGACTTCCAGAGCACTAGAGGTAATCATCATCAGCCTTGTTCTCACTAAAGTGGGTGGGGGTTGACTTTACGGCTGGGCCCTGCCAATTCACACAAGATTCCAGAGGGATTGCTGTGGTAAGCCTATTGCAGCAAAAATAAAGTCCTGTGGTACATGCTTTTTGTGGACCAGAACCAACTTCCTCCAAAGAAATGGGCTGTAGACTACAAGTTACTTTGAAGATTTGAGTAATGTTCAAGGTGATCCAGAATTCCCCTACGAATGA
Organism: Sphaerodactylus townsendi; assembly: GCF_021028975.2. Lineage (NCBI taxonomy): Eukaryota > Metazoa > Chordata > Lepidosauria > Squamata > Sphaerodactylidae > Sphaerodactylus > Sphaerodactylus townsendi. The sequence goes on from NC_059429.1 coordinate 22,201,211, forward strand.
GTGTATTTCCTCAACTTAAGATCAACATGCTGGACTTCTCTCAGACATTACTGATTTTCCATCTTAGTGAGAACTAGAAGCATGTCTGTAGTACTTTAAGGAGAGTTCTATCCTTTGACCCTCTCTTACTTTGCATGTATGATAGCTTTCTACCCCCTTCTCACATGGGAGGAGGGGTAAATCACTCCTACCCCTTTTTACTCGCAGTATTGCTGTCTCGGGAAAGGGAGACAGACACCTCCCTTCGTAAGTGAAGGACCCTATTTCTCATCCACAGCCCTACACCATTTTGTTGTTTTTTATCCAGCCCAGGACTTTTGTGTACAACACTTGTTTTAATAATGGTATTAAAATGTTATCTTGGCAAAATAAAGAGCAAATCACTTCTAAGCGTCCTTTGCCTTGAAAACCTCCATGGGTTTGCCATGTCACCGGTGACTTTACAGCCAAAAACAATACGCAAACAAGTGGTTTTGGCATATCTAAAAGCAGAGTTGTCCAGGGAACTCCAGGAGATTTACTTATCCTTTGCATTTTTCATTTGGACATGAGAACATGGTAATTAGAAGAGAAAAACAGAAACATGTATAACTGCTACTCATTGTAAGGATTAACTTTGTGTAATTTGAGCACCTGCTGTAAGTATTGGCATTTTTTATTTTTAAGCTAGGGAAATGGTTTCATAGCCCTAGGTATACACCAGCTGTTTCCCACAATTCTCTTCTTCATCCTCTACCAACCTCTTCTACATCTAGTTACAATCAGCCAGTTGTTCAACTGGTAGTCCATTTTCCCCCATACCACTACACTACTACGCCTGTTCTCATGTTTCAGATGTTGTAGTAAAAGTGTAAGCAAGCTATGTTTTTGATCTATTACAATTCTTAGAGATAATAGTCAGAATGTCTATGCCTGGAAGGTTTATAAGCCAAGTCCTGCGTTTCAGGAGAAAAGCAGCATATAAATATGCTAAATAAATAAAACTTGACTATCCTGAGGAAGGTCCTGTGACCTGCAGGTCAGCAGGGATCTGGAGAAGTGTGGGAGGATACAGAAGGGCAGGCTAAGGTCAAGAATCTAAAAAATAGGGTGCTTGGGAAAAGATTCAGTAAATATGCAAGTCCACATTTCACATATGCTGACTTCACCCCCTGCCCAACGTTTCCTTGCCACTGTATGCTGCTTCTTAAAAACTACCAACTACAGCACAAAAGCAATGGGAAGGGAATAAAAACTTTATTCAGTTGTATCTTGTCTCAAGCAGTCCTCATCTGGAAGGCACCACAGGCCTTGGGATCATGCTCAAGGATTCAGAGGCCATCTGGAGATAAAAAATTAAACACATGAAAATGGAGGTTTAGCTGGTGTTCTCAAGGCTGTGGAGAACATGAATTGTAGAACTGAACTTCTGATGGAAAACGAATTCAGACAGCTACAGTTCTCAGTGGAGGAGGGCAGAAGTCAACCACACTTACAGGGGTGGGGGATGCAACAGGCAGGGCCATATTAGCGTAAGCGGCGAGCCTCTCGTTCTGACTCCAAGAGTGTCAGAACATCTCCTTCTCGGACTGGGCCTTTTACATTGCGGATGATGGAGCGGCTGGTGTCATCCATGAATTCTACCCGGACCTGTATGGGGGAGAGGAGAAGAAATAGAACGGAGACTTATTCTATGGGGCATATATGTGCAGAAGCTGGGTTAGCAGACACAATGGAAAAGGAGCATAAGGATTTACCCAGCTTGTTTAAACTTCCCCATAAGCATGTACAGAGTGATAACAGGAAGTCTGGGTTACCACCCCGACGGGATAATCCAAGCAAGGTTACCTCCTTGCCGTTTAAAAGAGCAGAGTTGTTTTTTGTACCCCAATTTTCCTACCAAAAACAGTCTGAAACATGAATACAATCACCTCCCCCACCCATACCACAACAGAAGGCTTGGTCCTTTAGGTGAGGCTGAGAGAGTTCTGAGAGAACCTTAACTGGTCCAAGATCACTCAGCAGGCTTTGTATGCAGCAGCAGGGAAACAAATCCAGTTTACCAGATAAGTGTTCCTCATGTGTTGAGGAGTGGGGAATCAAACACAGTTCTCCAGATTAAAATCCACCACTCTTAACCACTGCATCACACTGGCTCTCTAATGCAATCTTCCAAAGCGGCCATTTTCTTCAGAGCAACTGACCTTTGTTATATGGAAATCAGCTGAAATTTCAGAATATCTCCAGACTGCCCCTGGAAGCTGGTAGTACAAGCCCTTGGACAGATACGGGACACCAACACATTTGGAGATTATGTTCCTGTTTGGTTTCTGGTGCTGAAAAAGGGACTCTGGATGATCAAGGGAGTTCTTTCCCAACATGAGAAAGGTTAAGAAGCATAAGGACTTTTTCAGTTCAGAGAAAACTTTTTCCGCCCCATCTTTGATGACTTTTTTTAATTAAAAAATTGATAGGCAGGAGTCTCAAGACCAAAAAAAAGGAAAAGCTTTTTTACACAAAGCATAGTTGGCTTGGGGAATTCACTGCTGCTGGATGCAGTGATAGCCACTGCTTCAAACGGTAATTATTATGTGGGGAATTGAATCTGGAGAATCAGAGTCAAATACTGTTCTCCCGATTTACCGCTTGACACATAAGAGAAAACAGGATGGGTACTTTCTCTGCCACGTTGGAGATTTTTAATAAAAATGAGCAATCCCCAAGTTTAACATAAGCACAACTAAAATAACAGCACTGTTCTGCATGAGATCTTTGAACACTTCTTTCCAAAATACAGTTTGAGCAACAGGGAGGGCTTTGTAGTTAAGGGGTAAATTAAGACACACCTAAGCATGTAACACTCTTCCTCTACAGTAAACATCAGGCAACATCTGGTCAGGCAGTCTTAGCAACTGCACAACATATAACCTTAGTATACTACAACTAATATAATATCCTTTTGATTAATCTGTGATTAATTAGAAAGGTTTTCCTTATTGATCATGCAGCACTTTTACAGCCAGAATATTTTCAGCACAGATACACAGAAAATCACACATGCAAGTTGCAAAGTTTCCTTTCTCACACCCAGGAACATTTTTATCTAAGAATGTATTATTAAAAAGATATTAACTATGTGACATTCCTAACGCTTATGCAGAGGTGTTTTTATACCATGAAGGGGATGCCTACACATTTATGCCTTGGCAGGGATATGATTAGTGAGATTCAAATTTCAGAGCAGCTGCTACAAAAGATTGTGGCCAAAATAAACTTCATTTTTATTTACATATAATTCTGCCCACTCTGATCCCACTGAGCCAGTTTAGTCACACGGGACAGCACAGCATTGTGATAAATTTGTCAATTTCACTGAACACATCACAGGTGATGTAGTGTGGTGTAATGGTGAAGAACCTAAGACTACACAAGTTCAAATTGCCACTCATGTGATGGAAGGTTGCTAGGTGACCTTGGATCAGTTCCACTCTGTCAGCTAAACCCATCTTACATTGTGGAGATTAAACAATGGAGTGAAGAATATCATAAGCTGCTCTGGCACCCCACTGGAGAGAAAGGCAAGATACAAATGAATGAAACTAAATAAAATAAAAATAAATAGCTTGCACTGTGACAAAAAATTTTTGACAGTGGTTTTATCCAGCAGAAGTATTCTGTATTCAAAGAGACTCTGCATCAGTCGATGCATGATTCCTGATTTCCTGTCTCATATCCTGTTGGATTGTCAACTGCACAAAGATTTAAGGGAGAAATTATACAGACTGTAGCACCATTTTAACAAAGAATGAATAAACGCAAGCTTCTTCAGCACTTATCAACGGACCGAAACTCAACAATTCCTTTTGAAGTGGTAATTTTTTATTAGCAATTTCTGATCAATTGTTATTTAGTCTTGCTAATGGTGGTAAGTCAAGACTATGATTAATGTCTAATAGAGTCTTCAATGGCTAAGTATTGTCAGTATTTTTGAAAACCAGAATTTGTGGAGGGGGCAACCATCAGTGGATGTTTGTAAAACAGCACAGTGATGCTGCAAGGAAGAGCCAATGGAACCAGGATGCTGATCTACATGAAGATTTAGTCTGCTCATTTATAGTACTGTGTGGACATGGTCAAGGGATGGATGATGTAATCTGGAATCCTTTTGGAAAAACGTGTTTTCAAGGCAAGAGATGTACAGAGCTGGCTTGCCATTGACTGCCTTTGTGCAGCAATCCTAGTACTCCTTGGCTATATCCCATCCAAATACTAACCCTATTTGGTTTATGAGATCTAGCCATCGTGGACCATCCAAGAACCAGAGTTCCTGTTATGATAACATGAGCAAAAGAAGAATAACACTGCAAGCTATTCTAGTTCTCTATTAAGCAGAAGAGCACATTATACCAAAACACATGAAGAGGAACCGTGTTGGATTATGCATAGGTGTCAAACTCGCGGCCCTCCAGATATGGACTACAGTTCCCATCATCCCCTGCTAGCATCATGCTGGCAGGAGATAGTGGGAACTGTTGTCCATAACATCTGGAGGGTCGCGAGTTTAACACCCGTGGATTACAGCAACACAAGCCCATTCATCGAAACATCCGGATGATAAAACAGACGCTTCCCCAGAGATCAAAAGAGGCGCAAGAACGTCCCATTTTTTCTAGGTTCCAAGGTAGGCTGCCCCAGAACAAGGCGGATCTATTCTTAACCTTCCTGGAGTTATTGACAAATAGCTATCCTTTTTCAACCGGAAACTCCTAAGTCTGACCTGCCAAATAATCATTCCCTCAGAGCAGCCAAATACCACATGAAATGGTGGAAGAACTCCGCCAACTTTTCTTCCCCTGTCCCTTCGCTATGCGGTATGCATAGGCAAAACGGAGCGTGCCCTTAAGCCCCGTAATCTACCGCCCTCCTTCCCACCCACCCACCCGGGGCTTACCTGCGTGCACTGGCCTTGGGAGCCGGTCCGGCCCAGCACTTTAGTCACTCGGGCTAGCTTGATGGGCTGCACGCGGCTGGTGTCCATGGCGGCGGCGGCGACTGAAGAGGTCACGTGGCCTCACTTCACACCTTATATAGCCTCCGCAGGAGGGACTCTCGCGAGACTTCCCGGCAGGCCCAGCGCCGCTCCCTTCCCCCAGCATCCTCTAAGCATCATTTAATCTTTCTGAGTGCTTCTTGGCGATTGGAATAACACTGGAACTGTTTCCCTCAGGGTGTCTCGGTATCTCTGCCTCACTGCACATATGATTTGCTATCCTTTTTATTTATTTCGACCGGAAGTTTAATTTGAAATTACTTTCTCCCGCCCCCTTGACAGGCGGTTTTAGGGACCCTTCCTTCGTCCTGCCCGGCAATAAGAAACACTCTTCCCGTCATGCTGTGCGCGAACCCAAGCCATTTAACCACGCCCCCTTTCTTGGAACGATGCCTGACGCCGAAGTTCGAGTTTCCTCCGTTCGGATAGGCTGTCCGTATCGCTTCCATTTTCTTCCCAGCATCCCTCGCGTGCTTTGGTGTTGTTCCCGGCATAACCCGCGATCTCTACGCCCTTGACAACAGAGATCCAAGATGGCGACTGCCACCGGTATCATCCAGCGCCTTCGTAACTTTATGGCGGGGGTAAGAACCAGGACTGAGTCCAGTAGAAGAAATTATTTGGAGTTCAGTGCCATGCAAATTGATCTATGAGCAATTGAGCGAGGCTAAATCACATAAACCTAGCCTTTTCCCCTCAACCTTGCAAGGAACTCTGGGAGTTGTAGTTCTCGGAAAGCTTGTAGGGGACAGGGTGGTTCTCTTGTAAAGGTGTGCGGTTTGGTTTTATTATTAATGTATGTTTCGCTTCTATAGTTGGTTCTTTTATGTTTTTATTTGTAAGAAAGCTTTTTTGTTAACCATAAAGGTTGGGCGTTACTTTTTAATAAATAAAGCATGCTGGTTGAAGTATTTGAAGTTATATATTTTTAATCCATCTAAAACTTTTATTTTGGGGAAATGAAGAGATGGCATACAACGCAACACTATTAATTAGATTATTCCTATAAGCTCCTTTGGAGCAGAGTGTTCCCCAATGGTGTGATAATAATAGAGTACCAGAACTATAAATATTGCACAATTATCCCCAAAAGGCCTTACAGGGTTAATGCAGTCCTGTGACTCCTTGTAGATGTATCTCAGCAGGTTCACTAATTGAGATATCCATTTATCAGTTCGGGTTTTCAGGTTTGTAAATGAGGGCTAAACTGCCTGAAGGTGGCAAACTTGGAATATGCCCTCCTTGTCTGTTTTTTTCTTCTTTTGACAGCGAGACTTGCAAGCCAAACTACAACTGCGCTACACAGAGATCGCCAAGCGGTAAGTTCCCTGAGCTGGTTGGCATCAGCTGTTTGATTCTCAAAAGCTAGCACTTGTATATTTTGTGTCAAAGAGAGGACTCACTTGGATGGATTTGAAAGAGTTAAACTGGTGGAGGAGGAAAGATGTAATAACATAACTGTAAAGGAAGCTCCATTTCTAAGGGAAAACGTCCTATTGAATACTAATTGCCTTTCTGGGCTTACCAGAAACATCGTTGACCGTCGGGGGAGGGGGGATATTACAAGATACCAACATCAGTCTGATATAACAAAGTAATTCTTATGGATGAGAGGCTTATCGGTGGTATAATCCATCACAATATCCAAAACTTTCATTGGGGACTTCTGAGGATGTAAATCTCCATATTGCTCACTGTGGACAAAGGTTAATGTTACATGCATGTAATGAACGGTAAATGAGATGGTAAATGTCTGTGAGATGATTCAAGTACTCTGGTACTTCCTTTAGTAGTTCAAAGCTGGTTTCATGTCCACAAACATTGCATTTGCAAAGATATAAGGCAACACAGTGCATTGTGGTGCTTGATCTGACTGATGTAGTGCAGTTGTTAACCAACTTTCAGCAAAGAAATGATCCCTCCTGAATAGCATCTGATTCCACAATGGCTAAACAAATACCTCTGGGTAGACCACAAGTAGAGCAGAGCTGGGTAGAGCAGGCCCTATTATACCTCTTGGTGTTAAGAGGTAGGCTGCCTCTACATTAGAAAGTTCCATTTAATTAATGTGGCTCATAGGCAATCAGAGACCTGCTCTCCTATTAATTTCTCTTATTCTCTTTTAAAAGCCATATACACTGCTAGCTGTGGCCACATTTTTGGGCAGCCCATTTACTCAGTTAATCCATGTTCAACGACCTTTAGCCATAACTCTACTTTGCAAGAAATAATTTCTCTGTCAAAATTAAAGAGATGACTTTCTGTGTGACTGCTGTAATACCAAGACAACTGAAAGGGATCAAGACAATTGAAAGCTGTCAAGGCTACCATTCAGTAGTGCCTCGGAGCCAGGAGTGGGATGACACTAAAGCATAAGTTCCTCCTAGTTTCTTTTGGTGCTGGTGGACTCTTTTCTTAAATCCTTTCCATCCTTCCCCTAGGACTCCAGCCAGCCTCCAGCTCCCTTCCTCTCCTGTTGGCCCCAGCCACAAGCTTGCAGACAATTATTACTGTACTCGTGATGGGCGCCGGCTGACTTCCCCTCCGATTGTCATTGTCTCATCACAGAAAACCTTGGCCCCAGGAGACCAGGCAGCCAGGTAGTTTTCTGTTGCCTACAATCACATATCTGTTGTAACTGTGGAGAAAAAAAAATAGCTCTCCTTGTTTGATTTGAGATGTCAGGAAGCACCCCCTCCTGTGCTGACTGCACTGTGACAGCGTCTGGTCTGTTTCCTGAGCAATTTTCTTACAACAGCTGGTTTAATTTTATTGAAAGTAGTCAGTGGACTTTTAAAAGATCCTGGCTTTTAAGCATCTCTGATCTTTCAACAAGCTATCAAATTTTAACCTGTTAAGGCTTAAAGTGGGGGGGGGGGGGTTTCAGAGGGTGTTGAAATAGACAGCATGTTTTGAGTCATTCCCCTCCCCCAAATTTGAAAACAACTTTTGAGGAAGAAAATCAGAATTGGAGAGTTAGGAGTGCTAGACACTCCCCCCACCATGCCACATATAGTATCTTCTTCCTCAGTTGCCACAGTCCAATACAATTTGCAGCTTGCAACAATTGTTTCTAAGTAAAAGCACAAATCCAAAATGTTAGTTCCCATCTTGCTCTGTTGTTTCCCTTAAAGCTTGCATTTAAGGATTCAGCTAATTGGGTGGGGAGGGGTCAGGCTTAGTGCTGCTTTTGGAGGGGGTGCATAGTATGCTGCTGCAGAATTCTTCATTTCCAAATCTTCCTGTCACTTTGCCCAGGTTGGAGTCTGCTGTGGCCGTAGCTGACAAACCACCAGTGACGCCAGGCCCTGTTCCTCGGAAACTGGAGCTGTCCAAAGATGAGCCCTATTTGTGAATGAACTGTAATCTCTCAAGGCTGGAGCTGCTTGCCAGGATAATGGCTGCAAGTGTGACCCTGTGTGGAAATAATTCAGGCTAGGAGACTTCTGGTTTGTTTGGTGCGTAACTGATTAAAGGGACTCAATCCTTAATGCAGGCTGAAACACTGCCCCTTGTGATTCATTTGATTTGGGGGAACAGATGTGGACAGATTTCTGCCATTAGTTTGGTACAGCACCATTCTTTCACAGGATACTTTTAAGATCTATTCAGGTAAGTAGCCATGTTGGTTTGAAGAAGCAGGAAAAAAGTTTGAGTCCAGTGGCACCTTTAAGACTAACCAAGTTTTATTCTTGGTATAAGCTTTCATATGTTGGGATCTGAGGAAATGTGCACACACACAAAAACTTATATGAAAAATAAAACTTTGTTAGCCTTAAAGGTGCCACTAGATGCAAACTTTTTTCAGGATACTTTTAAGAATGTTAGAAGAGCCGTGTACATCCTGTCCAGCATCCTGTCTCCCACAGCAGCTGACCACATGCTCTGGAAAGTCTATAAGAAAAGCATGAAGAAAACAGCTCTCTTCAGCAGTGTGCAGCCCTAGTAACAGATATTCAGAAATAGAATGCCTCTGAGTGTGGAAGTTCCATTTAGTCAAGGCTAGTTCCATTTAGTCAAGGCTATTTATTTTTTTATTTGCCACAGCACTTACCAAACACATGCACAAAATACCATAGTTTAAACTCTCAAATGAGGACTGTCAATAATAAATGAAAACTACATTACTCAAATGCAGACCTAACTACAGCCATCTCCAACTGCCTCCTGAAGATCATAAGAACATAAGAACAAGCCTGCTGGATCAGACCAGAGTCCATCTAGTCCAGCACTCTGCTTCTCGCAGTGGCCCATCAGGTGCCTTTGGGTGCTCACATGCAGGATGTGAAAGCAATGGCCTTCTGCTGCTGCTATACACACAAGCCTTTATTGGCATATAATTCTACTGCTGCTGCTTCTGATCAAGTGAGGGGACCAGGTATACCACCATGAGGAGGGTGCTCCAGACAAGCTTATTTGATTGGTGAGACAGGAAGGCTGGTTCCTATAATCTAAATTCCTGGGCAGTAATTTTTGGGAGAAGATATCTCTGTGTTTAAGAAGTTATCTGACTGGAGGTAGAGCTTGGGGGTGGAGCCAGTAGGATAAAGCTGGAGCCGGTCAGCCCAACTGCTCAGTTCAACCCTGGGCTTGAAGCCTGCAGTTTAAACTGGACCAAGCCAAGCCCAGCATTTGAATAGGTCCACTCAACTCTGAACGCCAGATGGAGTTCAGGCAGGGGCACAGTTGTGGGGATGGGGGCAGCTCGGCTGCGCAGTGTCCATATGACCTGCCCAAGTGGCACCCAGGGCTCCAGCCCCTGCCCCTTGTTCCACTACTGCTTGAGCATATATCCAGAAACAGTAAATTCTGTGTGAGGAAGGATGTTTGGCTTCAAACCTTTCCATGCTTTATGAGTGCCATGTAAGGGTAGCCATTTTGTGGTGGTGGCTGTTCTTTCTCAAAACTCCAAAAACGTCCACGTGCTTGTCTAGTTTGGGAAGCCCTGTCCAAGCAATAGCTAAAACCAGATGTTTGGTGAGATATATTCAGAGGGGCAATGGGTAGAGGTCTAGAAGAGTGAAGGATGCTGTCAGGCTTCTAAGAGTTCGAAGGACATAATGGGGAAAATATTGGCAGCACACTTGGATTAGGTAAGGCTTTTGGGGGCTCTGAAAGGAACTTAAAGATAATTTTGCACTGTATGCAACAGAGGAGAAGAAACCAATGAAAGGGCCTGAGGAACAGCATCGCTTCTGAAGCAGGGCAATCAATGATTTGAGGAGCAGAAAGCACCAGGTGGATTTAATAATAACGTACAGCCTAGTAAAGGCCAAGTGACCTCAGCATTCAGATATGTCTTTGTTTTACGGTGTCAGAGAAAATAAAATCATCTTTTGCTCCGAGTGGAAGAAGTTAATGGTTAACAAGCCTGAGATGAAGTATAAGTACCTTAAGATATGTGGGTTTTTCAGGTGCTTCTGAATTCAAGAAAGTTTCGCTACGCGTGTCAAACAGACTTAGCAATTAAAACCTACACAAGGCTATCCAGTTAATTTCACTTTATAATTATCCTTAAAGGGTTTTCTCCCCCAGCAGCAGATGATAGCTGAACCAAGAGATTTGAACAGGAGTAAAAATTATATATGGCGTACTCTGGTTTAAATGTCATAGGCGATATATCTATCTTTACTAGGAATATTCACTTGAAAAAAGATAACTCTGAATATGGCCAAATAGGCTTTGTATCCATTCATTATGCAACCATTTAAGTTTAGCCAGAGGCTATGCCTTTAATTGGCTGTCTTACTATATATCAATGGGAATTGCTTCTGAAAATCACTGAGGACTGGACTCTTGAAAAGTTCATTTTCTGCATGAGTGAAACTGGGGGATTGAAAAACAGCCAGCAACTGAGCGTTCTTGAGGCTGGCTGTTTCTAAATTTGTTCTAGGTGGCATTAAAGTCATTAAATAAACATTCATGGTGACACCAGCCCAATGAATTTGAGCCAAATTAACCCAGGGAAAGAACTCAGAAGAACTGAAGGTGTTGAGATCTATGGATAGGGAAGGTTCATTAATGATACCAATCGCAATCAAATTTTAATGGATTATTGGGAGGGGCGGGGGCTGAATGTTCTTTCCGATCTGAGGTTCACAAAAAGTTTATTTTGACATTGCTATAAACCTTTTACCTTGGTAGACTGGAGGCCAGGGCACTTTCAAGTTCAGATCTGGAACGTAGGCCCAGTGCCAGTTCTCAAAAACCTGTGAAGTTTTTTTTAAAAAAAACACCTCTTTCCTAATTGCTTTCATGCAGAAAGAAAAGTTAAGGCTTAGTAGGAAAACCTCAAATCCTTTGGCTGACCTGGTTTCATAACGAGGATTAGGCCAGGGTGCAAAGAACTTGCAACTCAACCCGATATTTTCTGACTCTGAAGCATGGCCACTGGAAAAGCATATGAACCCTCCTGGACCAGACCAAAGTTATATCGAATCTAGCCGCTTTTTGCCCTCGTGATTCCATGAAGTCTACAAGCAAGAAGTGGTCTTTTCCATAGTTGCTGCTCAAAATCATTATTCAGAAGTAGACTGCCTGTGCACTTGGAAGTTCATTCAGCAAGCCTGAGGCCCCCATTCTCCATGAACTGGTCTAATTCCTTTTTAAAGCTATCTAAACCAATGGAATCCCCTCATTGTGTGGTGATGCATCCTGCTATTGAATACTAAATAAAGTTTTAAGAAGTCTTTATAAAAAGGTTTCTTGTAAAAAAGAGAAAACAGAAGGGAAAGGGGTGGGGGAAAGACAAAGCAAAAGATAGGGAATACACACAGCAACAGAGATATTCAAATAAAAAGCACTAATTAAGTCAACCTGTTACCTATGCTATCATTGGTTCCTCAGCCACTGCAGACCTTGTAACAAGAAGTTGAAGGAGTCTTTAACCCCTTCCCAATTTTCTGTCAGTTTCCTTAGAAGGCTGAAAACTGAAGAGAAACTTGCAAATGTACAGGTATTCATGCTAAATTTCTCTAATCCACGAATCCCCATCTCAGCTGTCAAGGGCTACTTTTACAAATCAGAGCCACCTCCATGAGGCACCTGGTAATGGCTCTGACCTTCCATGACAAATTCCTGGTGTAGTCTAAACTGACTTGTCCTTTGTCCCAAAGGGATTCAGTTTGCCAGGATGGTCAATGTGGGATGGACTGGAGTCCCTTTACTGTAATGTAATCAAGGGTCCCAGATGCTGTAGGTGGAACGTCTGAGCCTCAGCAAGTTTTAGGATTTTTGTCACAGCATGTGACAATCTGGAGAAGGTAATTAACTATGCAATCCCAGGTGACAGTAAGATCATCTAATGCCTGGTAACTCAGTTATTTAGTCATGGTATGAAAGACATGCCACGGTGCCACAGAAGGAAACTCTATTGCTGGCACATTTCCTTGTGCCACACCCAGGCACACAAGAACATACGAGTGAAAAGAAAATGTTTACATTCCGCACCACATTTCTGGACTGTAGTTGGAGATACTGCTTGTGTCACCTTGAGAAAGATATCAATACCAGTGGCCTCCCTCTGCAATGGGTCAGGTTACAAAATGATCAGTTGATCTTAATTCTTAAAGTACAAAATCTATGTCAGTGATGGCGAACCTTTTTGAGACCGAGTGCCCAAATTGCAACCCCAACCTCACTTATTTATTGCAAAGTGCCAACACAGCAATTTAATCTAAATGTTGAGGTTTTAGTTTAGAAAAAAACCGGTTGGCGCCCTCTTCCTCTGCCCCACGCGCTCGAGCAGGGGCCAGCCTGCTCTAGCCTCCAGCAAGTCCCACGCGCACTGCTCTGTGCCTCTCTAGCACCTCTGCCTCCTCTGTGCTCCCCCACCCCCTCGGGCATCAGCCACCCAGAGCACAGGCACCAGGCCTGCCAGCTGAGTCCTCCCTGCTCACTGCGGTGCGCGCACCTTGTGCTCAGTGGCCCAGGTCAGCCTAGATGTTTGTGTGTGTGTGTGTGGGGGGGGGGGTGATTTTCCGCCCCCCACATGATGAATTCTGTGTGCACGTGCCCGCAGAGAGGGCTCCGAGTGCCACCTCTGGCACCCGTGCCATAGGTTCGCCATCACTGATCTATGTCATTTTGTAAATTGTTCAGTGGACCAACAATGGCTACTTCCATTATGTATCTGAAGGCAGAAGTGATAAAAGTGCATATTCAAAAACATAAATTTAAATACACAAATGGTCAGTTATTACTCAAATACTACTGGTATATGTTTAGGTAAAGTTGCTACATACTTTCCTTAGTAGATGCCACATGACAAGAGATGTGAGACTGTTTCTCTCCCCCCCCCCCCCAATTGTCTGGCCTGGGACCAGCTTCTTTTGATTTCTCCACTGCCAAAACAGTCTCTTGCCTGCTGCCAACCCATTAGCATAGAACAATTACTGTGCAACTCTATGTATGTTTGCTCAGAAGTAAATATTGAAGTGCGTTGTCAAAGGTTTTCATGGCTGGAATCAACTGGAAAATCCACAACAGCCAGTAAATCTTGCAATATTCAGTGACATTTATTCCAACCTATATACGTCAATTTCTTTTTCCATTGTACAGATTCTGCATTACGAACTGTAATGCAGGAGAAGGGGCTTATTCCACTGTATTCTCTGCATGTATTACACTGTTTTCCACTGATGTGATACTATTTTTCTGCATTACATTTGCATTCTGTGTCCTGTTCCATATGTTTCGTTTATTCAGATTTCTCTAGCCATACTACATTAGATGTCTCTTCAGATTAGCTATTTATAATGACACTGTAAATCACTTTGAGCCTCAGTAAGAGAGGCAGACACTCTTTCCTTATACATACATAAGTAAACAAATACATTTCAAAATATAAGAATGAAAATAATAACTGACACTTCGGATTATCAGACCCACGTGCAGAAGAAAAGTACCCGCTGCTCTGCGCATGCGCCTCGATTTGTCCTCTAGACGTGAACCAAGATTTTTTTAAGAGTCGCTCTGCACATGCTCATTTTCGTAAGTGAGGGAAAGTGTCCGTTCCTGTGACGTCACGCCACGCCTTCCGCGCACGCCTTCCGGACTTGGGAAGGTTTTTTTAACCCAAGCTCCGTGCCGCCTGTTAAATCCCATGCGCGCACAGTTGTCATCAGGACGGACGGCATGGAGCAACTCTTCTTCCTCGCTTTCTTCTTGACGGTCACGGGACATTTCTGCGCTTGGGCCTCCGAAGCCGGTGAGTGATTTGGAAAGGCGGCTATACATTAAAGCGATAACCTTTCCACGCGGGATCGTTAACTCGGTAGGGACGCGCCCCTCAACTGTGATTGGTCAATGCGCTGAAGCCGCGGCGTGGAACGGCGCCCGATTGGTTATCTGTCGGCTGCTCTTGGCACGCCTTCTCAACGTGCGCGTGGTGCAATTTCACCCCCTTATTGGTCGCATATGGTCCATTGGCTCTGCCTTTCCGAAAATGAGGTGGGGGGGTCACTTTCGTGGTTACCATGGACACGGACGTGAGCTCTAAAGGAGACCCTCTCTTTATCTCCTTTGTGCAAATGCCTTAATGGATTGGCATTGGATATTCATTCAAAAAATTGGCATTGGACAAGGGAAGAAAGTAAAATGTTTAAAACATTTATATCAATTCGTTTTATGGAATTCAGTATTTTAATATTTTAAGCATGTGTGTATGTGTACACTCACAAATCACAAACACACACACACATATCAATGCATGAATCAACCATGAATAATAATATAGATCCATTATTAAAGCTCCACATTTTGAAATAGGTACCTATTTCAAATTGCGGGCCTTAAGATTACAATTAACCTATAATGTTATTACTAGTTGCAGTGATATTTATTTATTTTATTTAATACCCTGCCCTTGCAGAGCTCAGGGTGCCTAACACACATCATTTAGTAATTTAAATAATTAGCAATTAAAAATAAGTACTCCAGACAGCAATTTAAAATCAGTCTCATTGCTCATATAACAATCCCATTTTCATCCCAATCTTGTAAATCCTATTTGGGCGAAATAGGAGGGGCACGATCTCAGGGGCACACATTATGCTTAGTACGTTTTTTTAAAAGCAGAGATTACAAGTATGTGGACCCAAGGAAGTTATAATCTAGCAGCTCAGTCCCACACCATTTAAATCATTGCTCTCAGGTGTGCCTAACATTGCATAAAGTTGAGGGCAGCTTTAGGAGCAGTTCTGCTGAATCATATCAAGAACCCCACTAGTCCATTGTTCTGTTTCCCACAGTGGTCAAGCAGATGCCCCTAGAAGGCCAACAAGTAGAGTATAAAGGCCACAAACACAGTCTAAGTGTTCCCCCCTCAGCACTGACATTCGCAGAAGTGCATCTGAACATGGGATCATAGTGGTTAGTAGCCACTAATGGATTTTCCCCCACTGTGAGTTTGTGCAATCCCCCTTTTAAGTCAACCTAACTACCATTGCTGCATCCTCAAGTTTCACAGCTCTTCTTTAAGGGAAGAGTTGACTCTGCCACCCATCAGCTTTGTTGAGCGTCTGCCAAAAGATGAAGACCACAGCTGCGTTGTTTAGCTCAGGAACCACTGAAGCTGCCTTCTAGTGACTCAGATCAGTGGTTCATTTAGCTCCGAACTTTTCATGGCTTAGGCACAGAGGGCATTTCCCAGGAGAAAATGTTGGGGATAGAACCTGGGATCTTTTGCGCAGAACTGTTAATCGGTGGCCCTTCTGATCCAACCACAATCCAGCAATCCCATTGATTTCAAGGGACCTTTGAAGTCAAGTGAAGCGCGTGACAATGTTTCTAGTAGTGACTGACTTACAAATTTTACTAGATATAATTTAATTCGCGTGTTTAATGATGGTTTCATTTCTGCGTGCTTATATTCCGTAAACTGCCTGGGACGTTGTGTAAAAGTGGGATAAAAATATTTTAAAGAAAGTAAATAAATGCATTTAAAAGCTCTTATCTTATATAAGTGCCCTATCAGTTTTTCCTTTGTACTCTATATCTTTTCTTATACAGAAACGTGACGTAGTCCTTTTTCTCTCCAGCCTTTGTCTTACAACAGTCTGCTGACACTTTTGTTTCGTGCCAAGAATTCTTGGCATTTGCCCATTTTTGGCTATTTCTGAGTATATTTGGACGTTTGTGCAGCTTCGTGCTTTGGTGAGAGAATCAAGATCTGAAACCGACAGCAAACTGCCAAGGGTGATCTGTTGGCCCACTCAAAAAATTCCAAACAGGAACTGTAAAACAATATATTTTAATTAGGGCGGCTCCTTTGGAGTTTTGGGCTGGTCGTTATGTAGATTGTTTTACTGTCCCACTAAGGGTTTGAAATGCGGCTGGTTGGCAGGATATTGCTTACTTCCCAGGTTTCTTTGTGCTGCCCCAGGACTTGCTTTGTTAACAATCCAATCCTCTGTGCCTAAGTCCAACTTTCACTCAGACTTACTCTTAAATAAATAGTTTAGGATTGCAGATAAACCATCGGTTAGAGCATTATCAAACTGATTATTGATTATTTATTTATTACAACATTAATGCCTTGCCTTTTCTCATGGCGCAAGGCAGCTGAGAGTACTGTTCCCATTGCTACTAGGTGTGCCACCTCTGTGTACCATTCACATGCCCTTCCTCAGTGGCTCTGGGCAGTTGGGAGCATGGGTACAGACAGGTGACAGGGAAGATGTGTGGGTGGGGATCAGTGACAGTAAGTCCTGGGCCCTAGTTGCTTTTCTACCTCAGGGTATATCGATGCCAGCCCTGGCTTAGAATCCTGGGTACTCCATAGCACAGTGGGTATTGGGTTGAGTGCAGGGATGAAAGTATTTTGCGCTCTTACTACCCTGTTTCCCCGAAAATAAGACATCCCCTGAGAATAAGACGTAGTAGAGGTTTTGCTGAAGTGCTAAATATAAAACATCCCCCAAAAGTAAGACGTTTTTGTTTGGAAGCATGCCCGTCGACCAGAACACCAGAGCATGCAGCTGTGGAGCGGAAAAATAAGACATCCCCTGAAAATAAGACATAGTGCATCTTTGGGAGCAAAAATTAATATAAGACACTGTCTTATTTTCGGGGAAACACGGTAGCACTGTCTCCCTGGGCGATCCCTAAGTAGAAGATGGAAGGTGGTGCTTTCTTGGATACTTTCTACCAGCTTTTATACACCCGTGGTTTTGTGGTAATAACCTTCCTTGGCTATGGAGCTTTGTGGTAGAGGAGAGCTGGCATTCAAGAGGTCACCTGTGCAGAAGGCATTTTGGGAACCAGAAAAAGTGAACTGCTTGAGGGAACCCGTCAATAAAAGAGTGGAACTGGGCCAAAACTCAGCCAGTCAAGAGATGTTTTTAGCACACAAGTATGTCAAACTGTCCCCTTTTAATTTCTCAGCCTCTATTGAGATGAACCTGCTGCGATGCAACTTAGAGGTACCCCTCTGCTGTCTGCACTACTTTGATAATGACTCTTAACTGACTCAGCTGTTTATTCCCTATTTCTCTCTCGGCAGATGTTTTCAATTGCGCTGCTCGTAGCTTCCCCTGCAAGGATGGGGGCCAGGTGCCGCTTTGCCTGAGATGTGATGGGAAGCCGGATTGCGCAGATGGCAGTGATGAGAGCAGTTGCGGTGCCGGAACTGCCTCGTGTGCACCTGGTGAATGGCAGTGTGGCGGTGGAGGCCCTTGCCTGCCCTTGGAGCAGCTCTGCGATGACTACCTGGACTGCCTGGACATTTCCTACGAACTGGCTGCGGCTTGTGAGAACCAGACAGCCCAGGCCAAAGTGCCCCTCCCTTCCCCTGCCTGCTCTGAAGAGGAGTTCCAGTGTGCTCCAGGGGCTTACTGTTTCCCCCTGGAGTGGTGGTGTGATGGCCATCCAGATTGTGTCAGCCAGCTGGATGAACAGAACTGCAGTTTGAATTTGCCGGCATCTTCAGTGGCAACTAAGATTGGTGGGGCAAATGGCTGGCTGTTTTGGGGGAAGGGGCAGGGAGGTGTTCGGTGTGGGGGTCTTGGCTCATACTGCTGCAGTTTTTTTGCCTGTTCCAGAATGCCTTTGCTTTTTGTCTGCTCTGTACAGCTGCATCAGCCCTTCCCTTGAGGTACATCTTCCTTACATTTGGTTCTGTTGCCCTTCTTGGTGCCATCCTCTTTTCTCTGAGGCCCAGTTTACACATGCAAGAGGAACGATGTGGTAGAACAGACTGTCCTGCTTTGGATCACTGGTGGAAGATCACATGGTGGCACACTTCTGAATGTAGGAAGCTCCCTGTGCTTAGAAACCCAGCAGAGCAAGCAAAGAGATTTGGTAGAGCCATTCCCCTTGCTGTGATAGTCTGCTGTGATAGGAGCCAGCATGGTATAGTGGTTAAGAGCAGGTGCACTCTAATCTGGAGAACCAGGTTTGATTCCCTGCTCTGCCACTTGAGCTGCAGAGGCTTATCTGGGGAACCAGATTAACTTGTGCACTCCCAACGCATGCCAGCTGGGTGACCTTGGGCTAGTCAGAGTTCATCGGAGCTCTCTCAGCCTCACCCACCTCACAGGGTGTTTGTTGTGTGTGTGGAAGGGAAAGGAGAGTGTAAGTCCCTTTGAGTCTCCCTGCAGGAGAGAAAAGGGGGATATAAATCCAGACTCTTCCTATATAGAGATTTTTTTTAATGCAAAAGAACACTCAACTGGAATCTACCATCTTCATTCTGGAATTGGGCAGTTCTGATCACTGTCTCAAAGGCGATATTGTAGAGCTGGAAACAGTACAGAAGAGGGAAACCAGGACGATTATGGGGTTGGAACACTTTCTCTGTGAGGGAAGGCTGAAGAGTGGCGGAGGCTTATCTGGTGAACCAGATGTGTTTCCCCACTCCTACATTTCTCCTGGGTCCAGTCATACTTCTTTCAGAACTCTTTCAACCCCACCACCTCACAAGGTGTCTGTTGTGGGGAGAGAAAGGAGCTTGTAAGCCACTGTGAGTCTCCTTACAGGAGAGAAAGGTGGGGTATAAATCCAAACTCTTCTTCTTCTTGGTCTCTATGCCCTGTTGTTGGTCTCCTACAATAAAGGGCTGCCCCCTGTGTGGACTAGATGGACCACTTGGTCTGATCTAGCAGAGCTCTTCTTGTGTTCTCCAATGCTGCAGCCCATTAGACTACCCTACTCCCAAGTTCCCACCTCAATATGTTGCATGTTTGAACCTGGCCTGATGCCATTCTGTGCGCCTCATGAGCTGTACAAACTCTTTTGTACAAAACCTGTACAAACCTGGTCCTGCCACCCCCCCCAGCCAAGTGTACTAGAAGCCAAGGCAGAGCAACTCAGGCCTGCAGGAAATAAGATAATAGGGCGCTAAGTATATAAAGATGACCCGCCCTAGCTGTTGTAAGTCTGGAGGTTTTGGTTATAAACCATGTCTGTAGTGTGCAGTTTTGATTTTGTGCAACATAGATACTGTTGCTACCCATGGCAGTTCTGAACTGTCGCTTTTATGGGCCACAATATTGCTTTGCTCTAAAGCCAAAGTCATCTTTCCACACCCTTCCTCTGCCTCTTTCTGCCGGCTGCTGGCAGGATTTTGCCTTGTTCTCCAGGTATGTCTTTGGCCCAGCCTCAAGGAACATCGGGCCGGCTAATACACTATTAGTCAATGGAATGAGTCACAGAATTGGGCTCCTATTGTGTTTTTATCACGGAACACCTTGATCAGCCTACGGTTATGAAATTTAAAAAGCAATTTGTTATAGAAACAATAGTAAGAACAGCTAAAAAGGCAGAATCTGTTTTTTTTCCCCAAGACTGTTGTACAAAACTGGCAGTGGGCCAGTGCTTTGTGTTTAGAGGTGCCTGTAGTTAACATCACATAGAAGAGGAAGAGGAAGAGGAGGAGGAGGAGGAGTTTGGATTTATATCCCCGCTTTCTCTCCTGCAGGAGACTCAAAGGGGCTGACAATCTCCTTGCCCTTCCCCCCTCACAACAAACACCCTGTGAGGTAGGTGGGGCTGAGAGAGCTCCGAGAAGCTGTGACTAGCCCAAGGTCACCCAGCTGGCGTGTGTGGGAGTGCACAGGCTAATCTGAATTCCCCAGATAAACCTCCACAGCTCAGGTGGCAGAGCGGAGAATCAAACCCGGTTCCTCCAGATTAGATATACAAGCTCTTAACCTCCTAATCGAGCCCAGGAGAGGCTTTGGTTTGCCCTGATTGCTGCAGGAGTGGGGGGCAAGCAGCTTTGCTAAGAAAGGGCAGCTGCCAGCTTATACAATGGCATTCTGGTCTTCAGAGGATATTTGATGGTTGCACTGGCAAATGATTTTTAACACATCTTATTAGCACTGTTTTCTTTGAGTTTCTTATTGGGTCACGATGATTATCTTGAAATCACCAGAAGATGTTGCATTGAGCTGATTTCGCAAAGGGCTGTAGATGTGGAGGAATGAGAAAAAATCTTCAGCATGTAGAGCTATCTTTGTCAACCTGTTTTGTTTTTTTCCTCTTTTTAGAAAGCAAGAGGCCTACTGCAAAGGCTTATCGGGAGATTCTCAAGGATCCAGTCAATTTGGCAGCAATTGCTGTTGTGGGTAAGGACTGCAGCTCTCGTAGGCCCTGATCCAACTCAACTTGTGTCCTGTTGAAACCAGTGGAATGGGGGGGGGGGGCGCTGAATCTGAGCCTGTGTTCCTTCAGCTAACTTTTGCGGAGTCCTTTATTGGAGTTGGCTGCTTCTGTGCAAAAAGAGGCATGGACTAAATTTTTTAATCCAAAGGCTTGCACGGGCGTAACAGTTTTATGAAAGACTGTGGCATGCGAGGGGGAAAACGTGTGCAGAAGGATGGCAACAGATCGGTTGTATCTCTTGTCCTTCCAGCTCCTGTGCCGTTTTCTCAGTCCTCAGATCACTTTGCATCTGAAACTGACAAACTGAAGTCCAGTGCCTTGACTGGCAAATTCTGAGAGAGTGCAGTTGCCCAGTGGAACTCCTTGCCACTGGGTGTTGCGATTGCAAGCAGCACGTATTTCTTTTTAAAAGAGTGTGTGTGTTCTGATAAGCATGTCACTCTGTTGCAACCCAATGCGATAGGGTTTCACACCGTCCTTACCAAGTTCCCCGCTTTGCTATTGCAAGACAAGGAGTTTAATGGTGCAGATAGCTTTGCTGAGCTTAAATGACAGTTTGCAGGTGTTCAATTTGCTCAGAGAGAGAAGGAGTTAACAAAAGCACATTTCTGTGCTGAGGTCACACAAATAAAGGGGTGTGTGGGGGAGGGAGAGAGACTGGGGTGTGGGCCAAACAAGGCACCGCCAACTGATGCTCACTCTGTTTTCCTCATGTGCCTTTGTAGTGGCAGGCAAAAACGGTACATAAGAAGTTCACTTGCTGAACTTGTTTGTATCGGGTTGATGTTAACGATGCAGGAGCTGGGCCAAAATAGAAGCTGGCATTCCTGGGATGAAAGAGCCCTCCTGCGGAAATACTGTCAGCCCGATGGAACAGGACCTGATTGGAATGAGGTGCCAAAGCAAGAGGGACGTGGCTCAGTGTCAGGTCTATGCTTCATTCAATGACAGACTCAGGATTTTCTCAATCAGAAGCCTTTATTGAAACAAACATTGAACCCTTGGCTTTTGCAAAGCCAGTTCTGACTCGACCCCCAAGTGGCCTTAGCTTTATTAACCTCTGTTGTTCACGCCTTCCCCTGCTCCCAACAATGCAAAGTGAAAAGCGGGAAAAGTAGAGGAAAGCGAAAGTCCCTTCCCTAGGTCTTGGGAAAGATAGAGAGCCATCTGGCTACCCTTCCCTTTGCAGAGAGACCCAGAGAAGCCACTGTTATCTACATTGCAAGCACAGCGAGTAAGAAGAAGTGAATGGAGAGATTCAGTAACCCAAAGAGGCCCCAGACATTAAGCACACACTGACACTCAGTGGGAGAACATCTGCTTGGCATACAGAAAGTCCCAGGTTCAATCCCCTGCATCTCCCATTAAAAAGGACCAGGAAGTAGGTGATTGTAAAGACTTCTGCCTTTGAGTCTGGAGAGCTGCTTCCAGTCTGAGTAGACAGCCCTGATGCTGATGGACCAGTGGTCTGGATCCATGTGTTCCTGAGCTCTCTGTCTTTCCGTCCTCTCAGCACTGCTGATTGCAACAGTGGTTGGTGTCGCTGTCGCCCTGTGGAAGCCCAGGGGAGCAAAGCGTGGCTCCTCCAGCTACAAGTTGGCAGAGCCATTCCCAGCATGAGTGGATGTGAAGATTCTCCTCCCAGAGTGGTACGTCCAAGCATGGATTTGGGGGTTATTAGTTTGGGTGACGGGGCTTCTTTCCCGGCGGTCTCAGCAAGAATCCAAATCCTGCCTCTCCCATTGCTGATCTCTCCCCCTCTCACTCACACAGAGAGTAGTACAGCCTGTAAGTTCTTTTGGGCAGAGTGTGGTCATCTCAATTCCTGCTGTCTTCAAGACACACCCATCAATGGCTGTGTCGAAATACAGTTCACACGTTTCCCGTGAAATTATGAGCCCACCTCCCATTTAATTCTGAGAACCAGTGTGGTATAGTGGTTAAGAGCAGATGCACTCTAATCTGACCGGGTTTGATTCCCCACTCTGCCCCTTGAGCTGTGGAGGCTTATTTGGTGAACCAGATTAGCTTGTGCACTCCAACACATGCCAGCTGGGTGACCTTGGGCTAGTCACAGTTCTTTGGAGCTCTCTCAGCTTCACCCACCTCACAGGGTATTTGGGGGGTTGGTGGGAGGGAAAGGAGATGCTAAGCCCCTTTCAGTCTCCTTACAGGAGAGAAAGGGAGAATGGATATCCAAACTCTTCTTCTTCTATCTTATAGGGGGAAAAGTCCACCAAGCACCGTATGGATGCAGGAGTCTATTGAAACAAGGGACTTATAGTGCTTGGAATTGCCCTCTAACTGGAAAAACCAGGCCAGCCTTGAGTTTATTTGAATCCCATGAGCTTAATCTTCCAAGCTGCCCCACCTCATCAGGAACATTTCCCCCCTCTTTAAGTGTCACAGAAATCTGTCACGGCCACAAACTTCATCCCTCAGGCTATTGGGATGTTGTAATTAGAATGTCAGGCCATGGACTGGGTTCAAATCCCGCCATGCCGTGAATCTCGCCGGATTACCTTGAGCCAGTCCTGCTCTACCTCGCAAGGTTTGTTTTGAAGATAAAATAGAAGAAGAGGATCTCCATAAGAAGAAGAGTTTGGATTTATATCCCCCCTTTCTCTCCTATAGGAGGCTCAAAGGGGCTTACAATCTCCTTGCCCTTCCCCCCTCACAACAAACACCCTGTGAGGTAGGTGGGGCTGAGAGAGCTCTGGAAAGCTGTGACTAGCCCAAGGTCACCCAGCTGGTGTGTGTGGGAGTGCATAGGCTAATCTGAATTCCCCAGATAACCCTCCACAACTCAAGCGGCAGAGCTGGGAATCAAACCCGGTTCCTCCAGATCAGAGTGTACCTGCTCTTAGCCACTACTCCACTGCTGCTCCTGGAGTCTGGATTACTAATTTTATACCTTTTATAATATTATTCCAGCTGTTAATTTGAGTTTACGTGAAGGTTTTAAATAACTGGCTACTGGAAATTTTGTTATGACGGTTATATATATATATATATATATATATATAAAGTTAAAATGGAGCAAGAGGATCTGTGTGTGCCACTTAGAAGAAGGGTGAGATAAAATTATGTAGATAGAGAAGGTTGACTGAGAAGGTGCCGTCTGCTGTTTCTCTTCCTGACAGTCTGATGCCGTTCCCTCACATGGAATGTCTTCCACCTGAATCACATGGAGTCTCCAGTCCTAGGTCTTCACTCTTGCTTCCCGAGCAACCGTCTCCACTGAAAATGTCTTTCCACCCAGGGCAAACTACCCTGTTACCAGCTGTCTACACTAGAAGGGGCATTCAGAAGTTTCAAGGGAGTGGGAAATGGGGGAAGGGGGGACAGCAGGGGGAGGTGCCCAAGTGGACCCAATTCTCCTGCAGCGGGAACCCTCACCCCCCCTCTCCTTTTGATCCATAAATTCTGTGTTCCTTTCTCATTTCAGTTTTTGGTTCTAGCATTTCTTGGAAGAATCTCCTTGGAGTTATTTTTTTTAAGCATTCTTTTTTAAAATTTTCAGTAGCATTCCCATTTTTGCCCTCTCAGATGCCCAGTAAATGGAGGGTCTTAGCTCGCCTATGGCTAGACACCCCCTTCCCCGTGTAACGTTTTATTTATTATTTCTCAGCTAGCTGTGTGCCTTTGAATGTCTGACTACTGTATCAGTGATGAACAGGAAGACATCACCTTGAGGTTTTCAAGGTGTTCGGGTTTTGATCTCAGCCAAGGTGAAACTCCAAGTCTTAAATGACTTCCAAGACTGCCCACCCTGGCCACGTTAAGCAGATCACGTCTGAGGTCCTACATCAGCCCCTCTTTATTGCACTCCAGGTTCCTTTTGGAGCCAGCTGTCCACGGGAAAACGATTTGCCCCTTTTGCAGGTACAACGGCAGTGTGTCCTTTTTGCCTGTACGAAATAAACTTCCTTTTATTATCCATCGCCTTGGAGACCTGTGAATGTCACTACGGATATTTTAATATATCTTTCTCCTCTGCATGCAAGCTTTGGGCAGCAGGGGGAACTGTGATGACCTTTGGAAGCAATAAAAATACACGACTGAATGGTGTGTGTTTTTCCTGGCCTGTGTCTCAGGGTGAGAAAGTGGCTGTTAATACTCACTGCACCCTCAGGATCCTGAGGATTTCATGAAGTTTTCAAGGCAAGAGGGTGACAGAGTATAAGGTGGTGTGTGTGTGTGTGTGTGTGCTATCTGGCCTTGAGAAGCTTCTCGCTGGAGACTCTTGGCTTTACGCCTGGAAAGGGGAATTTCACTGTTTTGGTTATCTTTTGCTTGCTTGCTAGCCCGTGTGAAATACTGCCTTGTTTATTCTCTTTTGGCAGGAGCTTATCCCTGTAAAAACTGCTGTTCGAGATTTGGGTTTCAGTTCACGCGTTGCCTGTTTCTGACTAAGAATGCCATCTCAATGCCAGCACACCACCTTACACAGAGGTGGTTTGCCATTGTCTTCCTCTGCATAGCAACCCTGGCGTTCCTGGGTGGCCTCCCATCCAAATACTAACCAGGGCTGACCCTGCTTAGCTTCTGGGATCTGATGAGGCCGTGCTAGCCTGGGTTATCCAGATCAAGGCCTGGAAAATATGGAAGCAGCCACAAAAGTCTTAATGCAGCAAAACTATCTTAGAGCTGGGAAGGGGAACTCCGTCCTTCAGACCCTGGAGTGCTACAGCCCATCTGCTTAAGCAACAGTTGGTGTTTTCCACTTGCAGACAGCATGTGTAGTTTCCCCATTGCTGCTGCTGATACAGCTCAACAGCCACAGTGCTTCTACATGTTAGGTTCACTCACAGTTTCCCTGCTGCAGTCTCCTGACAGTGGCCTTTTCCCACACCACGCTGCATTTCTGGGCTTTTTTTTTTTAATTGGCAGCTGAATCTAGTTACACCAACATGACACTGTGTATGTTTTCTGTACACCGCCCTGAGCCCTTCGGGGATAGGGCAGTATACTAAATTTAATAAATAATAATAATAATAATATGTCAAGTTCTCTGAGTTGCCAGTTTTGATTTTTTATTTATTTTAAGTTAGTCACTCCTGTCAGAGATATGCCTTTGGTCTTTTATCTCCACAACGAAAAGGGCTTGAGGCTTTTAAACATGAATGATGGGAACACAGACACGCATTCTATGGCCTCTATGGAGAGGTAATGGTAAGGGACAAGGGCATTTTGAACTTTTCCATCTGTGCAGCAGCCGTTCAGGCTTTGCTGTGATCTTTTCCAGAATTGTGTAGCATAGTGGGGTTGGGGGATAATTGGAGAGGTACACAAATGCACTACAATTCTTTGGGGGAGCTGGAAGGGAAGACCGCTTCCCAATATGTACTGAACCTGGGATAAATAACATTAGTGAGAGTAGCCATTGTTTAGAAGGGTCAGCAGTCTTACTCAATAGATGCTCCTAGCAACCTATGGGGTCCCCAGCTCACTAGCAGAGCACCTACTTTCTGTGCCCTGGAATGTCGTTAAATTATTTCAGGTGTTTGGAAGAATCCGAGTCCTTGGATATAGTCTTGTAGGCAGATGGGACCAGTGTTTTGACTCCTGTCTGTTCATTCCAGCTTGTCTTGGGGTCCCATTGGAAGTCACGCATAAAGCTGCTTTGTATTGAATCAGTCCATCGGTCCTTCAAGGTCAGTATTGTCTACTCAGGCAGCGGCTCTCCATGGAGTCAGGTAGATAGAGGTCTTCCTGGTCACCTGTCTCCTGGTTCCTTTAACTGGAGGTGCTGGGGAATGGACCTGAGACCCTCCATATGCAAAGCAGAGGCTTTTCCGCTGAGCTGCAGACCCTCCTGAAGTCAATCCCAACATGTCCTTCGTGTTGATTGGGGTTGGCACTGGGTGAAGGAGTAACGTCTCTTGGAGAGCAGCGTTTTTCTTCCTGCCGTGGAAAACGTATCCACTCCCTCATGTCTGTGGTGGCACCAAAAGTTGGTTAGCAGGTCTAAATTGCTGTGGTTATAAACAGGGTTCCAGTTACAGAAAGGGGTGCCTTTTGTGACCTCTTCCCACCACCAGCTATTGTTTTCAGAATGTGCTAGCAGCAGGAAATGTGGAGTGGTGTACAGCCTGGTTTCACCAGAGCTTGAAAGCTAAGCAGGATCAGTACTTTGATGGGAGGCCACCAAGGAAGGCTGTGCAGGGGAAGGCAATGGCAAACCACCTCTGCCTTCCACTTTCCTGGAAAGTGGTTACCATAGGTGTGACTTGACAGCACTTTATATACATGCACAGAGAGTGGAATTGGTGGTGCTCAGAGTATGGGACTTGTTTCACTCATTGAAGACCTTCTCATCTCTTCTCCCCAAATACACTTATAATTGGAACTGGGAGTCCCCACAACTGGGCTTTAAGCTGATTATATCTCAGCCATTCCTTGGAAGTTTCCCTTCCAAGAACCGATCCTGCTTAGCTTCCATGATGTGACAAGATCAGGCTATACTGGGGTCCCCAACAAAGTGACCATGAGCATAGGGGCATCCACTGGCACATTTTCTGGTGCCTGCCTGCCAGTCATTTTTAGAAAGTTGGTGGGACCAGGTGGGGCTTTTGAGCAGCAAGGCTGTGTAGATGTTTTTAAACGTTGTTTTGGCAGCAGCTGCCGCCCAAGTGCAAAGATCTGCATTGTGCCACTGAAGTTAAGTTGAGGCAATCATGTTGTGG
The DNA here is from genome assembly GCF_021028975.2 of Sphaerodactylus townsendi. Classification (NCBI taxonomy): domain Eukaryota; kingdom Metazoa; phylum Chordata; class Lepidosauria; order Squamata; family Sphaerodactylidae; genus Sphaerodactylus; species Sphaerodactylus townsendi. Next base: position 22,228,532 of record NC_059429.1, read on the forward strand.
CTGGCTCCGCCTCCTGTGGCATCCATTTTCTGGCAGCAGTGTTGATGCTTGTGTTTACTACATGGTGTCAGAATTTCCAAATGGGCCCATAGGTTCAGAACGGCTGGGGACTCCTGGGCTATCCTGCGCAGCCTTCCCTCCCTCTTGGTGTAACAGTCATTGATACTTGCAGTGACTCCCCATTAAAACGCTTACAGGTTTTTTTATACAAAGTGTGTAGGACGGAACAAAGTAGGTTACAAGTGATGCATTAATTTCCTAGTTTGAATCCAATTGGTGAGAAAATATGCAGGGATCCCAGAGATGCTGTCCTCCAGTGAAACACTGTGAGATCTGTGCTGCTAGCTCAGCTTTTTCAACCCCCTGGGATTCTCTTGCTGTACAAAAGTGCTTCTTTCTCTCCCCCATCCTGCCCCAGTTTATGGGCTTGTGTGCCGGCGGCTAAAGATGGGCAGGTCAGAAATGCAAGGAAGGCTCTCCTTTCTGAAATAGCTCCTCGACAAAAGGTTAACTCCATAATCTTATTAACGTTTTAAGAAGCTGCCGTCCAGTCTCTCCATCACAAGTTCCATGGCTTGGTTTGAGAAGCAGCCGGCTCGGGCATTTGCCAGCTGGCTGGGCATGCCCTTGCCAGCCCTTAGAGAACTTCTGGGATTCTTCTCCACGAACATACATCTCACGGGAACAGAATAGTGATTCTCCTGAACTGACCCCCACCCCAACTGGTGGCAGCAGCAGAAGGACTATTGGGTGAGGCAGCACTAGGTACCATGAGGCAAGCCACGAAGAGGCGCTTGAGCCTCTCGGCCAACATGAAAATCGGGGACATTTGCAAAGGTTGCCAGGACCCCGACAAGGAGGAAGTGTACATCCCCTTTGCCCAGGAACATCTGGTGAAGCGATGGGGTTCGCTAACCAACTTAGCCGATCAGAAGCAGGAGGGAATCAACATCCCACCCCGGCGGAACCGATTTGTCCTCAACCTCAACGTTGGGGGGAAATGTTTCCAGGTCGCCTGTAAGATGGCTGCTAAGTACCCAAAGACAAGGATTGGCCAGCTGGCCCTGTCCAAGGACCATACGAAGAAAATGGAACTTTGCGACGACTACTCGGTGCTGAAGAATGAATACTTCTTTGACCGTGACCCGCTCATGTTCCACTACGTCTTCCACTTCTACCGTAGTGGGGTTATGTGGGTCCTGGAAGAGTTCTGCCCATCCAACTTCGTCGACGAGATCGAGTACTGGGGCATCCACATCAAATACACCCAGAGGTGCTGCCGCATCCTCTTCGAGGAGAAACAGGACGAGCTGGCCGACTACCTCAAAATCCAACGGGAGTTGGAAGCGGAGCTGGAGCCGCTGAGAAAGGGGGAGCACTTTGATGGGAAATGCATGGGCAAGTTCCGCAAGGCAGTCTGGAACCTGATCGAGAACCCGTACTCCTCCATCCCTGCCAAGATCATTGCCGTCATGTCCAGCGTATTTGTCCTCATCTCCATCGTCGGGATGACACTGAGCACTGTCGAGGAGATGCAGCACAAGAGCAGCAAGAATTACTTGGAGCAAACGGAGACCATCTGTGCCATCTTCTTCACCCTGGAGTACCTCATGCGCCTCATTTCCACCTCCAGCTTCCAGCAATTCCTGCGGGCGGCGTTCAGCGCCATTGACCTGGTGGCCATCATGCCCTTCTATATCCAGATACTCTTTGAGAACCTGGGCGAGGGGGACACGGAGTACCACGAGGAGCTGCACAAGATGCGCAGCGTGGGCAAGCTGGGGAAGGTGCTCAAGCTGATCAAGCTGATGCGCATCTTTCGCATCCTCAAGCTGGCCCGCCACTCCACGGGCCTGAGGGCCTTCGGCTTCACCATCCGGCAGTGCTACCAGCAGGTCTGCTGCCTCTTCCTCTTCATTGCCATGGGCGTCTTCACCTTCTCTGCCCTGATGCATTCGGTGGAACACGATGTCCCAGGCACGGACTTCACCAGCATCCCTGTGACCTGGTGGTGGGCTGCGGTAAGTCATTGTCCCCTCTTTTTATCTACGTACATCTAATCTATTTGTGATAGACAGCAGCTCCCCAGGGCTTGGTCAGAGAAGGGCATTTCCCTTCACTTCCTCTCTGAGATAATAAAACTGCAAGGATTGCCATGCCCTTATATAAAGCCGTGGTGCAACTGCACTTGGAGTACTGTGTTCAGTTCTGGTCGCCACATCTCAAAAAGGATATTGAAGAGATAGAAAAAGTGCAGAGAAGGGCAACGAGGATGATTGAGGGACTGGAGCACCTTCCTTATGAGGAGAGGCTGCAGCATTTGGGACTCTTTAGTTTGGAGAGGAGATGGCTGAGGGGGGATATGATTGAAGTCTATAAAATTATGCATGGGGTAGAAAATGTTGACATTTCTCTCTTTCTCACAATACTAGAACCAGGGGACATACATTGAAAATGCTGCGGGGAAGAATAAGGACTAATAAAAGGAAACACTTCTTCACACAACGTGTGATTGGTGTTTGGAATATGCTGCCACAGAAGGTGGTGATGGCCACTAACCTGGATAGCTTTAAAAGGGGCTTGGACAGATTTATGGAGGAGAAGTCGATCTATGGCTACCAACCTTGATCCTCCTTGATCTCAGATTGCAAATGCCTTAGCAGACCAGGTGCTCAGGAGCAGCAGCAGCAGGCAGCCATTGCTTTCACATCCTGCACGTGAGCTCCCAAAGGCACCTGGTGGGCCACTGCGAGTAGCAGAGTGCTGGACTAGATGGACTCTGGTCTGATCCAGCAGGCTAGTTCTTATGTTCTTATGAGATCCTTTCACTGGGGGTGTTGCCAGGAAATCAACCTGGGGCCATCTGTGTTCAATGGCTACTGCTGCACAGAGCCGCTTTCCTCCGAGTGGATCATACATGAAGGTCCCATATACCAAGTTAGACCATTGGTCTATCTAGCCCAAATTGGCATCATCCTTTCCAAAGTCATAGGAAAGTCCTTCCCCATATCTGCAGCCAGCACACTTTTTTGTCTAGAAGTTGCTGTGCATTGAGCCTGGGGCATTCTGTGTGCCGGCTATTTGCTATTGACCTGCTCCGTGAGAGATATCTTCATGGTTGTGCTTGTAATGCCATTGTCATTTATGGGGAGATGCACGTCCGGGGAAAAGGCAGTGAGGTTTTCCCCACTTCAGATTCCTCAGCAACAAAAGTTGGACTCAATAAATCAACTAGTTCAGGCCTTTCCTGCTGTTGGCTCCATGTATGCTATGTGGTTTGAGAGGGGGAAGAGATTGGGAGGGAATCCTCTGTCTGGGTATGGACTTTGAAGGAAGAGTGAACACTTTTAGACCATATGTGATGCCTTGCATGTAAGGGGGGGGGGGTAGATTGAGACCTGGCTAGGAGGAACTGCAGATGGGAGGGGGAGGATGGCATTCTATGTCTCAGAAAAAGATGTTAGTAATTGTATATTCCTCCGCCACAGAACTCAACATGCTGGACTTCCTTTGTTATAGAATGTAAGTCGTGGTGCCTACCTAGTCCTGCTCCCACCATCCGTTTGAAAGTAAAAATACATAGAATCATAGAGTTGGAAGAGACCGCAAGGACCATCAAGTCCAACCCCCCTGCAATGCAGGAACACACAATCAAAGCATCCCTGACAGATTCAGCCTTTGTTTAAAAACCTCCAAAGAAGGAGACTCCACCACATCTTGGCGTTCAGTTTAATTATACAACATCCACCCAACCTTATTCACACCTTGCACGAAATAATGGTTTTGACAAAGGCACCATTCAAAAATGAATGAGAATTCTCATATTTGCTCGGGACTATATTCTAATGCAGAAGCATACAATTTTCTTGACCGCTGCACCTCAACTGACCATACTAACATGTTTATCTGAGACAGAATATAGTGGAATTTACGGAGGTTTCTGATCATTATCCTAGCAGTATTCTTCTGATCTAGCAGTATTCTTCTGATCATTATCCTAGCACCGTGGTTGCGAACCTTTGGCACTCCAGATGTTGTGGACTACAATTCCCATCAGCCCCTGCCAGCATGGCCAATTGGCATCTGGAGTGCCAAAGGTTCCCCACCACTGTCCTAGCAGTATTCTTCACCGTCCTAGATAGACCTGATCTAACAGGGTTTTGCTAAGGTTCTTATTAAAAGAAGGCCAGCAATGTTCATGGAAGAGGGTAGAAAAATCTATCCAGGGTTCCTTGTCATGGTGGTTCAATGGAATCTGCATTTTCAGGAATCAAGCTCCCTTTTTTGCCAGTTGCTAAGGGACAAATGACAGAAAATGGCTGTTTCCTCCATACCCTGTTTTCCCGACAACATCTCGTTGGGACCCACTGGAAAGAGAATGCTGGGTGAGATGGGCACACTTTGGCCTGATCCAGCATGCCTCTTCTCAGTGCTCACTCAGAAGAGTTTATTCTCTTGGTACAAACAATAAAGCAAGTGGATCTCTCATTCTTCCCTTCTCCTTGTCCTCTCTCAGGTCAGCCTCTCCACCGTGGGCTACGGGGACACTGTGCCGGACACTGTGCTGGGCAGGATGGTGGCCTTTGCGTGCATCTCTTTTGGCATCATCCTCAATGGGATGCCCATCTCCATCCTCTACAACAAGTTCTCTGACTATTACGCCAAGCTCAAGTCCCACGAGTCTGAGGCCACCAAGTCGCTCAAGCTGACTCGGAAGCTCCGCCTGAAGGAAAGAGCTTGGCAGAAGTTCCTGGTGAGTTGCTGCCCAGAGGACTACCTCTCCTGCCCGCCGGCAGCAGGTCACCCCAGCGGCCAACATTTTGTGCCTCAGTCTGGCCACCTGGAATACCCGGTTATCCACCAGCCACAGCACGGTCACCAGCCACTGCGTTCTGCTCCTCATTCCCCCTGTTCTCATAGCTACCGCTGTCACCACTCTTCTTCCCCCTACAGGGGTCAGCATGCCCACCTGGCAATTCCCCCCCTGCTCCTATCACGATCTGGCTCTCCTACCCCTCAGCCGTCACCCCGCCCATCGTCACAAGCAAGACACTCTGTCTTGTAACTGGAAGCTTCCAAACGGCGACAGTTCTACGGGGTCTCGGGCAGAGAGGGGCGTTTTCCATTTCTGCTGACTGAGATTTTTCAGCTGGAGATTGAATCTGGGGGCTTTCTGCCTGCAAAGCTGCAGACTCCAAAGAGGAGAGAAGAAATGTAGATTTTTGCCAGGAAGATAAAATCATAGAGTTGGAAGAGACCAGAAGGGCCATCAAGTCCAACCTCCTGCCATGCAGGAACACACAATCAAAGCACTCCTGACATATGATCATCCAGCCTCTGTTTAAAAACCTCCAAAGGGGGAGACTCCACCACTCTCCGAGGCAGTGAATTCTACTGTCGAACAGCCCTGACAGTCATAAAGTTCTTCTTAATGTTTAGGTGGAATCTCTTTTCCTGCACCTTGAATCCATTACTCCTTGTCCTGGTCTCTGAGGCGCCAGAAAACAAGCTTGCTCCCTCTTCGACATGGCATCCCTTCAAATATTTAAACATAGCTATCATGTCCCCCCTTAACCTTCGCTTCTCCCGACTAAACAACCCCAGCTCCCTAAGCCTCTCTTCGTAGGGCATGGACTCGAGACCTTTTACCATTTTGTTTGCCCTCCTCTGGACACGTTCCAGCTTGTTAGTATCAAGATGTGAATCTTCTTTCTGCTGCATCAGGCTGCTGGTCCATATAGCTCAGGTGCGTGACTGGTAGAAATTCCCCAGGCTTTTAGGTAGAGGAATGTCTTTCCCCTCTCCTGAGAGCCCAAGACTCTTTTAAGCAGACGGGATCACATCCTGGGCAGTCTTAGGGTCGCCTCCGCGGTGTGTATACCACGTTTTCCAAAAAGCAGTCCTCTTCAGTAGAAGCTCAGCATAAGTAGAAGCCCCTCCTCTTGCATGCCACCCCTCACTCACTCCCCTCCCTTGCATGCCACCCCTCTCCCTTTCCTCCCTCCACCAGGGTGGGTGGGCCAGGTCTAGATGCCAAACCCTCTCCCCTCCCCTGCATGCCACTCCTCACTCCCTCCCTTGCATGCCACCCCTCCCCCTCCCACCACTAGGGTGGGTGGGCCAGGTCCAGATGTCATCCCCCTCCCCTCCCTTGCATGCCACCCCTCCCTCCCTTGCATGCTACCCCTCACTCACTCCCCTCCCTTATTCCCTTTCCCTTGCATGCCACCCCTCCCCCTCCCTCCCCTCCACTAGGGTGGGTGGGCCATGTCCAGATGCCGGGGCCCCTCCCCCTCCCTTGCATGCCACCCCTCACTCCCTCCCCTCCCTCACTTCCCCCCTAATTATTTGATTAGGGTATCATAAGCTGTTACGCTTCCTGTCCCCCTTGACTTAAATCCGAGTCACCAGGTAACTAGTCCGCCTGCAAAGTATATGCTCCTGATCTTCAACTGAACCCGAGCCTTCCCTGTAACTCTGGGCAATTAGGGGCAATGTATTATATGAATTCTTAATTGTGGCCTGTAGGTCAATGCAGCTGAGTTGTTCAATGCTAGCAGAATACCTTTTAATTAATTCAACTTAAAACTGTCGTCGAAGGCTTTCACGGCTGGAATCACTGGAGTGTTGTGGGTACCATCAGATCCTCTGAAGATGCCAGCCACAGATGTTGGCGAAATGTCAAGAGAAAATTCGAACACAGCCATACAACCCGGAAACCCCACAACACTCCCAACTTAAAACTGTTTGTAATAGTTCTGGAGCAGCAAACATTCTCTTTGGGCTGAAAATCCCCTCTGTGCGAGTGCCATGATGGCTCTTCTCAGAGGGCAATTGCCTTTTGGGCATTTTACAAGTTTCCACATCAGTAGCAGTATTTTTTTTTTAACTTAAAGTGATCAGTTAAGCACAGTGTAATCAGAGGACAGTGCTCAAGTTCATCATAGGGGCAAAAAGAGCAACCTCTCTTTCTCCGAAACAAGAGTTTAAATCAACCAGGCAGCTGCGTTGTAGGAAACCAGCGGGAGCCAAGGTCCTTGAGAGCTCAGCTGGACGTTGATTGATAGCTCCTTGACATGAGCTTGGGAAGAAGATTGCAGTCATAATGAATGTTCTTGGCAGTGTCAAGGATAGTGGAGAATGCTTGGAAGCACACTAGTAAGGTTACCAGTGTTAGGAAATTCCTGGAAGTGGGGGGTGGGGAGTTAGAATCAGGGAAAGGTGGGGTTTGGACACCTCAGAAGCAGTGGTGGGATCCAAAAATTTTAGTAACAGGTTCCCATGGTGGTGGGATTCAAACTGTGGCGTAGCGCCAGTGGAGCTGGGCAGGGCACGACGGGGGCGTGGCCAGGCATTATGGGGGCGGGGCTGTGGCAAGGACGCAGCCGCTGCACCGGTCCTTGGGCGGGAAACGAATGCACGCAGGCGCAGGCTGCCACGCACGCCGGTGCACCTCCTGCTAGACTGCTTCAAGTTCTGCGCGCTACTGCTGAGAGGAGGGGCGTAACGAAGGCAAAAATCACGTGGCAAAATCACCAACTAGTAACCCCCTGTCGGCACACACAAATACTCGGGAACCTGTGAGAACCTGCTGGATCCCACCTCTGCTCAGAAGGGTATACTGAAGAGTTTGGATTTGCCTTTCTGTCCCATAAGGAGACTCAAAGCAGCTTACAAACTCCTTCCCTTTCCCTCAACAGACACCTGGTGAGGTAGGCGGGGCTGCCACAGTTCTGAGAGACCCAAGGTCACCCAGCAGTCTCTATGTATAGAAGTGGAAAAACAAATCCAGTTCACCAGATGAGAGTCTACCGCTGAAGTGAAGGAATCAAACCCAGTTCCCCAGATTAGAGTCCATCTTCTTTTAATCACTACACCACACAGGATCTTTGACTGTACACAGTTCATCTTCCAAAAAGGCCATTTTCTCCTGGGGAGCTGTTCCTGTCAATGGTTTTCTGGCCACCAATGCAGACCTTGTGATCTTGGCATCCTCAGTAGGAGTAATCATTTCCCTGGTGTTCCAAAAGGTTCTGTCCAAATTGGATGATCAGGTGAACGAGATGAGGTTCAGGATAGGTCAAGTATAAAGTAGTTTATTTTTCATTAATAACAATTATTATAACAGAAAAGGCTAAGAAAAAATCCTATTTTTGTTACAATTCCAAATACTGAGAAACACCAATGTTCTGTGTATAGAACCATAACTTACTGATACGGTTTTTAAGTTAGATTCTGATAGCCCAAGAAATGTTAATCACTGATGCTTAATTCCTATTGTATAGATAAAGCAAGTATCATCAAATTATGACCATCTTAATATAATTATCCATTCATTTCCCCCTTTATCTCACAAGATAAAACTCAGACAGTTTCAATATAATATAATCTATTTCATTAAAAATTAAACATTTACATCCATCATTTCATAAGTCAGGTACAAAGTAAACAGACAAATCCTTCTAGGAATGCTGGGCCTACAGGTGCCAATCGAAACGGCAGAGGAAAAGGGGGTGATTGGCATCACTTGATGTATCAACATCACTTCTGGGTCTCTACCCTATTGGCACATTGGACGAGGCTTTAGAAATCCACCAAATCCAGAGAGATTGGGGGAATTCCCAGAGAGCTGTATGACACAGTGACATCACTTCTCAGTCTCCACCTGGAAGTGAGGTCGACACTGAGCAACACTGTTTTCTTCTGTTTCTGTCCCTAAAACCTCCCACCTGTTGACAGCAAAGGATCAGCAATCCTACGAACTCCACGTGAACTTGACAGGTGAGGACTCTTGGCCTTGTGATGGACAATGCTGTGAAAACACTGACTTGGTGCATGGGCCCGTCATGAAAGGAACTGAAAATAAAGCAACTGATGCTAATGCAGTTCTACCTCCCACATCCCTGGGGTTAGGGGTGCCGTGCTCCCATCATCTGAAAATCTGCATAACATTTTTGGCATCCCTTCATGCCAGAGAATAAAGTCTGATTTTTTTCTTTTAACTTTAAAAAGGAACTTATGTATATTTGTGGTATTAAAATATATGTTGGTATTCTATAATACTTGACATATATTTTATGCAATTCAGGGTTTCTAAACTTTTTATGTGTTGTCTGCTGGTCTTTGTGTGTCGTCTGCAGCTTCTGCAGAACTCCCCCCAGATTCTCATTTAATTTTTTTTCTGACCCACGATATATCAAAACCACATCAGGGAAAATTGTGATGTGGAAATCTGAGCATGGCATCATTTGAAATAGTGTCCTCCCTGACAATTTTGGCACCTCTCTGCCCAACTGCCATGGTCCCAATTTGAATCAGACCACGGCACACATGTTGTCTTGTTTTCAATATGGTAAAGCTTGGCTGTAAACTGATACAAGTGTATTGTCGAAGGCTTTCACGGCCCGATTCAACTGGTTCTGGTGGGTTTTCTGGGCTGTGTGGCCATGGTCTGATCACGTGCAAGTGTCAAACTCGTGACCCTCCAGATGTTATGAACTACAGTTCCCATCATCCCCTGCCAGCATCTGGAGGGTCACGAGTTTGACACCTATGGATCTTGTTCCCAACGTTTCACCTGCATCTGTGGCTGGCATCTTCAGAGATGTATCACAGAGAAAAGTCTGTTTCACACTGTGCCTAGTGTCTAGACACAATGTGAAACAGACTTTTCTCTGTGATACACCTCTGAAGATGCTAGCCACAGATGCAGGCGAAACGTTAGGAACAAGATCCACCAGACCACGGCCACGCAGCCCGGAAAACCCACCAGAACCAGTTGATACAAGTGTGTTCAGGTGACTTCCCCCCGCCCCGCCCCCAAGACCAGCACTAGATTGATGGTAAATGTCATGTCTAGTTCGGACCTAAGTGGAGCCTGCTTTGGTTACAGGGTTGCATTGCTGGCCAAATTATCTCCATCACAGTCATAAGCTGATTTGGTGGTGGTGGTTTTTTTTTTTTTTAAATAACAGAATGGGTTTAAAACCAGGTCGAGGAAGAGGTGAAGAAATATTTTTCCTAACAGAACTGTACACAAGCCAGGGACAAGCCATTTTTGCAGCATTTTTGCATCATTTTGCAGTTTCTGAGATCTTGCCTGAATGTAGGAAGCTGATTTACACTGCAGTCCTAAGAAAAATTCTGGCCTTCTAAGCTCATCGACTTCATCGGACTAAGATGGTTGTAACTCCCCTGAGTACAGCACTGTTAGAAAGCCCACAGACAACCCCCACAGAGTGGCTTATGTACCTGGGGAGGGAGAGTTTCCCAGGCAAAATGACAGATTGCTTCCCTTTCTAATCCCAAGTGCCACCCCAGGAGTCAGAGCACTGGATTCAGGACAACAGGAGGTTTTAAACTGACATCCTCTTAAGGAAAACAGGAAAAGCTGTGCTGCTCTGCTAATCCTGGATTAAATATTTGGACAGGTCAAGATTTATGAATGGCACAGAACGACCAATGGCAGGATAGCCAGGCTGTCCCAACAGGTGGGGTTCTCAGGCCCAAGACACCCAAAGTCCAGTGCCACCTTAAAGACAAACACCATTTATTTCTGTAGCTCTCTGCTTCGGGTACGTGATGATCAAATGGAATCTTAATCTATCCTAGGATTGACAGGTTCCCTCCGCCACTGGCAGTGGGTGGGTGGGTGGGTGGGGGGATTTCCAGATCTGGGTTGGAAAACTCCTAGAGATTTGGGGATTGAGTTTGGGGAGGACAGGCACCTCAGTGGGGTACAATTAGGGTTAATAGCCTGAGAAACAGCTCCAGCCAGTGCAAGTGTGTATTAAGCATGTAAATCTCTCACAAATCACCCCCTGCAAAACATTTACCAAACAAATGTCCGCATCATCTCTCACAAAACACCTCCAGTGGAATCTACCCCCAAACAGCATCACTTTCAATGGTGTTTAAACTAGGGAGCCAAAATTCTTCTTTTAAATCAGGGGTAGGGAACCTGCGGATTTCCAGATGTTCAGGAACTACAATTCCCATCAGCCTCTATCAGCATGGCCAATTGGCCATGCTGGTTGAAAGCTGATAGAGGCTGGATTGTAATTCCTATCTAGGCACCGATTCCTATTTAAATCCACCTTAAAGGGAGGATCTGGGGTCCCCAGTTAAAACAACATTGAAAGTGATGCTGTTTTGGGGTGCAACAGCATCACTTTCAATGTTTAAACTGAGGACCTCACATTCTCCCTTAAAGTCCATGCCAAAGGGGGTGGATTTAAAAGGAGAATCTGGGGAAATTTGGGGGGTGCCTGCTGTCAGGGGTGCAATTGTTAAGCTAGCAGCACCAAACTTTCAGGGGATCTTTAGGAGACTCTCCTGGTGATACCAGCCACGTTTGGTGAAGTTTGGTTCAGGGGGTCCAAAGTTATGGCCCCTCAAAGGTGTAGCCCCCATCTCCTATTAGCTCCCATTGGAAACAATGGGGGATGGGGCACCCCTTTTGGGAGTCCATAACTTTGGACCCCCTGAACCAAACCTTACCAAATCTGGGTGGTATCATCAGGAGGGTCATCTGAAAAAATCCCTGAAATTTTGGTGTTGCTAGTCTAAAAACTGTGCCCCCTGCAGGCCAAAAACGGAAAAAACACTTTAAAATTGCCATGAAATTTCCACTTTAATTTTCTCCTCACTGGAGCTACAACAGTGCCATCTGCTGTTCAGGAATTGACAAAGAAGAGGAACAATATTTCCCTGTTTCACAGCAATATTATGCTTTCTTCACAAGTATATCGTGATGTGAATTTTTAAAGAAAAAAACACCTTTTGAACATGTTCAGGAAGAAGCTTACTTGACCATTCACATTGCTGAAATCAGTGAAATACTGAGGATGAACTTTGCAGGGGGGGGGGGGGGCGAATGTTTCCCTACAGCACTGAACCCAGGGGAATAGCCCGTGTGGAAATGACCAAAGTCGTAATTCTTAGGTCTGATTTGAGGATAAAATATCTGGTTAAACCATAATAATTGGAAGAAGTCTCAAGCTCAGTCTACCCTCCAGCCTTGGTCCCTCACTTCCTGAAAGATGTTCATCTATATCAGGGGTAGGGAACCTGCGGCTCTCCAGATGTTCAGGAACTACAATTCCCATCAGCCTCTGTCAGCATGGCCAATTGGCCATGCTGGTAGGGGCTGATGGGAATTGTAGTTCCTGAACATCTGGAGAGCCGCAGGTTCCCTACCCCTGATCTATATATAAGAGTTCCCTCTTATATGGACCGGGGCACAGGATCCCAGGTAGGCCTGCATTCAAATAAATGCAGAAGGCTACTCTTGAATAAGGGGAATTGGTTCAAAGATTATGAAACCAAGATCAGAAACACTGAAGATTTGCTGCTGTTGTTGCTGCGTTCCACCCCCACCCCCTGGGAGCAGTTGAACCCCGTCTCCTTTCCGCTACAGCAGTTACCATTGAGGAAGACTTCCCTTCCCACAGGGGTACAGGCAGGGGGGCATGCTGCCTTACCTCAACCATTATAATTATCACTCAACCATTATAATTTTCACTTGAAAGGGGGGACACTTGATTCCTCCCCAATTCTAAGCCCAAACAAATGAGACCCAAGCACCCTTCAAACATTTGCCTGAGGAAAATGAAACCGAATGAAAGAGAAAGATGGCCTTTCTCTCGCTCAAACAGCCAACCACTAATTCTTATTTTGTGAAGGGCAAAAAAGGCCATAAAAGCACAACTGGATGGTTACAAACTTTTTATTCTTAAAACGACTCTTCAGCAGAAGGAACTACACATGCTTGAACTTAATTAACATAAGAAAATGGAGGGGGTAAAGTAGAAACAAGGAATGGTTTTACAGTGACTGTCAAGTACCTAAATAACCAACCTAAAGAAAGCAAGTATCATTTAGGGGAAGTAAGAAGTCCTAATACCCTACAAAAACATCACATTTACAGGAGCAAAGCTTTAGGAAGAAGTAATCACACATGCAACAAAACAGGGCGGAAGAATGCCAAGGCTTTTGAAGGGATTGTGTCATTTCAGACTACACGTGGCCATCACAGTTTCAATGCCACCCGTTGCAAAACAACCATAAAAACAGAAAGAAGAAAACAAGGAGAGCAGCTACAACTTTTCTTCCATAAGAAGGTAGCTCTCATGAAATTGGAAATAGCACATTCCACCCTGTCATTTTGCAGCATTTGGCAGAATGATGCAATTCCCAACACAGTTTCTCAGTATTTTAAGACAGGTAAACACCATTATCACAAAACCCTATGACCAGCAATCTCCATATCAAGTCCTATGGCTGAACTACTTTGTGAATTCCTTCATGCCTCCTTAAGGTGCCTGATTCAGCAAAAGACTGGCCACAGTAGGCACAAGAGTAAGGTTTTTCTCCTGTATGGGTACGCTGATGGCGGCGCAGTGAAGCAAGGCGCGCAAAGGCACTGCCACATTCTTTGCAGAGGAAAGGGCGCTCACCAGTGTGTGTCTGCTGATGCTTTTTCAGCCTCGCCAGTTGAACAAAAGTCATGCCGCATTGGTGACACTGGTTCGGCTTTTCCTTTTTGTGGCTTAGCTTGTGCCTGGAAAGCAAACTGGCTTTACTAAAAACTTTGCAGCATACTGGGCATTGGTAGTGCTTGGAACTACCTTCTCTGGGGTTTCGGGTGGCACCGCCCACCTGCCCAGGGTTGCGGCTTTGAACCTGGCTCTGATACAGAACAGACCAAGGGTTCTTGACATTAGCATCTCCCAGAACAACACCGGAGCGACTGATCTTGTGAAAGCTGTGGAGATGTCTCCAGACATCAGCGGTGCGGATGAAACCCTTGTCACATTCTGGGCACTTGTGTGGTCTGTCTGTGGAATGGGTCAGTCGGTGCATCCGTAAGTTAGCGGAGCGGAAAAACTCTTTGCCACAGACTGGGCACCAATACGAACATCCAGCGGCGTATTTCTTTTTGTGCTCCTCTAACCGACAGAGGTCTTGGAATGATTTCCCACACCTCTCACAGTGGTAAGGCAAAACTTGGCTCAGCCGAGGCGGCAGATTCTCATCATCAAGAGAGTCAACAAGGATGATGAAGTTCTCCTCCTCTTCCTTCAGACCTCCCTGAAGATGTGAGGAATGCCCAGATGACCAGAGTTCCAGATCCTTACATTCACAAAGGTAATTACAAGTGGTGCTTGGGACATAGACACCATTTCTGGCCAACCTCCATTTTCGGCAGTAGGTTGACATTTTTGCAGATGTGCTCACAGAATTTTCATCTTCTGAACAGGGCAGAACTAGAGGAAGATCCGGTTCATCTGAAGATGCAGGAAGGATGCCACTGAGATTGGAAGGGGGCGGGTTGACTTCCTCTATCTCTAGCAGTAGGATGGGCTTATCATTTATACAATCAGCAGCTGAATTGGTTATTGTGGTACTGCAGGCATCCTTTTCAGCCACACGAACCCCATACATTTCCATCATGCAACCTCAATAGTCCTTTCCTGTAATCTTCCACACCAGGTCACTGCTCTCCCTATGGAAAGAATGGAGAAGGTTAGTGAACATTGTAGAATTCAGATCAGATCAAATGAAGGCCCCGTTCTGAGTTCAGAGCAAAATACAAGTAAGTAAGCAGTGACAATTTTAACAGCAAAATCCTAAGCAAAGTTACAACCTTCTACATCCATCAACTACAAAGAACTTAAACTCTGTTTAGGACTGCACGCAGAGGCACAGCTGCAATGGGGGCCGGGGGCGTGTCTGGAGTGGGGTGGGGTAGGGTGTGTTGGGGGAGGGGGCAGGAGAGGGTGCACGGACAGTTCATGTCCTGGGCACAGTTTCCCCTCCCTTTGTCACTGACTGCAAGGCAAGTGATTCTTAAAACTAATAATGCAATTTGCAATCTACCAGATTAAACTGAGTTATCCTTCAAGGAAGGCAATTGCTAATTAAAGAGGATGGTATGAGAAGATGAAAATGAAAATTGTCTGAAATTCTCAGTAGAAAGTCTGCTGTAAAAAGCCTTCAGGTCTTTCATGAATTGCAAAAACAGAAAATGCAACTTTGGAAATTAAAAATAAATCAGAAATAAATTCACTGAGAAACTATTTGATTTTCTGGGAGACCACTTAGTTGAACAATGTTTTGATGAAATAGTTATTTATGCTTGATTGAACAGTTATTTATGCTTTGATTAGACATCTAACTAAAGTCCCCTACTATTGTTAGCAGTAGATTTTACAATTTTTTACACATTAAGAAAGTCAACATGGTGTGGTGGTGAAGAGCAGTGAACTCTAACCTGGAGAACTGGGTTTGATTCCCCTCTCCTCCAGATGAAGCCTGCTGGGTGACCTCGGGCCAGTCACAGTTCTTTCAGAACTCTCTCAGCTTCACCTACCTCACGAGGTATCTTTTGTGGGGAGAGGAAGGGAAGGAGTTTGTAAGCTGTTTTGAGAAAAAGTGGGGCATAAATCCAAACTCTTTTTTTACTTTTTATTTTGTGATAGCCACTAGCCATGGTGGCTAAAGGCAATCTTTCCCCTGAAGGCCAATGTTAAGTAGTGATGTTAGGGGAAGGTTATGACCTCTATTGTGCTGTTTGTTGTTCCTCCAGGGCAGGGGTAGGGAACCTGCGGCTCTCCAGATGTTCAGGAACTACAATTCCCATCAGCCTCTGTCAGCATGGCCAATTGGCCATGCTGGTAGGGGCTGATGGGAATTGTAGTTCCTGAACATCTGGAGAGCCGCAGGTTCCCTACCCCTGCTCCAGGGCAACTGATTGGCTTCAGGAAGAAAAAAGAAGCTGGTCAAAACAAGCTACAGATCTGATCCAACAGGGCTCTTCTTATCAGCACAGTTGTCAACCACCTGTAGGAAAAATTGACCCTGTGCATTAAATACAGGTTTATTTCCATCCCATGAACTGCTTTAGCTGCACATTTCTACACACTAAGCTTCTATTAAAGGGGCAACACTACTACAGGCAAAGAAGTTGAACCCAGCAATATTTACTCAACATTCATCCTAAGCAAAATTTAACAGTGCGGTCCTATGCAGTTACTCTAATCTATCAAAAATATCATGTGAAAAGCATGAAAAAGAAAACAAAACTGAATCCCAAGGTGTTGATATTCTGAAAGTGTCTCAGAAATCAGCAGAGCATGCAGCTCAATGCTGTGGTCTAGCTAAGAGGGCTACCGTATCCCTCCTCTTGACCACTACTCACAACGTTCTTAGAGAGATAGCATGGTGTAGTGGTTAAGAGCAGGTGGATTCTAATCTGGAGAACCGGACTTGATTCCCCACTCCTCCACCTGAGTGGCAGAGGCTTATCTGGTGAATCAGATATGTTTCCACACTCCTACATTTCTGCTGGGTGACCTTGGGCTAGTCACAGTTCTTCGGAACTCTCTCAGCCCCACCTACCTCACAAGGTGTCTGTTGTGGGGAAAGGAAGGGAAAGGAGCTTGTAAGCCACCTTGAGTCTCCTTACAGGAGAGAAAGGTGGGGTATAAATCCAAATTCTTATCTTCTTGTCCAACTTATTTAATCACCATGCTATGCTTCACTCTAAGCACGGATTCCCTTTATGGAATCTTTCTGTTCACAAGGCCCGTGATGCTGGAATACAGTTCTGTTGGGTTTGTTTGTTTGTTTATTATTTTAATTTATAGACCGCCCCATCCCCGAGGGGCTCTGGGCAGTGCACAACAATATCAGTATGTATACAATGTGTAACAAGGGTTACAATAGTGACCATATTTACTAAAATCTATTAAAAACCATTAAAAACAGCGGTCAAAACAATAATAACGGATGGCCCCGTAACCCACCTATTGGCCAAAACCTTCCCCAGAAGGAGGGAGCTGCTGGACTCCTCCCTAAAAAGATAAACAAATATATATACAAGAATGGAATTGTAAAAAATAAGGGAGCAAAGGAGCAAAGCAAAGGAGGGGGGCGCACCTCAGCGACTGGACACTCCAAAGGCCTGGCGGAACAGCTCAGTCTTACAGGCCCTGCGGAATTCACCAAGGTCCTGCAGGGCCTGGACAGCTGGAGGAAGAGTGTTTACCTCTTCATTCTCAGCTTCCATAGAAAAAGTCTCTGGAAAAAATTCCCCGAACATGAGATGGAACCACAAAGAGCAGCACTCATCCACAGTGGAAATTTGCACTTGGGCACACAGTTGCTTCCAAAGTTGTGACCCAACAAGAGTTAAACCATTCCAAGCCCGTTAACTTCAACGGAGATAGAAAGACACAATTCTGCTTGCCATTTATCTAAATCTTGTACATATCTACATGATATCTACTATAATTCTGCACTGTAATTTATCTAAATCTTGTGCATATCTACATGACAAACCTATACTGCTTTTTATATCACATCAGCTGCTGTGGCTTTTTAGAGAATCTTAGGACTTGCTATTTGACATAGTTCTGAGAATTCCTCTTAAAGATACCGAAACCCCGACTCACAGTCTCAGTGACAAAGACCAGCTATAAATAAATTAAAAATAAATTCTCAATCGGAGATGACTATTAAATCAGAAATTCTGTGATGCAAGCTACAACACTATGTATATTTCCTTGGGGGTTGATCCATTAAAAGTCACAGGAACTTCACTGCATGCTTTGGATGAAACATGTCCAGAAATCAGCAGAAACAAACTGGGGTGCTGTGTGGTTTCTGGGGAGTAAGGATGAAGAAAGATGCCTCGACAGTTGCTCTGCATCTGTGGCTGGCATCTTCAGAGGATCTTCATATCCTCTGAAGATGCCAGCCACAGATGCAGGCGAAACGTCAGGAGAGAATGCTGCTAGAACACGGCCATACAGCCCAGAAACCACACAGCACCCCGGTGATTCCGGCTGTGAAAGTCTTCGACAATACAAGAAACAAACTGCTTTGCATTTAGCTCTGACCAAAAGAGAAAACCACATGAAGGTGAAAGATGTTCTGCAGAATGTCTAAAACAGAAACACTCCACAGGTTATTTTTATAAAGGGTTGTTATGGTTAATATCTGTGGAGATTTAGCCAGTGGGCTGCTGTATGATTCCACTGTTCTTGACTACAGTGCCATGTAATTCACCTTGAACCCCAGTGAGAAAGGCTGGCATATATGAAAGGAGAGAGGGAGGGAGAGAGAGAGGAAAGAGATAATTTGAGATACAGAAAAGACAACTGAACCATCACACACCTTACAGCTGCGGTGGCGAACCTTTGGCACTCCAGATGTTATGGACTATAATTCCCATCAGCCCTTCCAGCATGGCCAATTGGCCATGTTGGAAGGGGCTGATGGGAATTGTAGTCCATAACATCTGGAGTGCCAAAGGTTCGCCACCACGGCCTTACAGCATCCCAGGAAAAAGATTTGCTTCCTATTGGACTAGCTACTCAATGACCTATTTCTTCTTCTGAATGGACTTTTATTAGTCAGATTCTTAACCCCCCCCCCCCCCAATTTTTAAAAGTCTGTCATAGATTCTGGCAATTCTTTTTTTTTTTCCTGCCTAATTTTGGGAGACAGAAGGATCTATTGTTCACTGTTCAAGCATCTCCCATTAACCTAACAATTAAGGGAAATAGAAGCAGCTACATTTCTTTGTCACAGCACTTATGGGGAAAGCTCTATAATTGTCCACCTTGCTCATTCTTACTTTACATAATGACATTACTTGCAGCCTCTTTATAAACGCATTGCAATTTGGAAAAGAGGGCTCAATCACTTAGTTAAGGCCATTTGAGTATTTACCCTCCACTCCTTCCTTTGCATTTCTCCCAAGCATTGCCAGAAATAACAGCCAATTTGGATTAATATGAAACCTACCCAAGTAAGGCACAGTATAGCAAGCCTGAATTTCCATCTTCCTCTGAATGCCCATTTCACACTTGTATCTACAAGAACTCCAAGCACAGTAGGTTTGTCCTCTAATGGCTAAGGGTGCAGCCCAAAGCAACCCCTGAATGACCCAAAGGTTCTTCCCAGAGATCTGCATGTGTGTTAAGTGACGTTAAGATACAAAAATAAAGGAGTTCACAGCTGAGCTCTACAACCAGCATGATCATGGTGTTTGTCGAGGATCTGGGAGCTCCAGAAATGAATCCTGCACCCTGCTATGAAAGCTTACTGGGTGAGTGCGGGCCAGTCACACACACTTAGCCTAATCTGTTTTACAGGGAGGCTGTTGCAAGGATAGATATCATTAGAGAATGGGGGAATGCTGCCGTAAGCCACTTTGGGTGCCCATAATTCTTGAAATAAAACAAATCCACTGTTAAACCCAGATGAATACTAGATGCTGGCTCATGCCAAATGATATCTTTAGTCTAGGAAGATCGATATTGTGCAGTCCAACTAGAAGCTATTTTCCAGAGTCTCCAGTAGCAGTCTTCAGCATAACTTACTACCTGATCCTTTAAGCTAGACACACCAGTGATTGAACTGGGAACTTGTGCATACAAAATAAATTTTTTTAATCACTGAGTCACAGTCCCCTACTCCATGTATGTCTCCTTGGGCACACAGAACACCATTTTTTTTTTTGCAGAATCACCCTTTCAATAGTCTAGTATACAGTTCTACATTCTTTTCAGCGAGAAGAGCTGCCCATAGAGTAATCCCTCCTGAAGCATCAACACAAATCAGCATTGTTCTGCTGATGAAATTAATCCAATCATTTGAATGGGCTATGTATGTATCCTCCTTGTAAATGAACACAGTCCTAGGGTTAATACAGAGATATGTATTGTCAAAGATTTTCAACTTGCTGTTGTAGGTTTCTGGGCTGTGTGGCTGTGGTCTGGTAGTTTCTGTTCCTAACGTTTCACCTGCATCTAGGTCAGTGGTGGCGAACCTATGGCACGGGTGCCAGAGGTGGCACTCAGAGCCCTCTCTGTGGGCACGCACAGAGTCCCCCCCCGCCCGCCCCACATCTATGCTGGCCTGGGCCGCTGGGCTCAATTATTAGCATTAAACCTGAGACCTAGTTTTGGGGAAGCAGTGTAGGTAACCCTGATAAGCGCTGTTAAACCCCACTGATTTTCATGCAAAGAACTAAAGCGCAATCCTTTATCTGGAAGTAAGCTTGGTTGCTGGCAATGGGGCTTGCTTCTGAGTAAACCCTCCTCGGGTTGTGATTCACCCGTTGGAAGAGTTGCACGGTTGCTTCAAAGCAAAGCCACTGACTACCACCAAGCTTACTCCTGAGTAACGCACGCCTCAGAGCCAACTGCTTTTTCTAAACTTAAACCTCAGTATTCAGGTTAAGTTGCCATGTTGGCACTTTGCAATAAATAAGTGGGTTTTGGGTTGCAATTTGGGCACTCGGTCTCAAAAAGGTTTGCCATCACTGATCTAGGTGAAACTTCTAGCTGACAACTTCACAGCCACCCATAGATGCAAGTGAAACATTGGGAGCAAAAACTACCAGACCATAGAGGCTGGAAATCCTACAATAGCCAGCAGATCTGGAGCAATATGTGGCTCTGATGTGCCACCTAAAAGCCTTCTGATCTTTCCCCAAGCTCTCCAAAAGTGGGCTATTTATTCAGAAATACAAAAAAATGCATTACTTCTATGGTCCTCAAGATAAAATTTATTTTTAAATGGAAACCAGGTTGTTCAGGATTATAATAATCAAGGCTGTGCAGGTGTAGAGAGTTCTGTATATGAGGCTGTGTCAGCATATGTTATTGAATGGGATGGTGAAAATGAGGTGTACCACTGTTGAATGCTAGTCCTTACAACAAAACTCCCAGTAGAGGGGAAAGGCAACCCTATGGGGAAAAATACATGTTCAGAGGGACTCTCCTAATTATAAGGGTTATATTTTAATTGTATATTTTTGTGTGAGGTGATGTGGAGGTACATGCAAGAGTCACCTGGCTCTTTTGGCTGATGTGAATGTGGCTATCCACAAAGTGAATAGCACTAGCCTCACATAACTACTGCTTGACTGCCCCACTTTAGATGGGTCATATGTCTTTCCACCTACATTCTGAAATGGTTTTGCCCTGGAGAAAACTTTTGTCTCTCTTTAAAAGAGGCTGAATGTGTGGAAATGGGCAGTTTAAGCCCTGCAAGGCATGGAGGTAAATAACTCCCAATAAGCCTCTATGAAATGCAAATATTTTAAACAAACAAAATTAAAATATCAAAGGCCCTGGACATTCTTTCTCCAGACAGTAAGGCAGGTGGGGTTGGGCCAGGTCAGCAGAATCTCATCAGCTCTCAACAGCCAAACATGGTTGGTTCTATGTATTGTTGAAGGCTTTCATGGCTGGTTGAATACTGGTGTGTTGTAGCTTCCCCGGGTTGGTATGAGCCGTTTCTTAGCAGCATTATTTCTTAAGACGTTTGGCTTGCATTTGTGGTTGAGAGTATTCAGAGGATCTGATAGTAGGAAAGCAAGTGGAGTATACATGCTATCTTCATTGTTACTCACATTCTCCACTTGCTTTCCTACTATCAGATCCTCTGAAGATGCCAGCCACAGATGCAGACGAAACGTCAGGAGAGAACGTTGCTAGACATGGCCATACAGCCCGAAAACGACACAGCACCCCGATGGTTGGTTCTGATTAGTACTTGGATGAAAGACCACCTGGGGAAATATAGAGTCACTATGCAGAGACAGACAGTGGCTTATAATCTCTGATGGTCTTCTGCAGTGTAAACCTTACAAGGCCACCCAAAGCCAATAACTCTTTCCACTACCCACAGTTAAGCAACTCTGATCTGTGATCATGCAGCCCAGCAAAAGTTGCACTGAGTCACGGCATCCCCATTTGCACATGAATACAAAAACAACCCAGGGCAGTATAATTTGCATGGGCTACACAAGACAAAACAGATTTCCACTAATAGCAAATCTAATTGTCTGATTAATGGAAAGTAATTTATTGAAGCAAATAATTGTTGACACAGTGCATAAAAAAACACACTGAATGTCAAAAAGAAGCTATACCAATTCCAAGCTACTACAACTGCGATAAGATAGTATTTGCACAATATTAGTTAATTTATTCTACATACTGTGAGAACTTGCTTAATATTCTTTTCAGGTATGCTAATCATGGGCTTTAACTGGATCATAGGGTATGCTCAGAATGGTACTGCTTTCTTCAAGTATCATCCATCGCTCCCAAGATTAAACGATTTCCTTTTACATTTGGATATATATCACATTTCCTCTGCAAAACCGCTTTCAAATCATTCACCTTGAATTGAAAATGTGCATATTTGAAAGGCTGGAAGTAACCAGCTTGCTCACATAACCTGTTTTGTAATGCCTTGAGATATTTGGTGTAACTGAAGGGAATAAACCCTGCAAAAATACAGCTGTTGCCAGTGCCTAAATAAATCACAAATCAACACTACAGAGAGCACAAAACATAACCTGGGAAAGGTGATAGCATGAACCCGACCACAGTGAAATGTTTCTACCTACTTTATTAAGTGTCTGGTGACTTTCTTGTTTTCATTCCTCTGCAGAGATCCCAGACAATGGGTAGGTCCCAGATGAGGACTCAGTTACAGACTCCTTGAGTGGTCCCAGGCAAAGCTCAGAACCTCAGCTCTTACAATCTGTGCAATGGGAACAACAGCTCAGATCAAGATTTCTTTCCACAGACTCTGAGATTTCAGGGACACAGGTGCAAGGAACGATTCTAAGTAAATACAGATCAAAATACTATATGAACAGTGCATTCCGCACATATTCAGACAACATTTACCAGTGTTTTCTGTCATCCCATCTGTTGTGTCGGCTTCCTTATTCTTCTCTACCTGCCTCCACACACTTGCACTTGTAATTACTACTTCCACAACATGCTGACTTCTACCCCTCCTCACCCTTGCCTGTGTAGAGGTCTTTATACTATTCTTGATGGGACTTTTTCCTGGATGAATTTAATTAATTATTTTTTGTCAGGAGTCTGGGACTTGATGGCGTGGTGATATTATACTGTTCTTACACCTTCAATAGAACTTCTTTTCCGACATTTAATGACAGACAACCTCACTGTATACTACAGTCAGATGGAACAGCCAACTTCTCTCTCCTTTTCTAACAGATCCTACTCCAGGGCTTTGAAGAGCAGCCCAGAAAATGTTGACTGTTGGAACAGAGCCACGCCAAGGAAAATTGGGCATCAGGCTACTTAAGGCAAAACCACAGAAGCAAGGACAGTAGAGTAGCCCTACTTGCTCATGCAGGGGTCTGCAACCTGCGGCTCTCCAGATGTTAATGGACTACAATTCCCATCAGCCCTTGCCCGCATGGTCAATTGGCCATGCGGGCAGGGGCTGACGGGATTTGTAGTCCATGAGCATCTGGAGAGCCGCAGGTTGCAGATCCCTGCGAGTCATGACCTTTTCAAGCTGCCTTGAGCAACGAAGAAAAGTAGCATATATTTTAATAAAGTCAACCCAGAGCTCTCCCCACCTGTAGCCCATCCTGTCCCCTTTCTCAGCAGAAGGAAACTGTTCCACAGGGGAGAATGTCTGCCAGTGCAGCGTTTCTCCCCCACTGTCCGACTCACCACGCTCGCTTACATCCCCTCTTCTGTTGAATGCATTTTTATTCAGCCCTCCCTCCCTCCCTCCCTCCAAGAAGCACCCTGTTCTCCTTTCCCCGTTTTACCTTCACAACAGTCCTGCAGTAGAAGACACTGAGGGGAAAATGACTGAACTACGGGAGACCAACCCAACATTTATGGCCCGCCCCTTTCTGCCCTCAGGACGAACTCCAACCCAGCAGACCCGCCGACCCCGACAGTTGCCGCTTCTCCCCATTCCCCGGCTCCGACCCGGCCCTTTTTCTTTGGTGGGGGGGGGGCGCGCCAGTTTTCTCAACCCCCTCCTCGCGCTCCTTGCTCCGGGGCGTCAAGCAGTCGACCTCTTTCCCCACCTCCCCACCAGGCTCCCTTGGGCGACCGCCTGTGTGCTGCTCCCCACAGTTCTAAGGGGGCTGCCAGCTATCAATGGTGCTCGCCCGCTGAACCTCCCCTCGGGGGCTCATTGTCTCCCGCAGCCTCCTGCGCATACCTGGTTTCAGCACGCGAGTCTTGAGTGCAAGAGGTGCCCAGGCGAGCGCAAAGCCCCGCGCGACCCGCCCTTGTGCCCACCCGCACCGGCGCGTCCAGGTGCTTCTGGGCAGAAAGGGCAGGTGGGCCGTCCCATCTCCGTCCAAGGGCGTGTCCACCCCTCCATGGGCAATCAGCCGTTCGGGTTGCCCTTGAAGCCACGCTCCCTGGTCCGCGGAATGAGAAGATTCGGCTCTGGGGAGGCCTGGTCTGCAACCGGGGGCGTATCTACGAAAAATGGAGGGGGAGGGGAAGCTGAGTTTTGCGCTTTTATAGTTATAGAACTATAGTTATAATTCTCATCGTGATAACCATTGTTATAACGTTCTCAGACAGCTGACACTGGCAGCAGCCCCTTCCCCGGTTCCACCCCCCCCCCCCCAAGGCCCCCTGAGCCTGCTGTGGTTAGCAGGGCCGTTGCGATCGGTATATCGATCGCTATACCGATCGGTATAATGATCGCTATACCGATCGGTATATCGATCGTTATACCGATAGATATAACGATCGATATACTGATCAGTATAACGATCGATATAACGATCGGTATAGCGATCATTATACCGATCGGTATAGCGATCGATATAACGATCGTTATACTGATCGCAACGGCCCTGCTAACCACGGAAGGCTGAGGGGGCCGTGGTCCGGGGGAGGGGCGCTGGGAAAGGGGTCGGCTCTCCCGAGCACTGTGGGTTGGGTGCTGGGCGCCGATTGGCCGACGCGCGGGCATTGGCGCAGGAAGCCGCCCGGTGGTTGCCTGAGGCGCGCGGCGCCCTGCTCGGGGCCAGGGGGGCCGGCTGCTGGAGCTCAGAAGAGCGCGAGGGGAGCGGGGCGCCGGGCGCGCCTGCAGCGGGGCCGAGGGCAGAGGGGTTCGCGCACGGGCGGCGGGGGAGGTGGGCTCCCGGGCAGAGCGGGAGGGAGGGAGGGAGGCCCGCGGAGGTGGCGGCGCTGCGTCCTGGCCGAGCTGAACTTGAACTCTGGCCCCGCCAGAAGGGAGGGCAAGATCGCCGCCGCCGCTGGGCTCGGGCTGGCGGGATCCTAGCGCCGTTGCAGCCTGGCAGGGGGAGAGCCCCCAGGAAGCCTTGCAGAGCGCCAGGGAGGCGGGCGGAGCGGGGGGCTCGTGAATGGGGGCCAAGGTTGGCAGACGGGTGGTCACCGGGCAAGAGGGAGGGGTCGCCCGGCTTGCAGGAGGCGTGGGGTGAACTGGCCCCAGAGAGGGGGGAAGATGGGCCAAGGGGATGGAGGAGAAACCCTGCCGACTGTGTGCAAGGGGGCAGCCAGACATCTGGCTTGGTGCAGCGGCTACTAGAGCGCCTGGCTAGCTAGGATCTGAGTTCAGATGCCCCACCCCACGTGGGGCTTGCAAGGGTGAGTCTGGGTCAGGCCTCCTCTCTCCGTCTAACCAGCCCCACAGAATAAAACAGGAGTCCAGTGGCACCCGAAAGGCTGACTGCATTTATTCCAGCATCAGCCGCTGCTGGCTTCCTGAGATGCACTGAATTTTTTAAAAAGGGGGAGGGGGTTAACTCTTTGGGGCCAGCCCAAAACAAGAGCTGATTGGGTCAGATGTGAGACCCTCTCCACTATCTACTGGACTTCCCCTCTGGTGCCTCTGCTGATCTGAAACTTCCTGATGGTTAGTCTCTAACAGGTTTGTTTTATTCTGCTGCTTGTCTCCAGCTGAGCTGCCTCATAGGTTTGTTGTGAGGCTAAAAGGGGGGACGGAGAACCAGGTGTGCCCGGTTCCCCATTTCCACCGAGAGATGTCCACTTCAAGAGGACATGGGGACAACTGGGCCACTCCGGGGGCATGTGGTGGGCCCAGATGAAACTGTTCTGGGGGGATGTGGGACAGGGAGGCCGTGTTGCCATGCACACAGCACACCTTCCTCCGCAGAAAAGTTCTCTGCCTTTCTCTTGGCCCCCTCCTTCACTGTAAGGAGTCCTGGCATCAGGGAGTCCTCGCAGCACCCTGGGAAGGCCATGAAGAGGGCGGTTGCTCTCTGACATCTTCAAGGCTCACCGGGGGTTTGACTTGCAGGTCCCCGTGTCCGCAGGGAGAGGTGAAGAGGGCACCTGTCTTCCGTGGAGGCTTGGCTGCCGCCTCCTCTTTGGCTTGGGATCAAAAATAAGCTGTGGTTGCTACCAGAGGCGTACCTAGGCAAACTGGAGCTCTGGGCAAAACCTGAGCTTGATGCCCCCCCAATGGGCAGCCCCCCTGCCCCACCGTGACCAAACAATGGTTTTTTACACCAGGTCGTTTCAAAGTCACCACCACATTATAGAGCATGCCCCAACTCACAAATCTGAACACAGCAATGGGCCATGCCACACAGCAGAAATAATTTTTGGAAAACATTTTCAAAAGGCTTTCAAAATGTTTTATTAGTGCTTTGAAAAAATTTCATGGTGTTGTATCCAGTCCCCCCAATTGGGGGAAACAGCATCACTTCCAAAGTTATTTAAACTGGGCACCCCAGATTCTCCCTTTAAGGTGGATTTAAAAGGAGAAT
This sequence comes from Sphaerodactylus townsendi, assembly GCF_021028975.2. Classification (NCBI taxonomy): domain Eukaryota; kingdom Metazoa; phylum Chordata; class Lepidosauria; order Squamata; family Sphaerodactylidae; genus Sphaerodactylus; species Sphaerodactylus townsendi. The sequence continues at coordinate 22,255,119 of NC_059429.1, forward strand.
CTGGGCTCCCTAGTTTAAACATGTGATGCTGAAATCCACCCCCCCAGAACAGCATCATTTTCAATGGTGTTTATACTAGGGAGCCCAGATTCTCCTTTTAAATCCACCTTAAAGGGAGAATCTGGGGTCTATCTGAATATGGACCGAAAAAATCACGTGACGCACGTGTGCTGCGCAGTGGCTTATGTGTTTTACAATTATAAATTACAATATCTAGACATACATAAAATGCAATTGCTATAATAAATGTTCTTTTTCATTACAGATATCTCCAATGGGAGAACTTCAGTAACTCCGATGTATACAGTATCTTCCTTCGTTGTTGTTAACAAGGCTACTGCTTTAGCTGTTGTCTCTTTTCATGTGTATTGGATGTCGAATCGGTGACTCAATCTTTAAGTCTTTAAGCTCATGAATTGTTTTCCTCAAGGTGTAAACATAATCACCACTTTCATGAATGGATACAATGTTACCATCACAGCATCTCCCTCTGGAGTATTGTTAAGAGGCGATTAAAGGAGCCATACATCTGAGTCAACATTGCAGAAGCTACATGCGTTTGTTAGCTTTTCGACTGCCTTCATCAGTGCTCCATTCCTAGTCTTCTTCCCTGAATCGCTTCTCTCCAGAGTCTCTCCTCTGCTGAGTTTGTTCTCTTTCTTATTTACAACACACGTCACTGGGGTCCCCAGTTTAAACAACATTGAAAGTGATGCTATTTTGGGGTGGATTCTTCCCCATCCTGAAACAGCACCTCTTTCAATGTTAAAACTGGGGACCTCAGATTCTCCCTTTAAATCCATGCCAAAGGGGGTGGATTTAATAACAACAACAACAACAACCTTTATTAGGCATTGAGAGAATAAAAGAAAGAAAGAAAACAAGCATTGGCAGTAAGGGAGTGGATTTAAAAAAGAGAATCTGGGGAAATTTAGGGGGTGCCTGTTGTCAGGGTGCAATTATTAAGATAGCAGCACGAAAATTTCAGTGTACCTTTGTGAGACCCTACTGATGATACCGCCCATGTTTGGTGAGGTTTGGTTCAGGGGGTCCAAAGTTATGGACCCTCAAAGGTGTAGCCCCCATCTCCTATTAGCTCCCATTGGAAACAATGGGGGATGGGGGCACTCCCTTAGGGAGTCCATAACTTTGGACTCCGTAAACCAAACCTCACCAAACCTGGGTCATATCATCAGGAGAGTCTCCCAAAAATCCCTGAAATTTTGGTGCTGCTAGCCTACAATCTGCACCCCCTGCAAGCCAAAAACAAAACCCACTGAAAATACAAAATCCCCCACAAATGAACCTGCAATTTTGTCGCCCACCACAAGGTGGCGCCCTGGGCAGCTGCCCACTTTGCCCAATGGGAGGAACGCCTCTGCCTTAGCCTACTCACAGTTCTTTGAAGCTCTCTCAGCTGCACCCACCTCACAGTGTATGTGCTGTGCAGGTGGGAAGGGAAAGGAGATGGTCAGCCCCTTTGAGTCTCCTTAGAGGAGAAAAAGGGGGGATGTAAATCCAACTCTTCTTCTTCTAAGCTACTCAGACATCTATTCTCTTAAACAGTGACGTATACCTATCAAGTCTAAACACTTCCCCTTCGCTTCTTTCCATCTCTTCCCTCTTACCTGTGGATTCAGAATGACTAACCCAGTTTGGGGGATTTGCAACATTTTACCCTCTGACCGTTGCATTTATTTTGCAAGCCTACAACTTCCTCTTTTTTCCATTTTTTGGTGCACACAACAACACGCACTGGGATCTAACTTCAATGCAAGAGAAAGCATTGATATAATAAGAAATAAGTAATGTTGAGACATTACTTAACATTAATATATATTAGAGATGGAACAGGCATTTGGTGCACATGACAACACGCACTGGGATCTAACTTCAATGCTGTATGGAGTGATCCTTTGATAGATTTAGAGATAAGTAATGTTGAGACATTCCTCAACATTAATATATGTTAGAGCTGTAACAGGCATTTCTCCCTCACAGCTGATGGGTTCCTGTTCCTGGGAATGTATTTAAGTCATGAAGATTCTGCTGCCTTACTTACACTTTAGTGGCCTCTACACAGCACTCAAAGGAAAAGATTTCACATTACCAATATTTAATGACCTTTCCACTGGAAGCAATTACTTATTACCAATCGGTACATAAAGCCCACATTTTCTGGTTAAAAAATGGCTTATATGTATTTACAGCCAAAATAGCATTATTTTTGTCAGCGACAAGATATGTCCAGAAACCTCCTGGCCGTTCTACGGTAAGAATTCATGCAAAAAAGCTTGCAGAGGTGTGTGTTATACTGACCCCAGAAGAAAAACCCCCGTTATGTTTTTTTCTGGTCCTCTCAACCGTTGAGTTCCTAGCGGAGAACACCCGTGCGACGCATCAAAATACAGGAACCACCATCACTTACCCCATTCTGTGCAGACGGGACACGGACAAAGCCAGATCTTCTTCTGTTTGCTGGGAATCTCTCTGGAACAGGTCTCAGCTGCAGAAGCCTCCTTTCCTTTTCCTCCTAAAAACACAAGGCCAAGGTGAAGGTGGCTAGAGATACTCTGGAAAACTCCCCCCCCACCCCACCAGCATGTCCTTCTCTGGTTACTCTAGCCCAGGGATCTGCAACCTGTGGCTCTCTCTCCAGATGTTCATGGACTACAATTCCCATTAGCCCCTGCCAGCATGGCCAATTGGTGCCACTGACCCCCCCCGGCCCGGAGAACAGGGCTGCTGCTTGGGGGGCTGGACTCGGGACGACATGCTGCTTTTCTCCCCCAAACGCCTCCCCCACCTGGCCTGGGTCCCCCGGGACCCCTGCCCCCCCACGTCCCTCCACCAGACCAGGCCACCCTGAAGGCCGTCTTCGCACAAGACCGCAGGTGGATGTGATGGGGTGATTCCGCTAACTTCCCAAGCCTCGTTGAGCTGGCAGCCAGTTTGGCGATGGAGCCCAGAGCCCAGGGTGGCCTTTCCCAGGCGCCCCCTTCGTACGAGGCCGCACGTCCAGGTTGTGGCGTGTCATGGGAGTCTCTTTGGGCAGGGGGGGGCCGCTGCTGCCCTCCAGTGGCCAAAGTCATGAATGACAAGGGCCAACCTCCACCTCCCCTTGCATTTCTCAGGTGATAATTCTCATGGTTTTAACCATTGTTATAAGGTTCTCAGACAGTGGATACTGTGCTGACATTGGCAGCAGCAGCAGCCCCTTCCCCGCTCCCCCCCCCCACCACGGCCCCTTGAGCCTGCCGTGGTTAAAAGGGCTGTTGCCACCATTATAGCGATCGTTATAGCGATCACTATAGCGATCGTTATACCGATCGTTATAGCGATCGCTATATCGATCGGTATTACGATCCGTATTACGATCGTTATAACGATCGTTATAACAGTGGCAACGGTCCTTCCAACTACGGCAGCCTCAGGGGGCCGTGGTCCGGGGGACGGGCGCCGGGAAAGGGATCGGCTCTCCCGAGCACTGTGGGTTGGGTGCTGGGCGCCGATTGGCCGACGCGCGGGATCTGGCGCAGGAAGCTGCCCGGTGGTCGGCTGATCGCGCGGCGCCCTGCTCGGAGCCAGGGAGGCCGGCTGCGGGAGCTCAGAAGAGCGCCAGGTGAGCGGGGAGCTGGGCGCGCCTGCTCGGGGCTGAGGGCAGAGGGGCTGGCGCGTGCGATGGGGGAGGTGCGCGTGCTCGTGGGCTCCCGGGCAGAGCGGGAGGGAGGGAGGCCCGCGGAGGCGGCGGCGGCGGCGGCGCTGCGTCCTGGCCGAGCTGAACTTGAACTCTGACCTCGCCAGAAGGGAGGGCAAGATCGCCGCCGCCGCTGGGCTCGGGCTGGCGGGATCCTAGCGCTGCTGCAGCCTGGCAGGGGGAGAGCCCCCAGGAAGCCTTGCAGAACGCGAGGGAGGCGGAAGGGGGGGTGAATGGGGGCCAAGGTTGGCAGACGGGTGGTCACCGGGCAAGAGGGAGGGGTCGCCCGACTTGCAGGAGGCGTGGGGTGAACTGGCCCCAGAGAGGGGGGGAAATGGGCCAAGGGGATGGAGGAGAACCCCTGCCGGCTGTGTGCAAGGGGGCAGCCAGCTATCTGGCTTGGGGCAGCGGCTACTGGAGTGTCTGGCTATCTAGGATCTGAGTTCAGATGCCCCACTGTGGGGCTTGCAAGGGTGAATCTGGGTCAGGCCTCCTCTCTCAGTCTAACCAGCCGCTCAGAATAAAACAGGAGTCCAGTGGTGCCCAAAAGGCTGACTGCATTTATTCCATCATCAGCCGCCACTGGCTTCCTGAGATGCATTGAATAAAGAAAAAAAGTGTGTGTGTGTGTGTGGGGGGGGGGGGTTAACTCTTTGGGATAGCCCAAAACAAGAGCTGATTGGGTCAGTCGTTAGATGTGAGACCCTCTCCGCTATCTATCAAGGTGTGCCTATAGATGAGCTGGATGGACTTCCCCTCCGGTGCCTCTGCTGAACTGAGTTCTGGCTCCCGAAACTTCCTGATGGTTAGTCTCTAACATTTGATTAGTCTCTGTTTTATTCTGCTGCTTGTCTCCAGCTGAGTTTGTTGTGAGGCTAAAATGGGGGACGGAGAACCAGGTGTGTCTCTCTGAGCTCCTTGCAGCGAGGGTGCGCTACACAGGCCTTCAAGGGGTGCGTGTTTGGCCCAAACAGCCAGGCTGGCATCCGGGCAATGGGGCGGAGACAGAAGACACTGGAGGCAGCCAGGACACCGAGGTCGATCAGGCTGGAAGCACTGGTGGGGCAGGTGATGAGCACGTGCCTGGTTCCCCATTCCCACCGAGAGATGTCCACTTCAAGAGGACATGGGGACAACTGGGCCACTCCGGGGGCATGTGGTGGGCCCAGATGAAACTGTTCTGGGATGAAACTCGTGCCATAGGTTCGCCACCGCTGGTATAGCACATTGGGGTGCTGTGTGGTTTCCGGGCTGTATGGCCGTGTTCTAGCAGCATTCTCTCCTGACATTTCGCTAGCATTTGTGGCTGGCATCTTCAGAGGATCTGAAAGTATAGCACATTTTCTTCTATTGCTCATTCTATTCGAGTGAAGTATTTCAACCCCATTTTAAGACAGAGCACCGAGTTTCCTCACAGTTCCAAGCTGATCTTCCTATTAAATAGCCCCATTGTAGAAAGGTGTAGCTAAATTTCTGCAGGAATCCATTAAGCTCCATCCTCCAAAGGGTGCTACTTTTAACTCTGGTTCTTTTTTACAATTGTATTTTTTCTTTTTAACTCCATGCAATGTTGTATTGTATGATTCCTTTTATTTATTTTAAATCTCTGTATATTTTAAAATGTTGCATATCATATATTACCTTATAGCCTAGATGCGAATGGCCATGGATTGGATTGGCTTGGCTAAGTTCTGCATAACAATTTATACATTTTGCCCTAATTTAACAGAACAGAACTGATTTTTAAAGAATATTTTAAAATGAACTAAAATTAGATGTAAATCATATTGCTTTTAAGTTAAATTAGATGTATTGGATATAATTTTATGATCAAACATCGAAACATGTAATATATTTGTTTTGTGTATTTACTAATTATTGGTCTTTGACAGTAAATAACATTTTGACTGATACTCTGAGTAGCACTCTTATTCAGAACCAAATCATCTCAGCAGGCAACAGGAGGAAGTGGTTGTTGTGGGTTTTCCGGGCTGTGTGACCGTGGTCTGGTAGATCTTGTTCCTAACGTTTCGCCTGCATCCGTGGTTGGCATCTTTAGAGGTGTATCACAGAGAGTAGTCGGTTATACACTGTTATACACTGTGTCCAGTGACCCGGTGTATAACAGACTTCTCTCTGTGATACACCTCTAAAGATGCCAGCCACAGATGCAGGTGAGATGTTAGGAACAAGATCTACCAGACCACGGCCACACAGCCCAGAAAACCCACAACAACCAGTTGAATGCAGCCATGAACGCCTTCGACAAAACAAGAGGAAGCTTTCACAAGATGGCAAAGAACGAGGTTGAAAAATATCCTACGGGGGTCTGGGGGACCTGAAATCTTTCACAGGTCTTGTATGTTCTCCCATTGCTATGGAGACGGCTGCGAGCAGCTGAATTTTTGCCACAGAAATAATTTTCTATTCTGCACCTTTCCAATGCATGTTGTTTACAATTTTGAAAAGGAAAAAAAACCCTGAGGCATTTCTGTTGGGAATAATGGGAGAAAGTATTGTCGAAGGCTTTCACTGCCGGAATCTCTGGGGTATTGTGTGGTTTTCAGGCTTTAGGGCCATGTTCTAGTAGCATTTTCTCCTGACCACACAACACTCCAATGGGAGAAAGACTTTCCTAAGCAATATAGAAATCTATTTATGTATGTGGCAACTGCAGCAAGGACTTTATATGCACAAAAATGGAAAGACAATAAGACACCAAGAAAAGGACTAGATTCTGAAAGTTACAAAATATGCAGAAATGGCGAAGCTGAGAGCATTATTAAGAGATAATTGTATGGGCAATTTTTCACAAAACTGGAAACCCTTTACAGAACACCTTCTGCACATCTATTCAAATAGAGAACTAATGTCAGGATCTGAAATCTAAAGAAAACAGTAGGACGTAATTACCGGAAGACATTTAAGAAAGAATTACTGAAACATGTTAATTGTATGCATTGAAGTTAGAGTTAACCTGTAATCAAAGATGAGATAGCTGGAAGTCACCATGTGATTTGCAATAGGTTGTGTTTTTTTCTGTTTGTATGTTTCTGTGTGTTGTTATTTTATGTGAGAAAATAATTTTTTTAAAAAAAATAAACAGCTAAATGCTTTCTCTTGTTATTTGTTGACTTACTTGATTTGATTTTTACCCCGCATCCTTTTCCAGCAAGGCTGGACTCAGAGTGGCTTCCAACAACAAATAACATACACCAGGTCAATTGGCCATGCTGGCAGGGGCTGATGGGAATTGTAGTCCATGAACATCTGGAGTGCCATAGGTTGGCCACCCCTGACATACACCATAAGATCATCAGGGCCCTGCAGGACCTTGGACAGTTCCACAGGGCCTGTAAAAATAAGTTGTTCCACTCGGCTTTCTGAAGGGCTGGTCGCTGATGACCTCCCCCCCCCCCATCACATACCATCTCAACTGGTTGTCGCTATATTGCACTCAGTCCCCTCCCAGGGGGATAGTAGGTTTCTCTGAGTGCCGTCTGATATTAGGTTCTTTCTGTTTTGTTCTGATGATTGTATTTAATTATTTTGGTTTAAATTACCCTACTATAATTCTGTTTTTAATGGTTTTATCTTCTGTACATCACCCAGAGCCCTTCGGGGGTGGGCGATATAACAAATTTAATTAATAAATAAAATAAGATCAATATATAACATTTGAAATCCTACCATCATTCTCTGCTAAATACATGGGGCACACATTAAGCTGCCTTCACTGAATCAAACCAACGGTCCATCAAAGTCAGTTCTGTTTTCTCAGACTGGTAGAGTCGCTCCCAGAGGTCTTGTACAACATCTTCTGCCTGGTCCTTTTTTATTCGGCCCCTTCCGCACACGCAGAATAAGGCACTTTCAAGCCACTTTCACAATTGTTTGCAAGTGGATTTTGCGATTCCGCACAGTAAAATCCAGTTGCAATGTGGAATGAAAGTGGATTGGAAGTGCATTATTCTGCATGTGCGGAAGGGGCCTTAGAGATGCCGGGGACTACACCAAGGCCTTTCCACATGCAAAGCAGATGATTTGCCAGTGAGTCTCAACCATGACATGGGAACTAAGCCATCAAACTTGAGACAAGCATCTAGTGAATTATATCCATTGCTTGGTATCTAACAGTACAAACAAGTCTATGCAAAGTGGCACCTTATGGAGCCCACTGACTTTGGGCTTAGAAGGGTGCCACTCTGCATACAATTACACTGCCAATACCTTAACACTTTCAATTTTTTTCTCTCCTCAGTTAAAATCAGGATGCCGCATTTGTTCCATAATAGCAGGGCTGCCCCTGAAAAGACCCTCTCTCATCACCCACCAGATGAGCTTCTTTTATTGATGGGACAGTCAGAAGGGTGCCTTCCTATGATCTTAAGTGGTTAAGAGTGGCAGATTCTAATCTGAGGAACCGGGTTTGATTCCCCACTCCTCCACTTGACTAGCAGACTAATCTGGTGAACTGGATTTGTTTCCCCTCTCCTCAACATGAATCCTGCTGGGCTAGTCACAGTTCTCTCTGAATTCTCTCAGCTACCTCACAAGAAACCTGTTGTGGGGAGGAGAAGGGAAACTGATTGTAGGCTGCTTTGAGACTCTGGTTGGGTATTAAAACAACTCTTCTTCTTAACTCTCTGGCAGAAACATATGGGAAAAGATGCCCTGGTCCCAAGTGTTATAGGATTTTAAAAGCTGAAGCCAACACCATGAACTGGACTCAGGAATGGATCTGCAGCTGGCACTGTGGAGACCAGGAGGCATATTATAGCCATATGTGGACGGAATGTATAGAAGTGAAAAAAATTTGGACAACCATATTGTTATATATCGAGAAACTGGTGAAGATTAATATTGGGATAAATAATGATTTAATGTTCATGGGTGTAATGGAGGATAGAATGGTAGATAAAAAATATAGCTATATGTATAAAATAATGATCAAAGCAGCACATGCAACAATAGCTTTAGGCTGGAAAGAAAAGAAAAAATGGACAATCCAGAAATGGTTGGAATATATACAAGTGACACTGGACATTTTCGATATAATAACAAAAAATAAACTGTGGCAAGATAAAGAGAGTAAAATTTTGAAGATATGGACATTGGCCATATGTGGACTGGATGTTAGTTGGAGTCAATGAGGAGATATGGGAGAAGAGATTACAAAGAATGAACTTACTGCTGTTTGTTTGATAAAACTATGAAGAAAATACAAGGGGGAGGGGAAAAAGGGGGAAATGTATTGTTTGAAAATGAATGAAGAAAAGTATTAATATAAAATGGAATATTCAAATAATACAATAAAAAATAAAAAAATAAAAAAGGAATGGATCTGCAGTGAGTGTAATTGCTGTAATATTTGGGTCACATGCCCCTGATAGCTGCTCCCAAGCAGCAATCTAGCCACAGTGCTCTACAGCCTCTGAAGACTCTTCAAGGGTAGCCCCAAGTAGAGCCCCCTGCAGTAGTCCAGTCTGAAGGTAACTGAGACGTAGATAACTGTGGCTAGATCTGACTCCCCCAGGAAATCAGAATGCAACCCTATACCACCTCAAAAAGGAAATTTTATATGCAATCAGCCAAAGTGCATTCCTTTCTTCCCAAGAGATGTTCCTCCTCTTTGGGAAACAAAATGTTAATCACTTGTTACAAAAAAGCTGGATATTATTTAAAAAAAAAACAACAAGTAGGAGACAAAGGTAATGCCTTCTGTGTTTTTCCAAAGCACCTCCCACTTCTATGAAATAAAGGAATGATTTCCCTTGAGAAAGAGAAACAAACAGGCACTAGAAAACCCTTCAGAGAGAACCATGATGTTCACGTGAGCCCTAGTAGGAATTGCTGATTATTCACTTCCTGAGGGTCCTGAGAGAAGGCATGCTTAAAGAATTTTCTTGTTCCCCATACTTCACTTCTTTCTTTTCTCTGACTCTTTCACAGTTTAGTTGTTGGCCTCAACATTATACTAAGACTGCTTAATACGATATTTCTCATTGCCAACTCATAAGGATGACTGGCTCTGGGGGGGGTTCTCCGGGCTGTGTGGCCGTGGTCTGGTGGATCTTGTTCCTAATGTTTCGCCCTGGACTGATAAGCCCCACCCGCAATACAATATTATCAACCCCATCTTTGCGTAACAAGTTCCACCCAAACACTTACTGATTGGTTCCCCACCTGGGACATGGACAATATATACCCCACTAAACATTTCCTTCTCTCTGGACACAGTGTGTAACAGACTTCCCTCTGTGATACACCTCTGAAGATGCCAGCCACAGATGCAGGCGAAATGTTAGGAACAGGATCCACTGGACCACGGCCACACAGCCCAGAAAACCCACCAGAACCAGTTGAATCCGGTCGTGAAAGCCTTCGACAATAAAAATACAAGGATTATTTTCTTCTCTTACGCTGGCAAGCTGGTCATCTCCTTGTTAAGCCCTTTTTGTTCTGTCAGATTTGACAGTCCTCTCCACTTTGGACTTCCCACCTCATTCTCCCTTCAGTTCTTTTTGCATTTTCTGTCAAGTGGTTCTTTCCCCGGGCCCAGTTTCATCTTTCCATTAAGATTACCCCAGGCTAGTTCTTGGTCTTCCCTTTCTCTGATCTTCCTCTCTGCTCTTTACTCCTTCGGGCATACTGTATTTCTCATAATGCAGCTGACATACAACCCAGTGGCTCCACTCCCTCCTTTTTTCCCTCCAAATTTTGCTAATATTTCCAGTTGTTTCACAGCTATTTTAATCTGGATGTCGGATCATTATCTCAGTCAATACCAAGAAGTCAGAATTTCAAATTCCCATATACCTGTAGTGGCGAACCTATGGCACTCCAGATGTTAATGGGCGACAATTCCAATTGGCCATGCTGGCAAGGGCTGATGGGAATTGTAGCCCATGAACATCTGGAGTGCCTTAGGTTTGCCACCACTGCCATATACCCTTCTTTTCTGTCTCTCTTAATTGGTAAGATCAGTCTTCTGAACAAGCTAGAAACTGGCATTCGATGCTATTCATTTTCTTGCAGTCCACATTACTGCTCTGATAAAGATTGCTGACTTTTTTTTCTCTGTCATATCCTTCTCTCATCAGCTGATTCTGCCAAAATTCTTATTCGAACTCTCGTTTTACAACAGGTTGATTGTTTTAACATTTTGCTTATCAGAGCATTCTGTCTCTCCGTTTTTTTTCAGATTAACTTTTAATTATTTTTTTAAAAAATCTCTCTCCACAGGTTGATCATGTTTTTCTTCCTATATGTTTCTCTTTACTGGCTTCCCATATTATTTTGTATAAGAACATAAGAACATAAGAACTAGCCTGCTGGATCAGACCAGAGTCCATCTAGTCCAGCACTCTGCTACTCGCAGTGGCCCACCAGGTGCCTTTGGGAGCTCACATGCAGGATGTGAAAGCAATGGCCTTCTGCTGCTGCTGCTCCCGAGCACCTGGTCTGCTAAGGCATTTGCAACCTCAGATCAAGAAGGATCAAGATTGGTAGCCGTAGATCAACTTCTCCTCCATAAATCTGTCCAAACCCTTTTTAAAGCTATCCAGGTTAGTGGCCATCACCACCTCCTGTGGCAGCATATTCCAAATACCAATCACATGAATTTTAACATCTGAACATATGAACAATTTTAACATATGAAATTTAACATCTTTTTCTACCCTCGTCCCTTTTTACCTCCATTTCTCTCTCTGTCTTTTTGATTGTTCTTCTGCTCATCAAAGACAAATCTTACTAAACCCAAGGTGTGGACTGGGACATCTCAATAGCCCCAAAGCAAGAAGAGCCAATTACCGGAGGCCTTTACCAGTGAGGCTCTGTTTAATTCAGACTTGGGTCACACCTGACAACATGTATGGTGAACTCTGTTCACAGCCTAATTTCATAATTGTTGTTAACTCATTGCAAATCTCATCATTCAATGCTGTCTGCTTTGTTCTCTCCCTGTGTTTCACACAAGGTGCCATTTCCCCCTTCCTACCTGCCACATATATGTAGTTGCTCAAACTTATTAGTGGATACAATTAGTAAGGATTTTAAGCCCTTGTTAAAACTCCTGAGAACTACTGTAAGAAGAGGCCCAAAGGGGGCAGCATGACTTGGTAATTGCCCCAAGGGTCAGCCCATTGGTTCTGCAATTATCAGTGTACAAAGAAATGTTTCAGCTTCATAAATACATTTAAGGTTGCTGGGGGTGGGGACGGGGGGCTGACTGGTTTTCCTTTAACTCAGGCCATGGGCAAAGATTGTACATGAGACCCAATTGTAGACAGTGTGTTAAAATTATGTCCATATGTCACAACTTCACTATATTCCTCTTTTTCCCAAGTGTAAAACAAAATATGAGTTCTGAAAGCTCAGCTCAGAATTGTGCATGAGAAAACAACAGGGTTATTATTATTATTTATTATTATTTATTGGGTTTATAGACCGCCCTCCCCCGGAGGGCTCAGGGCGGGTTGTAACCGCCACAAACAAGGAATTGGGCAGAAATGTCACTCCATGAAAAGCCTTAATCATTCACCAGAGGGCGCCATTCCCCAATGCATGCATTTGCTTTTCCCTTTTATTTCCAGCCTCTGTTCTCCTCACAGTAAGATCCTTTGTTTTGATTTCATGGACTACGCTTGCAATTGAAATTCATAAAACATTCACTCTCTCCCTCCATGAGCACAAGAGAGAAATACTGTTTGTCACAGAGAATAGCTTCCTTGTTTATAATTTCGTTCCTCTTCCCATGTAATTAGGCACCACATTGCAAAAAAAAAAAGCCTCAAATAATTACACAAATTCAATCATGTATTATTTGGAAACTATGGAACAAATTTCAAGTCCATTGTTGACACAGAGGAAGGGGAAAGGGTTGAATTCTGGCAGAGATCAATCTGTAGCTCTGAATCAGGAACTTTGATGAGCATGGCAACTGCATATCAGTAATAAAGGCAATGTAGGCTAGTAGTTAGAGACAGAACTATAGGCGATCAGAAGGTTCCTCTCGTGTTGACTCAAACTACTGGACTTTATCAGCCATTCCTCTCCAGGGTCAAGAAGAGATCATCCAAAGCAGAGGGCAGAGCATGAAGTAGTCTTCCGATTTTTCACATTCACCCTCCAAATAAACCCTGTATGCCTCTAATGGCATCCTTAAATTTATTTATGAAGCTGAAACATTTCTTTGTACACTGATAATTGCAGAACCATCGGATAAACCTGCCTTAAAGGACGGTTTGAAAGGTCAGACTCTGATACTAAGGCTGAGATCCGAAACACACACGGGCAAGGCACAGACCCCCAAATAAACACAGCGAGACTTAAGTCTGATTCAGGCACTTAGCTGAATGATGTAAGAAAAGGCAGTCGGAGTCCAGAGGTGGTGAAACAGACTGTACCAATACAAGCTGCATGGGAGGGATTGCATTTTCCCAAGTCCCCCTTCGTCAATTATTCCTTGCAAGTAAAACTAAGAGGCAGCATGTTCGAATGAAGAGGGCTGCCTCGTTGTTGTTTTTTATTTGTAGGGATATTTTACATAGAAGACAATTAAAAGTGTGACTTTCCCCACCTCCGGTCTGCCATCTCATTCTGCCACATGTCCAGACCAGATCTTAGACCTCGTCCACAAATGCAGTCAAATGAGAGGAAATTCTCAGTGGCAAGAATGGGCGGTATTTCTTCAAATCAGGGGTGGACAAAATGCACATTTTTTAAAAAGCATTAAAAAAGCATACACAGAAAGATTCTAGCTGAACCTTTCATATGCTGTGTTTGTTCTTCCACTTTCAGAGAATGAACATGTTGGAAAAGGCTGCCCGGAATGGGCCAGTCCATCAGTCACCTTATTAAGACTTTCTTCTGAGTAAAAACTGGTTACACACCTGCAATCTGGAGCTGAAAAACCCACTCTAGCAAGATATCTTCTGCGTGATCCTGGCCAGTGGTCCACAACACCACGATGTGCAGTCAGTGGTGGGATCCAAAAATTTTAGTAACAGGTTCCCATGGTGGTGGGATTCAAACAGTGGCGTAGCGCCAATGCGGCTGGGCAGGCACGATGGGGGCGTGGTCGGGCATTCCGGGGGCGGGGCATTAATAATTTCTCTGTTACTGCAAAAAACTCTTACTGTAAAAAAAAAGTTCCTAATTTCCAGCTGGTATCTTTCTGTCCATAATTTAAACTCATTATAGCAAGTCCTATCGTCTACTGCCAACAGAAACAACTACTTCTCCTCTAATTGACTGCCTGTCAAATAGTTAATACTTTCAAATACTTAATTTTGTTTCTAGAAATCAAAAGAAGGATACTTTCCTTAAACAAGGAACTTTGCCATATTTCTAAAACATGTTTTTAAAACAGCCCAACAGGGAGAATTATCTCCCATTTTCTACCTTCACTAACCAGTCACATAGGAAACAACAGGACTTTATGATTTTTGGACCTAATGGAATTTCTAACGGAAAAGCAGACCCAATTAGTAACCCCCTCTCGGCACACGCAAATAATTAGCAACCCACTCTCGGGAACTGGTGAGAACCTGCTGGATCCCACCTCTGCGTGCAGTGATGTGTTTCTTGATGCCCACAGCAGAGTCCATTCTGTCTTTTATCCACTCATCTGCTTAAAAAAAAAAGGAGGCATCACCTTTGTGTCTACAGGGATCACGTCTTTGAAAACAGCTGCCTTTACCACAGAAAGATTTCGGATTGGACCCAGTCCCCATGACAGCCATTTTGTGATGGATCCTGCCAACCCTGTGACAGATATTTTCTTTTGGTGCCCACAACTGGCAGATATTTTCTTGGGGTGCCCACGACTGGCTCTCAAAATCCCAAATGTGCCAACAGATTCAACAGGGTTGGTGACTCAGTCTGGGAAGCCTACTAGCCTATCATGCGGCAGTGTATTGTGGGACAACTGGTAACTTTGGTACACTCTAGCATAACATGTCTGTTGGTGACTGTTGTTTTCCTTTTCATTTGCTCATGTCACATGTCCATTTCTGTTGCTCTAACACACGAAGAACCTCAGCAAGAGAAAGATGCAACAAAAGCAGAAGGAGAGCTTGTAACTTGAGTGAAAGTAAAATCCAACCGTTGATGATACAGATAGAAATGAACATTAAAAGCTGTCTTCTACTAGACCAGGAATAATCAGTTCACAGCTCATGAAGAGCCATATTTGCAACTACTGTAAATGAAAACAGCTACATTTATGTCTATCCCTGGTATGAGGCCTGCATCTCAGGAAGGCTTGCAGCAGTGGTGTAGTGGTTAAGAGCAGGTGTACTCTAATCTAGAAGGGTTTGATTCCCTGCTCTGCTGCTTGAGCTCAGCTGTGGAGGCTTATCTAGGGAATTCAGATTAGCCTGTACACTCCCAACTCACGCCAGCTGGGTGACCTTGGGCAAGTCACAGCTATATGGAGCTCTCTCAGCCCCACCTTCCTCACAGGATGTTTGTTGTGAATGGGGAAGGGCAAGGAGATTGTAAGCCCCTTTGAGTCTCCTGCAGGAGAGAAAGGGGTGATATAAATCCAACTCTTCTTCTTCTTACTTGTTCCCCTGGCGGCAGCTTTTCCATGGTGGGAACCACCTGCCCATCAACCCCTACCAAGCAATGGCCTTGCCCACTTTCCTGAGACACAGAGTACATGCCCCACTGGTGAACAGTACTCAGAAGAGCCCCATACAGCTCCTAGAGCCACTGAGTATCACATTTAGTCCATCTGAACTGGTTTTCTCTGCTCTGATTGGCAGCAGGCGCGCGCGCGCGCGCGCGCACACACACACACACCTGTTGTGATTATAAAAGCATCAGCCTAATGTACTCCAATGCGTCTGATGAAATCAGCTCTGACTCATGAAAGCTTATGCCGAAATAAATATCCATCATTATAATGCTGGGAACATCTATTTTGGAAAAGATAATCTAATGAAAACCAGTTTATTAACCAAGGTTTCATCCACAGACCTGCACTATAGCACCCACTCATCTCTTGGGCTGTGTTCTCCACAGAGGATAATCCAGTTGCAAATGGTTGCTATAGCAGAACAATAACACGATATTCAACAAGATGAGGATGTACCCTAAGAACTGATTTGGCTCTATTCCCTTTGCTGCCCCTTATTCCGTTGTGGGGTTTGTTTCCCTCCTAGAACAACCTCCCTGCCAATGTAACCATCTGGATAATCTCTTGCAAGGTGACTATTGCTTCAAGGCGATGTTCTTCTTGCAAGCTGACAATGGCCCCTTCCGCACAAGCAAAATAATGCGTTTTCAAACCACTTTCACAACTGTTTGCAAGTGGATTTTGCCATTCTGCACAGCTTCAAAGAGCACTGAAAGCAGTTTGAAAGTGCATTATTCTGCATGTGCGGAATGAGCCAATGTTCTCAAATGCCTTAAGGCAGTGGTTCTCAACCTTCCTAATGCCGCGACCCTTTAATACAGTTCTTCAAGTTTTGTGGTGACCCCCAACCATAAAATTATTTGTGTCTAGGTTCCTAAGACCATCGGAAATATGTGTTTTCTGATGGTCCTAGGCGACCCCTGTGAAAGGGTCATTCGACCCCCAAAGGGGTCATGACCAGTGGTGGGATTCAGCAGGTTCGCACCACTTCGGCAGAATTGGAATGGTGCTTGTAAACAACCAGTTGTTAAATTATTTGAATCCCACCACCGAACCCGGTTGTTAAATTATTTGAATCCCACCACTGGTCGTGACCCACAGGTTGAGAACTGCTTGCCTTAAGGTCATCTGACCTTAGCACTGAAGTCAGGAAAGGACAACCAAAGACATTCCCTGCATTCCAGGCTATTTAGCTTGGCCTAGCATCCCTGTTCAGCCAGAGGAATTTTTAATTCTGCGCTCGGTGGTACTTTCTACCCACTCTTCGTTTCCTTCCTATACATCCATTGCAACAAATTTTTGTTTCAAAGTTCTGTTCCCTTGGACAGATTTTGTACTTTTTTTTAGTCACCTCTGTGAAACCGAGAGTGATGAGTGCTTGATCTGGGAAATAATGTATGCCTGAGCTTTATCGCTTCTTGTTGCTGTTGCTGTAACAACACGGCACGTGCTGAAGCTCCCACCGGGCGCTTCCAGTATTGTTTGGAGGCTAAACTCAAGGTCTGTGACACAGGGAGGAGGCCTGAACGTAACCCGGCATCTTCCTACAGAGAAGGAAGGGGTGTTTGGTGTGTAGGATGGACCGCAGACAGACTATTACAGCAGCTTTCCTGCACCAGCACAAACCTGACTGAACGACTAGCGATTGGACATGCCTTGACCACATGCTGGGCTGGTGGTTGGGTTTTCACCCTCGCAAGCCTCCATGCAATGAATTACTGCAATGTTGTTCTCTTTCTCGATGTGTGAGCCCTTTATGGGCAATCTCTTTAAAGGCACCTCTCCTGTAGTGTTCTGAGGTTACATGTGCTATAGGGGTGTCCAACTCTGGTGCTTCAGATGTTCATGGACAACAATTCCCATCAGCCCCTGCTGGCATGGCCAATTGGCCATGCCAGCTGGGGCTGTTGGGAATTGTCATCCATGAACACTGATGCGTGAGAGTTGGACACCTCTGTATACTGCTCCTTGCCTTCCTTCTTTTCCCTGCAACCCAAAGGCCTTAGAATTCTTCTACGTGTGTTAAGTGCTTGTGAAGTCACTACCAAATCATGGCAATCGTATAAATCAGTTTCTTCCAAATCATCCTACATAAGCTTTGCTCAGGTCTTGCCTACTGAGTCCCATGGCTTCCTTTATAGGGCCTTTCCCAACTTACCTTGAGCCCCGCGCTACTCTCCTCAAGTAGCGCGGGGTCCTCCTGCACTCCCCATGGCAGGGGCGGCGACAGCACAGCCGCCCCGACGCTGCTGCTGTCGCGCCCCCTCAGTGCGCAGCATCCCTGGCACTGGAAAAAACGGCGCCTTTTGATGACCCTGCAGAGCGCGGGGTCGCGGGGGGATCCTTGTGAGTGGGGAAACGCCCATAGAGTCAATCTATCTCATGTTAGGCCTTCCCCTTTTCCTGCTGCGCTGCCCTCAACCCTTCTTAGTATGATTGTCTTTTCCACTGAGTCTTGCCTTCTCATAGTGTGACTAAAAGTTTGATGACCTCATTTTAGCTTCTAGGGACAGTTCAGGCTTGATTTGATTTAGGATCTAGTGATTTGTGGTCCATTTTATGCATCTGTGGTCCGCTGTACGCATAACTCTCCAGCACCACATTTCAAAGGAGTCTACTCTCTTCCTGTCAGGTTTGTAAATTGGACCTAAAGAACAACATGGCTTAGTTGTACACAGTAGAATGATGGAATGGCCCGTGCTTGGGGGATGGCTCTGAGGTAAAAAGAGATCCTTTCTCCAAATACAAGTTATTTTCTTTTAGGGAACTTTTGCGCATGCAGATTAATGCACTTTCAATCTACTTTCACAATTGTTTGCAAGTGGATTTTGCTATCTCACACAGTAAAGTCCAGCTGCAAAGTGCATTGAAAGTGGATTGAAAGTGCATTATTCTGCATGTGCAAAAATGCTCTTAGACATAGAGTTTATATGTAAGCAAAACAGCATAACTGTTTCGGTTATGTTTAATGTGCAATGATTTCAGATAGGTACATAAGCGGCATGGTTCCTTAAATATAGCCACACAAGCTTATTTCCTCTGCAACTCAGGCCAATAACTTCCACACAGACCTATTTTTCTCAGTTGCCACTGAGGCAGATTCCGCACGGGCCAAAAACAGCAGTGTGAAAATGGTTTAAAATGGTGTCAAAGGTTTTACGTCATTTTCACACTGCTGTTTTGGGCCCATGCAGAATCTGCCTTTGGCTGATAACTTCCACAAAGCTAAATTTCCAACCACCCAAGCTAATAACTTCCACACAGAACACAAACTTCTCTCACAGTCAATAAACACTAACACACTATTGACATGGCAAAACACCACAAATTGCCATCAGCTGAAGACTGTTCCCCAGTGATTTCTCTCAACTACCACTCCAAGCAGGGCCTTGTCGAAATTCTCCTGCACCGAGGCCAAAAAGGCCCCGCTTGGTTTTCTTTATGACCACCTTATTTTCTAATGGTGTTTGTTTTGTAATGTCTCCCATTTGGCTTGTTGGAAGCCGCTCTTGAAAAGGGGGCAGCCCGGCAGCCGGCTTTCAAAAAGGGAGGTGGGGGTGGGGCTTGGGGGGGCGTGGGGCTGGGGTGCACGCCATTTGGTCATGTGGGGAGGCTTGACCAAAAGGCGTGCGCCCAGGGACGTGGGTGACCCCATGTCTCTATAGGCCAGTGGTGGCGAACCTTTGGCACTCCAGATGTTATGGACTACAATTCCCATCAGCCCCTGCCAGCATGGCCAATTGGGCATGCTGGAAGGGGCTGATGGGAATTGTAGTCCATAACATCTGGAGTGTCAAAGGTTCACCACCACGGCTATAGGTTGTACGCCCCGGTTCCTCCCAAACGAAAGGAGAGAAACTGAAGCAAGATGGATCCAGAAACTTCCCACTGGGGGAATGCTGATACTGGACGACATAAAATGTTCTATCTATGAAGGATAACTTATGCATAGATGTCACCTCTTGATGCTTCTGTGAATGAGCACTGAAGACAAGTGCATGAACTGGCTCTTAAGAAAAAAAACTTTGCAGAGGAACTATAACATAGTCTGAGGAGATGGGGGGGTCTCTTCCAAGATTACCATTTTGTGATAACAACAGTCATCTGTGAATCTGTTCCGCTCTGGAGCTACAGTGTGCCGGATCTGCTTTCGGGGAAAGTGTGAGCGAGTGGGTTTCTTGGGGACAGATCTGGACTGCAATTGATTTGTTTGCCAACTCTAGTGCATCATATCCCCCCCCCCCCCCGAGGCTTTACCATCCGCAGAAGAAGGATCTACTGAGTACTGAAATCTCTTCCCCCGGCCCCTCGCTTATGTGGCACAAAGCCTGCTGGGGCCTGCCCACATTACAGCATTGTTAAAATGACTAGAATAGAATGAAATGTCAAATTATATAAGTGCTCCGTACAGGCTCTTGCACACAGTGCTGTATGGAGGAAGGGCAGCCCGCAGTCAATGTGTAGGCAAGAGCTGTGGAAACGATGTGCCCACACACTGCCTAGTCCACAATGCCTGTTCGGTTGATGGAAGGTTGGCCATGATACCAGGATTGCTTGTACTTATTCATTGTTTCAAAACATTGCCTCGCCGGCTTTGGAGCAAAGTGGGCAAGTTGATCTAAGGCAGGCCAGCAGGGGCTGATGGGAATTGTCATCCATGTACATCTGAAGCGCCAGAGTTGGACACCCCCTGATCTAAGGGAAGCCCAGGATTTGCATGTGAAAGGTGCAAAATTCATTCCTGGCATTGTCTAGCCTGATAGATGCCCTAACCAGGGCCAGATAACAAGTTTAAGAGGCCCCATAGCATTGTCCCCCAAAGGTAATCTAGAGTATTTTCCCCCTTCTATTCCAAGGCAGGGGAATAATCTGCAGCTGATGCAGAGGCAGGGAATGGCAAACCACTTCTGAATGTCTCTTGCCTTGAAACCCCTACGAGGTCAACGTGTGTGCTGGCTGGGCAGGGTTAGTATGCTACCACAGCAACATGCAGTACTGAGGAGGCTCAGGGCTGGGCTGCTGGCAGTTCAACAAAGAATAAAGTCCAAGGTTACCAAGCCCATGGGAGAGTCCAAAGAGAAGCCAACCAGGCCAGGAGTCAGTTGCCAGGAATACACACAGCAACCAGGGGAATCCAGGAATCAAGGTCAGAAGCTGGGCTGTTGTCAGTCAGATCTGGAGACTGCAGTGCTACACAGACAAAGTCAGGTAGAATCCACTTTGCAACCACAACTGCAGGCCTTTTATTCCCCAGAGCTACTTGACTGGGACTGCTCCTGCAAAGACTCTGGGTAATGCCTAGCCTGCAGTCTTGCGGAGCGGCGCCTCTCCTTTAAGACCACGCTCAATCTCCGTCTGCAACGCTGACTTACACCTGGAGACCCAGAGCTGCTCGAATCATCCTTAGCCCTGCTCACTAACTCTGAGCCAGAAGCCTGTGCTGGGTCAGGCTCTGCTGATTCAGCTGGCATCTACTCTGCGAGGCTCAGTTAACTCTTCCTCAGAGGAGTTGTCAGCTACAGCAGGAGGGGCCATGGCACTATGAGTCAACTGTGACTTGACTGCAAACAACAACAACAACAGAACACAACCTGAAGTTTTGTCCTGACTTGGGTAGCCCAGACTAGATCAGTCTTGTCAGATCTCAAAAAGTTAAGCAGGACCCTTCAGGGACAGCAGGACAAATAGAGACATTTGGAGCATTTATCCGGTGATGGACAGGAAGCTTCCACTGGGGTTGGACATGTGAAATGCTGCCCACTTGTCTTCCTTTCCCATGTCCATCCCCAGTGCGGTCACACCAGCTAAGGACACAATTTGCAAAGAGTACTTACTGGAGGAACTATCTACAGAGAATGTATTGTCGAAGGCTTTCACGGCCGGAATCACTGGGGTGCTGTGTGGTTTCCGGGCTGTATGGCCGTGTTCTAGCAGCATTCGCCTGCATCTGTGGCTGGCATCTTCAGAGGATCTGATGGTAGGAATGGAGAGCAAGTGGAGTATATATACTGTGAGGTCAAAAGGTGAGGCCATCTGAGAGAATGCTGCTAGAACACGGTCATACAGCCCGTAAACCACACAGCACCCCAGTATCTACAGAGAGCTCTATCAGCCACAGGTATATTTGTTGCTCCTACCAGCGGTTCCTAATTCCTTTTGTTTCTGTTTCCATATACAAAGGCGACTCTCAACCTTTCTATAGTTTCCTCCACAGTGTTCCCAGGGAGCTAAATTAAGCTTAGCGCTCATCATTCTTCTGTTCCCCCTCTCCTTCATTTCCCCTGATGTTTCCTCCAATGCACACACCTCTCCACAGGAGGGCTATTTGGCTGTTTTCCTTGAAAGTGGCCTGCTCTGAACTTCCTCCTGTAATTTCTGTATAATTTTTTAGCCTTCCAATTCCAGCTGCGAGAAACAATTCATTGTGAGTAGGGTGATTGCCGCTGTTGGGAAGGAGTTCATGTTGACTGACACCAACAATGGCAAAGTGAACACAAAAGAGTCGGAAGTGAAGTTTGCTGGTTTCAAGCTCTTCCCTGGCAGCGGATGCTTCCAGAAATGCCAGGGTCTTTTCAGGGATCTCATGACACCCTTCATGTAGCCTTCCTGGTGTCTCAGGCACTCAAAGCCGAAGAAGCCAAGAGCAGTCTCACCCAACAAGCCCAGAAATAGGCCGAAGAAGCCAAGAGCAGTCTCACCCAACAAGCCCAGAAATAGGCCGAAGAAGCCAAGAGCAGTCTTACCCAACAAGCCCAGAAATAAAGACCGGTGGGGCAGGCCCCAGTTTTGCAGGGGTGGGGATGACACCCCAGGGGCAGGCTTCAGGGTGGAACTGTCTAGCCAGAAAGCCAAGTTTGCCGGAAGAAACGGGAAGGCAGGCTTGCTGCAAGGTACACAGGGCCCCCAAACCACGTAGCCATCCTTGCTGGATATCGTGCTTGAGTGCCAGGAGGAGTCAGGAGTCAGAGAAGAGCAGGACAAGAGCCAGATATGGAAAAGGGGAAGAGGAAATGGACACTAGTGGCCTCGTAGGCCAGGGACTGGTTGAGGTGGAACCTGCCCTGGGATTGGCTACCAGTGGGGGGGACAACAGAGGTTAAAAGGGAAACACCAGATAATGGCCAGCGGGGAGAAGCCAGGCTCTGTTCAAGGCTGTAAGGGCTGGTGCCTGGGGGAGCGGGGTAGAATAAGGTGAAGCAGCCCCCTCTGCTCCAAATTCAGAGGCCTAAGGAAGACATGTGGATAGTTAATCATGAGAGAGAGAGGGGGGGGGGCAAATGTCACTGGGCAGGGTCCTTTAATACTATGAACGGCACAGCCTTGCGCTGATCATTACAATCGTTTGACTTCTCCCAGAGAGACTTACCTGTCATTTTAGTGAATTAGCACTCAGTATTGTATATTGTATGTGTATGCTTATATGTATCAACAATGTATAGAATATAGCCACAGAGCAACATACGTGCGTCACGTGTTTCTTTCGGTCCTTATTCCCCAGTTCTTAAAGGGCGCACGTACTTTCATTCATTATTCAGGGTCAGAGACACACAGAGGTGCAGGTCACTGGTGTGTAGAACTATGATCCTGTCACTTGGAGGGATCTGTTCTCCCTTCTCCACCTCTGCTTAAAAATGAACTAGGTGCCTAAATCAGTTCCAGGCTGCTAGGTTGCAAACCAGAGAAACAGGTGAAGGAAGCTACAGTGACTACTGTCTTCTGCTAGGTTTCTTCATCTTGCTTGTCCTCTGCATTATTCCTTAATCTCTGGACCTGCAAAACCCTCACTGTTTTTCCTGCATCATAAACGGCACTCCTGAAGTACCTATTCCACCGCCCTGGTTCTTCTATATTTCAAAGTTTCCTCCTCCCCTGATCTATTGTTAAGAAGAGTTATATGCACTTCCATTGTCATGCAAATGACTCCTCAATATAGAGTGCATGGCCCTATCTGTCATGGTGACTCATCGGTGCCTCCTCAGCTCATGCGAGATATCAAACCCCAAACTGAATGCAACAGAAATCCGTTCAATGGGAGGATCTCATTGTCTAATTGAGTCACCAGCTTCATCTGTTATGAGCAAGAGTTCTTAATGTTTTGTTGGGGGGGATGGAGGAGGCAGAAGGATGAACTGCGATAGGATGGTATTGACACAGGCAATTTAAATTCCACAGTTCTAAATGGTAACCCATCTTCACTTTTATCACTGATAAACAGAGAGTGAAATTCCTGCTGATTTTCAGGATCGCTGTGGTGGGGTTTAGGAGCTGGTGGTCATGTGATTACTAATTAATTTTCCCTGTTAGCCAGCTACCAGCCAGGCATCTCCAAGGTCACTCAGGACAGCAATTTATGCTAATTGATCCTTGGAGGAAAAGCCCTGAATTGGTCAGTACCTGGACTGACATCACAACAGGCTTTTCTACATTCTCATTTTCCTCCCTTGTAAAGTCTTGTTTATTTTGGAGGTAGGGGGTTCAGTTCTGTTTTGCTCCCTCTGGTGGTTGATTTGATATCACACAAGTATATGTCTAGCACAGGGGTAGGGAACCTGCGGCTGCGGCTCTTCTGCCCTTGCACTGTGGCTCCATAAGCCGAGCCTCCGGCCCCATCCTTGCCCGCCCGGCAGGCAGCAGGGCGGGCGCACCAACTGCCCACGATTGGCTGGGCCGCACCACGGGCTTCCCCTCTCGCCCGCCCCGTTGGAGCAGGGCGGGTGCTTTCCCAGCGACCGGCGAGGCCGAGCCGCTGGCTTCATCCTTGCCCACCCTGCAGGCAGCAGGGCGGGCACATCCATGCGCTTCTCAGAATGAGCGGAGTAAAAGGTAAAAAAACCCCTAGATATATATATAGTGTTATCTTTATTTTAAATGTCAAAAATTATTTGCGGCTCCAAGTGTTTTCTTTTCCCGTGGAAATCGGGTCCAAATGGCTCTTTGAGTGTTAAAGGTTCCCTACCCCTGGTCTAGCATAAAAACTTGCAGTTTAAATCTGCAAAAAGATATGGTGAATATGAACCTGGGTAATACTGAATCCAGCACTAGAGCCAGCAAAACACTTATGGAACTGACTCCTCCTCCCAGAAGAACCAGGAACTTACAAGTGAGGAAAATGAGAACGCAGGAAAGCTCAATGTTGCAGTGGCTCTGGGTGTATCTTGAAACTCATTTTGTACCAAGCACTGACTTATTCAGGACAGGAACTGTATTCCATTTGAGACTCTGCATATCTGAGGTTTCTCCACGGAACCATGATAGATCTTTCCCCATCCCCTATGCACATTTTTGTATGAAACAACAAGACTAATTAAGAGTTCTGGGGAACATTGTTCATTATGTTTGGGATGTCCAGTAACAAAACCTTACACTGCTGTTTTTGGAATGTTTCTAGAATTTTGTACTGTAAATGATAGTGGCACCTGTAAAGATGTAATATTTTAGGAAATTTTGAAACCATAAAAAAAACCCATCCCCGGGAAAAACAGAAATTTGTGGGCAAATATGCCATACTTACATTCTTATCAAACAGAAGCTTCTTTTACTGGTTTAACAACATGAAATGAGTTAGTTAAAATTAGCACACAATATTGTATTTTTGCCATACTTATGGAATTTAAAAAGGTAAATATCTTCATATTTCAGAACAGTTGCAAACTGCTGTATTCCATACTACTGTAGCACATGTATCTTAAGACTTGCTGTCTGAGAGCCAAGAAAAAACCTGAAGGTAGACAAAAATTCTGTAATAAACAGAAAAATACCCTGTAATAAAAAACCCACAAACTCTCTCATAGGCCATATATGCATGTGAGGTCTCCTTCGCTTTCAGCATACATTAACCTTTAGCTTTGATTTTCATTTTCACGCGTATATTCCCCTCTTCAGCACTGACCCTACTTTCAGATCTGAGAATCCCCATGTTTTCTGAATTGTCTGTAAACGCAGTCTTTCCCCCTTTCTTTACAGGGGAAGTGAAGGAGATAGCTGCGTATAAATATTTCCTTGGAGTTTCTTGCTCTGCTCTCCACCCTTCCGCCTTTCCCCGCCCACACCACAGCAGTTCTTCCTGCTCTACCACCCACCTCCTCCATCTCCAACATTTTGGACAATTGGAAGTTTTTGGTGGCTCCTCAGTGGATTTTTCTTGCACTCCCCCAAATTTTGGTGCCATCTGTCAATAGAGTGGTGAACCCTGTGAAATTGACAAGGCTGGGGGGATGTTTTACCTGGGAATTGCACTGCTATCAGGCTGCCACCACTCCCACTCACCCCACCCACCGGCCTTCCCCCCCAGGCAGTAGCTTCTGAGACCTGATAATCCACACCTCTCTCTGTCCTCTCAACCAGCTTGATTTTTTTTACTCCCAGCCAGCAAACTATTGATAGACCAGACAGCCTCCCCCCCCCCCCCCCCCCCCCCGCCAAAAGAAAGAACTGGTAAGCAACCGTCCCAAATGCAGGCTTGAGGTCAATATGGTGGATCCACTCACATAGAAAGGAAGCAAAAAACATGGGAGGGGGCAGGGAGGGAAAGAAGGGTGCAAATAAAAAAACATTGTGAACCGAAGTTAGAGAATCAGCTGCTTCCCAGCCACAGAGTAAGTCGTGCATTCATAAATGCAGTGGTGGGATCCAAAAATTTTAGTAACAGGTTCCCATGGTGGTGGGATTCAAACTGTGGTGTAGCGCCAATGGGGCTGGGTGGGGCACAACAGGGGCATGCCCGGGGATTCCATGGGCGGGGCATTCCTGGGCGAGGCTGTAGCAAGGACGCAGCCGCTGCGTCGGTCCTTGGGTGGGAAACGAATGCACGCAGGCGCAGGCTGCCACGCACACCGGTGCACCTCCTGCTAGACTGCTTCAAGTTCTGCGCGCTACTCCTGAGAGGAGGGACGTAACTAAGGCAAAAATCATGTGGCAAAATCACCAACTAGTAACCCCCGCTCGACACACACAAATAATTAGTAACCTACTCTCGGGAACCTGTGAGAACCTGCTGGATCCCACCTCTGCATAAATGGCCATAGAGTACTTCTATGTTTGGATATCAAGCTGTATAACATTGAAAATATTGATCTCTTAAAAAATGGCCGATTACCCACAGCTGGCTCTGCCCTGCCCTGCCCTTGCCCCACTCTGGTGCAAACGTTGCGCCTGAAGTGCTCTTGCTCTCTGTGGGTGGAAGCGCATCAGAACAAGATTTCGTGCCCCGATGCGCTTCAGCTACCAACATGTGGCAGCTGCCCCATGGGTAATTGTCCGACGTGTTATCATCCAACTCATTATACCATATTAATTGTGTCCAGCAATATTGACATTTAAACAACAAAAGAACCGGAGAATGTTGTGAATGTCCAAACTATAAGTTTTTTTTCCCCCAGTGCTCCCCAAAACTTCCCAACTTTTCCTTAGGAAAAATTGAGGAAGTCCTCAGATGGCATGTTGTGGATTTTTTGGGCTGTGTGGCCATGGTCTGGTTGTCTTTGCTCTGAAAGTTTTGATCTCATTTATGGCTGACACCTTCAGAGGCATGTCACATGTAGGAGGGGAAACCCTGTAAGCCACTTACCAAACTTCACATACAAGCTACAAGGGTCAGTGCTGTCAGTCACAGACCAGGAAAGGGATTTGGGCGTCTTAGTTGATAGTTCCATGGGAATGTCAACTCAATGCATGGCAGCTGTGAAAAAGGCAAACTTTATGCTGGGGATAATTAGGAAAGGAATTGATAATAAAACTGCAAAGATTGTCATGCCCTTATATAAAGCAGTGGTGCGACCGCACTTGGAGTACTGTGTCCAGTTCTGGTCGCCGCATCTCAAAAAGGATATTGAGGAGATAGAAAAAGTGCAGAGAAGGGCAACAAGGATGATTGAGGGACTGGAGCACCTTCCCTATGAGGAGAGGCTGCAGCGTTTGGGACTCTTTAGTTTGGAGAGGAGGCGTCTAAGGGGGATATGATTGAAGTCTACAAAATTATGCATGGGGTAGAAAATGTTGACAGAGAGAAATTTTTCTCTCTTTCTCACAATAATAGAACCAGGGGGCATTCATTGAAAATGCTGGGGGGAAGAATTAGGACTAATAAAAGGAAACACTTCTTCATGCAACGTGTGATTGGTGTTTGGAATATGCTGCCACAGGAGGTGGTGATGGCCACTAACCTGGATAGCTTTAAAAGGGGCTTGGACAGATTTATGGAGGAGAAGTCGATTTATGGCTACCAATCTTGATCCTCTTTGATCTGAGATTGCAAATGCCTTAACAGACCAGGTGCTCGGGAGCAATAGCTGCAGAAGGTCATTGCTTTCACCTCCTGCATGCGAGCTCCCAATGGCACCTGGTGGGCCACTGCGAGTAGCAGAGAGCTGGACTAGATGGACTCTGGTCTGATCCAGCTGGCTTGTTCTTATGTTCTTATGTTCACTTTGGGCCTCTGGTGGTATAAAGACAGGATATAAATGTAGTAAATAAATAACTTAAAAATCAGAGGAACAATGCTAGCAAGACCAAGCAAAGAAGTACCTCGGAAAGCTTTAACAGTAAAAGTTAGAAGTCTGCAGAGTGGTTGCTTCAGTGGCCCTCAGAGGTTATGTGGTGTGGTCTTAAAAAGTGCACGATACTAAATTGTTGTCTTTGTGCTTGGGACTTGTAATCTCCACCTTTTCGTCCGCAGTTCCAGCCCATTACCCACTAGCTCTGACCTCAATTATTGTTAATGAGGCCCATCTCCACCTCCACCTCCTTCATATATTCACAACCATTTATCATGTCTCCTTCAGGTTTTTTCCAGCAGCAGTCGAACATGAATAAAACTATCTGGCTTTTCAAATAATAATAAAAAAGCACTATAAGGAACCGAGCAATTTCCTTTCTCTGTCATTGAGTTCAATTGCGGGGGCAGCTTTGGAACAAAGTCTCTTGGCTGCAAGTTTCATAAAAGATTTTATTTCATCATAGACCACTGAGCGGAAGGTTGCTCTCAACGCTCCTGTTGCATTGTCTAAAATAAAGTCGGCCATTAAGGTCTTGCAAAGGAAGAACAGTATACTCTTTGGACAAACAGGTAACGACTCCACAAAGATCTTGCCATGAACTAAACAGCTTCTCTTGATTACTCATAAGAGCAACAACCCAGATGTGGGGCTATAAGCGTCGAAGGTAAGGAGGAACGGACTCTTCTGTTAAAAGAATTTGGAAGCAGCTATCAAGGGATGAAGCCAATAATTCTGAGTCTGATGTGTTGTATTCTGTCTGGGGAATCACCATAAGTAGTTATATTCCAACAATTTAGAGATGAAAATTACTAGACTTGCCAGGCCTTCTGCTACAGAAGTAAAACCACAGAGTTTTTGCTGAACCCTAGATTGGTGAGACATCACCTCCAGGTTTGGCCCAGAAATGATGTCATACCATCAAAGGGACAGTGCCACCCACCCTGCCACTTTCTTCCAATGCCAATCCATTGAGTAGCATCCCTAAAAATTACAGACCCTCTTGTGTACTGGCAGTACATGCCAAGAGGTCCTGCCATTTTAACTTTAAGAATTGCCCTCATTATATGTTCCTGCTTGTCCTCTGAATCAATCCCAAAAGATTATATTGTAAGTCTGGTGGGTAATTCACCTGCATAAAGGCCTTCTTGGCAGCTGCCTGTAGTCTTTGGAACTTTCTCTCCCTGGAATTTCTCTTAACCGTTGCACTGGAGGCCTCCTAATGTTAATTAAAGACTTTAAAAAATGTATTGTCGAAGGCTTTCACGGCTGGATTCAACTGGTTCTGGTAACAAACTTCCCTCTGTGATACACCTCTGAAGATGCCAGCCACAGATGCAGGCGAAATGTTTGGAACAAGATCCACCAGACCCCAGCCACATGGCCCGGAAAACCCACTAGAACCACTTTTTAAAAAAGGTCACGTCATTCTTATCGTGGTTCTCACTGTGTTAAATAATGGTAGTTTTAAATGTTTTGAATGTTATTGTTCTGTTTATATTTATATCTTATTTATTTGGAAGCCACCTGAAGTGCTGGTCTGAAAGTGAAAAGGTGTCATATAAGCATAAGCATTTATTGTCATTGTGCACGCACAACGAAATTTACAGCAGCATTCCTCAATGCACACAATTTCAGACTCATACCCCGTCCTCACTTTCCCCTTCCTCCGCCCATCCCTACACAGCCCCAAACACATCAACATGAAGCCACGGTGTTCAGCATAGCCACAGCTCTAGAGTAGAAGCTGTCTCTAAGCCTCTTTGTCCTAGTTTTGATAGACCTGTATCATCTGCCAGATGGTAACAGTTCAAAAAGAGAGTGTGCTGGATGAG
Organism: Sphaerodactylus townsendi; assembly: GCF_021028975.2. Taxonomy (NCBI): domain Eukaryota; kingdom Metazoa; phylum Chordata; class Lepidosauria; order Squamata; family Sphaerodactylidae; genus Sphaerodactylus; species Sphaerodactylus townsendi. The sequence goes on from NC_059429.1 coordinate 22,284,789, forward strand.
ACGGGTCTCTCAGAATATTTTGGGCTTTTGTTAGGCTTCGGGAATTATAGAGTTCTTCCAAGGAGGGGAGAGGGCAGCCGATAATCCTCCGTGCAGTAGTGATCACCCTTTGGAGCGCCTTCCTATCTGCCACTGTGCAACTGGAGAAGAAGAAGAAGAGTTTGGATTGATATCCCCCCTTTCTCTCCTGCAGGAGACTCAAAGGGGCTTACAATCTCCTTGCCCTTCCCCCCTCACAACAAACACCCTGTGAGGTAGGTGGGGCTGAGAGAGCTCCGAGAAGTTGTGACTAGCCCAAGGTCACCCAGCTGGCGTGTGTGGGAGTGCACAGGCTAATCTGAATTCCCCAGATAAGCCTCCACAGCTCAGGCAGCAGAGCTGAGAATCAAACCCGGTTCCTCCAGATTAGATACATGAGCTCTTAACCTCCTACGCCACTGCTGCTCCATACACAGATGCAGTAGGTTAAGACACTCTCTATAGCACAGTGGTAAAAGGACACCAGGAGTTTTCCATTCAGTTGTTGTTTCCTTAAAAGTCTCAGATAGTATATCAACGGCCTAGATTAAATTAAATTAATAAATTAATCTGCAGTGGCCTAGTTCATATTGGCTTCTGAAGCAAAGCATGCCTGAAAATTGACTGCCATGGGTCCATTCTGCACAGTGCAAATAAGTCCTGAGGATGCAAAAAAAAAGGCATCTCAGGAAAGAATTCCATACACCTTTCCCCCCAAGGTGTCCGCAAGTTGCCTCATTTTAGCTTGAGTCATCTTTTTTTGAAGTTCTAAAATGGACTTTCCCCCGCAAATTGTCTCCTGCCATCTGTGGAGAGCTCAGGAGCTGAGGAGATGTTTTATTTTTCCTGCCTGACCATTAAAGCCTCTTGTCAGTTTCCTCTGCCACTGCCATTTTGTGTTGCCGAAATTCTCCATGCACACAGCTATTTGCTGAAGACAATCCTGGGTGCCTTTTCAGCCCGAAAAGCACACGGCTGTACTCTGCTTGCCCTGCCGATTCTGGCAATATATAGTCTTCCCTTGTTTAAAATTTTCAATGAGCTGCAGACATTATATGAATATCGGCTGCGATACTGAAATCATGTCTGCATGTGATGATCACTTCCTGTCCTTTGCCAATCACAGAGACACTGACCCCAAGAGGCAGAGTGATCAGAAAAACTGCAGGCCATGGAGGAGGAGGTGGAGGAGGAGGAGGAGAAGAGTAGTAGTAGTAGTAGTTTGGATTTATATCCCCCTTTCTCTCTTATAGGAGATTCAAAGGGGCTGACTATCTCCTTGCCCTTCCCCCTTCACAACAAACACCCTGTGAGGTGGGTGAGGCTGAGAGAGCTCCGAAAAGCTGTGACTAGCCCAAGGTCCCCCACCTGGCGTGTGTGGGAGTGCACAGGCTAATCTGAATTCCCCAGATAAGCCTCCACAATTCAAGCGGCAGAGCTGGGAATCAAACCCGGTTCCTCCAGATCAGAGTGCACCTGCTCTTAATCTCCTGCGCCACTGCTGCGTATATTATTAGAGACTAATATATGTAGTGATATGTATATAGTAATAGCACCCGAACACAGGGCAAAATTGATCTCTCAATATGTGCAATTTAGAGAAGCAGGAAGGAGCCAGCAATATGGGGGAGGTGGATGGGGAGCACCTGGCCACTGAGGCTGTACTGAGGCTGTGCTGGTGGAAGAGAGACTGAACACAGTGACTGAGATGAGAGGGGTTCTCCCCCACCACTATACATATGAGAGATCAATGCACTTAGGGAAACAGGAAGGAGCTGACAGCATAAAGGGAGGGGTGAGCAGGAAGGTGTGCAAAGGGCTGCAAGAGAGTGGGAGGGCTGCCCATGGGCCATGGGAAAGAGGTCTGGGACAAAGTGGCAAATCTTTCCCCTTCCTCCTCAGAAGCCCAAATATGACTACCTTCACTAGAGGCCAACCCACATCCCTAGAGAGAAATAAACTGCATTTTAAAAAACTATTTTTTTAAAAAAGCATTGCTTACTTATTTTTCAAAACAGCAATGCTTTCATTTTACCGTTCCAGAAACATTTCTCCTTAATGCACAGGAAGTTAATAGAAATAACCAACAACAGAACAGGATTAAGATATTTAAATATGTAATTTAATAATGGTATCAATCGTTACGATTAATGAGGACAATGATGATAATAATAACAAACGGTGATAATGCATAATGATGAACAGTGATAATAATTATAATAATCATGCTAATAATAATGAACAATATCAATGATTAGGATGGTGATAATGACAGTAATAATAATGATATGCAAACTCGGCTGGAGGCCCCATGTCAGGTCTAGGATTCATTCAAAGGCAGACACTGGGATTTATCACTCAGCAGCCTTTATTGAAATGAACACTGAACTCCTAGCTTTCGCAAAGCTAGTTCTAACCCCAATGCCCATAGCTTTATTACCTCTGTCGATCACTCCCTCCCCTGCCCCCATTTACATAAAATAAAAGTGGGAAAAGAAGAGCTAGAAAATGAAAATCTCTTCCCAAGGTCTGGGAAAGATAAAGAGCCATCTGGCTACCCCGCCCTTCGCAGAGAGGCCCAGAGATGCTACTGTTATCTACATTGCAAGCACAGTGATAAATAAAACATGAAAGGGGAGATTCAGCAACCCAGAGAGGCCCCAGACATTAAGCACATACTGACACCCAGACCTCCTACCAAGGACGTAGGTAAGGGGGGGTTCCTGGGTTCAACCCCCCCCATTACATGTCCAAAGCTCTACCCCCATTTGTGGGTTTTTTTGGTATTTTTACGTTTTTCAGTTTTTGGCCTGCAGGGGGCGCAGGGTTTAGGTTAGCAGCGCCAAAATTTCAGGGTTTTTTGAGGGGAGACTCTTCTGATGATACCATACAGGTTTGGTGAGGTTTGATTCTGGGGGTCCAAAATTATGGACTCCCAAAGAGGGTGCCCCATCCCCCATTGTTCCCAATCGGCCATTCCAAACTCAGCTTCAGAGCATTTGAAATCCCAACTCAGCTTCAGAGCATTTGAAATCCCTACCTAAGAGCCCTTTTGCATCATAATGTAACATAATGTATACAACCAAAGTGCTAATATTTGTTTTTATATCTGGACTCTCAATGGGAGCTAATAGAAGATGGAGGCTACACCTCCAGTGGAATCCAGTCCCAAACTGCATCATTTTCAATGGTGCTTAAACTAGGGAGCCCAGATTCTCCTTTTTAATCTACCTTAAAGGGAGAATCTGGGGTTCCCAGTTAAAATAACATTGAAAGCGATGCTGTTTTGGGGTGGATTATCCCCCACCCTGAAACAGCATCACTTTCAATGTTTAAACTGGGGACCTCAGATTCTCCCTTTAAATCCATGCCAAAGGGGGTGGATTTAAAAGGAGAATCTGGGGAAATTTGGGGGGGTGCCTGCTGTCAGGGGTGCAATTGTTAAGCTAGCAGCACCAAACTTTCACCTTAGGAAAATGGAGCAGAGTAAAGGAGCTAGGAGTCCCTTTCACCTCATACTGCATCCCAAGTTAGTTAGTTACCCCAGAGAACTTTAAATGTTCTCTTCCTTGTAGTTGGTTGTGGGAAAAGCAAGTGGGGTCCAGAAAATAAGTTTTGCCCTACAGTGCTCTATGATACAGGGTTGGCAGCTCTTGGTTGGGAAATACTTGGAGATGTTGGGGCCTGTGGAAAATGAGGTTTGGGGAGGGGCATAATGCCATATAGTCCACCCTCCAAAGCAGCCATTTTCTCCAGTGGTCATCTGGAGATGAATTGTAATTCCAGAAGATGTCCAGGTGCCAGTGAGGAAGGCTAGCTGAAGTACTGAAGACAAGGACAGCCAAAGAGTCTAACTTTCAGAATCACTTCTTGGACAGGTTCACCTGGGTAGCATTCTTAACATGAATTTGCACACACAAATGCATAGCACACACTAAGCTTAAATGTTCGTTATGCTGCAATGCAGCCACCTTTCCATGTGAGGTTTTATTGCACGGGCATGCATTGTGACATACTTACATGCACATTTATAGCAAGAGTGGCCTAGCAAGATTTGGGGTGGGGGGGAGCTTTCTACCTCCTAGCTTTGACAACTGACAATGAATAAATGAATAAAACTCTTCCCAGGTGGCATGACCTTACCCGAAGGCCTTAACCCTGGAGTAATTTGAGCAAGTAACTAGTGGTAAAATAGCTTATGAATCCACTATGAACCATTTGCTGCAAAAGCTTTAACATCTTATTTTCAAATATGCATGTCAGCTTTTCTTTGGTAAAGATGATTTCCATGTTGGGTTTGTGCTAGAACCTGCAGCCAAATTGCTCCGGAAAAGGCATCAACAATTCATGGAAGAGGAAAGCATGAGACCCAATTGTGTTGAAGCTGTGGGCATTTCTGGAATTGTGAACAGTTGAGAACAGGTAGTGGATGCCACTAGTAAATCACTACTGTGGGCTCCAGGTCCAATCACAAAATGTTAGAAAGATCCACACTAAACCTCCTCCTGTGATGGTGGCAGTTGTTTCCATATGGGTATATGCCCTGCAGACACAGAAATGGTACCTCCTTTCTCCCGAAGCACTTCGTGTTCCAATGAAGAAGTCAAAGCTTGCTCTTCAGTTTGAAGAAAATAGTGCCATTCCGGGGATCACGACGTATTTGCCTGGATTTACCTGGGAAGCGTTAACACCACGAGGGCTCACCGTAATTCATAACTTAAGGGCTAGAAGTAAGAACTGGAAGTCCCTAGTTCAAAGTCCTTGCTCAGCCACAAATTCACAAACAGCCCAATGTTATGTAGAGAGCCTTAAAATGCAGTCCTATTGAGGTCAACAGGATTTATTCTCAAAAGAATGTAGGATTGCAGTTGGGCAGTTCCAGAAGTGGGATCCAGTAGGTTCTCACAGGTTCCCGAGAGTAGGTTACTAATTATTTGTGTGTGCTGAGAGGGGGTTACTAATTGGTGATTTTGCCACGTGATTTTTGCCTTAGTTACGCCCTCCTCTCAGCAGTAGCGTGCAGAACTTGAAGCAGTCTAGCAGGAGGTGCACTGGCGTGCGTGGCAGCCTGCGTGCATTCGTTTCCCGCCCAAGGACCAATGCAGCAGCTGCGTCCTTGCCGCAGCCCTGCCCAGGAATGCCCCGCCCCTAGAATGCCCGCCCCCGCCCCCATTGTGCCCCGCCCAGCCCCATTGGTGCTACGCCACAGTTTGAATCCCACCACTATGGGAACCTGTTACTAAAATTTTTGGATCCCACCACTGGGCAGTTCCATTCAAAGCCAGAAGCGGCAGGACACGGGGTCAATGCAGCGATGTCCTGCTGCCTCCACGAGGACTTTCCAGCATTGTGGGGAGCAAGAAACAGTTCCGACCCCCCCCATGGAGGTCCCCATAGGGCTTACAAGTCTTACACCACCCTTTTGGTTTAAGGGCTGAGGTGCATCGCTCTCAGCCCTAAACACTGGGAGGGAACTCACTAATGTTGGCTCCACCCCCAGGAACACCCCGTCCTGCCACCAGCCATGCTGGCATCTGATCGGGCTGCCAGAACAGCCCTGCTGCAGCCTGGACTTCTGGGTTTTGCAGTGTGGGGTTGAGGGATGGGTGGCTGCTGGCACCTCTGCCACTTCTGCTGGGGTGGGCAAATGTGCCCGTGTAATGCTGTGCCACTCTCTAAAGCCCTCCCCTCTCCCACTGTCAGTGTTCTTAAACAAGGCTTGCCATCATAGCTGCCAAATAGGAAAAAAATAGGACAAGGTTGTTGACAGTGGGACGGCGTTCATTCTGTTCAGTCTATTATACTGCAATGTGGTCTCATTCATGTGAAATATCTTGTTGCCAATTTGAATTGTGTTTCTTATACATTTTTTTAGGGGTTTCTGGAATGTCATTCCAATTAAACAAAGTGCTGTCCATAATAAGCATTCATGAAGCTTTCAAAGGATACACATTCCATGAAGGTAGTTTTTATGTGGGTAGCTATGATTGGTCTGTTGTAGAAGACCAAGATTCAAGTCCAGGAGCACCTTAAAGACCAACAGGATTTCCAGGGTATAAACTTCCAAAGCTTCAACCAACTCCTGTTGGACTGGAATCCTGAAGTTCCATGAAATCTATGAAGTAATGGAAACTCTGTACAGATTGCAGAGACAATGCATGTGAAGAGCTAGGAAAAGAAAAATCTCATAGGCCTATTATGCATATAGTGCCGTGGTGGCGAACCTTTGGCACTCCAGATGTTATGGACTACAATTCCCAGCAGCCCCTTCCAGCATGGCCAATTGGCCATGGAAGAACTGCTATAGTCCAGAATACCAAATTCCTCCATATAAATGTGCAGGGAAAGTGACCTTATCTCCAGAGGATTACATTTGGGGCAGCTCTTCCAGCATGGCCAATTGGCCATGCTGGAAGGGGCTGCTGGGAATTGTAGTCCATAACATCTGGAGTGCCAAAGGTTCGCCACCACTGATATAGTGCATACTCCTTGGATCTTTCATTCACAGGTGTTTTCAATTTAACTTCAATTCAATTTAATTTCAATTCAATTCAATTTCATTCACAGATGTTTTCATTCACAGGTGTTTCATTCACAGGTGTTTTCAATTTAAACTGGGGATTCTCTTGCTGCAAAGTATCACCAGCTGCCATTTTTGTTATGTAGCCTGCCACATTTTTTTTGCTTTTTTAACTGTATTTAGACTAGTAAATTTTTTTAAAATAGAAAACCCTTTGGGCTGCTCTGCTGATCTGAAGAGGGAAGAAACTGCTATCGGGGGGGGATAGGAAGGGGGAGACGGCTGGAAAATCCGGAAGGAACCCAACACACAGTGATCTTTGCAGGGACTGTGAAAGGAGACAAAAATTGTGGTTTATTTGGGAAACCACGGGTTTCTTGGCAGTCAGAGTGTGATAACTTCTGGAGGTGTGGGGTGTGTGTGTGTGTGTGTGTGTGTGTGTGTGTGTGTGTAAACCTGTGCATTATGTACAGAGATCTGAAGAGAATGGCTGCTCACTGTAAAGCTGACTACGAGTGAATAAATGGCCAGAGTCATCCTAATTTAAGTGGGCTTAGATTGGTGGGATCCAGCAGGTTCTCACAGGTTCCTGAGAGTAGGTTACTAATTATTTGTGTGTGCTGAGAGGGGGTTACTAATTGGTGATTTTGCCATGTGATTTTTGCCTTAGTTATGCCCCTCCTCTCAGCAGTAGCGCGCAGAACTTGAAGCAGTCTAGCAGGAGGTGCACCGGTGTGCGTGGCAGCCTGCGCCTGCGTGCATTCGTTTCCCGCCCAAGGACCGGCGCAGCGGCTGCATCCTTGCCACAGCCCTGCCCAGGAATGCCCCGCCCATGGAACAGTTTGAATCCCACCACCATGGGAACCTGTTACTAAAATTTTTGGATCCCACCACTGAGTAATTCATACAATTACTTGCAATGTGATATGCAAGTCAAGATAATTCAGAACAATAAATAAACAGAAGATTAAAGATAACAGACCACTTCGAGTTGGAAAGTAATTCTTTACAACAAGTTTTTAATTTTTTTTCCTTTGACAAAAAAACCATTAAAGTTTTACAGTTTTTGTAAATTTTTTCTGTTTGTTTTTTATTCTGGATCCAAACAAGCATTTATATTACAATATATCCACCTCATCAACATGCAGCGCTGAACGCATTATCTGGATTTGGATGAGGCGCCCGGATGCCGCCCTGGAAAGTGGATCTCTGGTTGCTTCTATGAAGCATATCAACTGCCCAGGAGCTCAGGCTGAACGCTGAGGAAACCAAGCAGGGAGGGCTGCCGGGTGACACCCGCCAAAATGCGCCTCAGTCCTCCATCAGTGAGATGCAAGCGGGCACAACCTCTACTTTGCGTTCGCTAGTCTCCCTGTAGAATCGGATGAAATTGCACCCGACATGCACACTAGGCTTGTCACAACCTCAGGCGACGTAGTCGGTGCTGTCAATATGCACGTATTAGTTAGGGTCATTTCAGCCCACCGTTACAATCAGCCTATACTAAACAGAAGTCTGGCCAGCTTGATTCAGGTGCAAAATGGAAATCCCCCCCTCCCCCATCTGATTCTACTTCATTTCTATTTTAGGTATTTTATGTTTGCCAGATTGTTCTCTGTCGCAATCCGCCTCCCTTTGAAGAGTTGCTACCCTCTTTCCAACTGTGCGTCTAGGATGCTACAGGCTTACTTAGTCACAGCAATGATGTTAACCCCCCTCTTTTAAAGGTTTGAGGCACAGCAGTTCTTGGAATTTGGCAGTAGACTGAGAGATTAGGAGAAGGAACAAATCTAGAGAACAAGACCAAAGGAAGTCTACTCAGAAGCAAGCCCCATTTTATGGCTTACTGCCGGGAAACCACACTTAGGGTTCCACTCTAGTGACTCAAAAGCCTTTTTTGGGCTAGGAAAGCAGCATTTATTTCAGCAGAGATAAAATTGATACTTTAAAAACTGGGATGTCGTCACAAATGGGAATCTCATCCTTCCCCGTGGCAGGCGGCTTCTTTTTAGAATTTTGCAGAAAGTACTAACACAATGTTTCATCTGCTTTTACTTGATATCTGAACCCCTTGTATTCATGCCTTCATCCCAATACTGACTGGCCCCAATCAACCTCTAATCATTCTGTTGAGAGTCCTTTCTGGCCTGGATGGAGAATGCACAATGCTATCCACATCAGATGCATCAAAAGGGTACAATCATATTGATCTACAATCATAGTTCATGCCGATCTCCCTAGCCGGAACTGGGCACCATTCAAGTACAATGGAACCTCGGTTTTCGTTGGTAATCCGTCCGAAAAGAATCGATGAAAACCGAAACCGATGAAAACCGAGGCAAACTTTTCCATAGGAATCAATGTCAATCCAATTCATTTGTTCTAGGCACTCCAAAAAATATACCAAAACCACATTAAACATAGTGTTTAATGCTGAAAACAGTAACAAACAATAATACTAGGACCAGCTTCAGAGCCAGTGGACCCATGTCGCACCAGAAAGCTGTCCCCGAAGAGGTCTGTTTTGGACACCTCTTTAAGATTTGTCTGAAATGGGGCAAGACATTGTCATTAAACAAGTTGCAGACACAGCCTGCAACTGCTTTGTCCGGGTGATTTTTCTCCACAAACCCCTGCACCTTACTGCAAATCGATGAAAACCGAGGCAAATTGATGAAAACCGAGACAAAATTTTCACTGAAAAAATCGATGAAAACCGAAACTGATGAAAACCGAAGACAATGAAAACCAAGGTTCCACTGTAATCTTATAGAAATGGAATCTAGAATTGTTCATGTCACATACAAGCCTAATCCTCACACCTGTAGTCTAGCATCACTGTAAAGAAATAGGTTCTTTGAGATTATATGGGAAACTCATCTCAATAAATTCTGAGTGCCACAGCTGAAGAATACCCCTGACTGCCACTCAAGTACCGATAGGATGTGACTATAATAATAGGACGTAAAAAACCACTGTTAAACCACTGTTAACTTGAAACGTAAACACATTTGCCCAAAGAGGGAGAGAGAGATGATGAAACTAGGCAGGTCGTAAAAAGTTCCATGGGAACCCTTCTGTAAACATCCATAGCTTATTACATTTTAAGTTCTTATTAACTTAATAAGTGACTCTTATTTTTTTTGAAGAATTGCCTTCATCTCCTGTTAAAATTAACTCACAACTGAAGTTTCATTGTGTTCTAAGGGATTTAGGATTGACTAACCCTTTCCTGGACTAAGGGATTTAGGATTGTGTTCTAAGGGATTTAGGATTGACTAACCCTTTCCTGTTTTGCTTTTAAGATGGAGAGACCACCATCTCCTTACCCTCACACTGAATTTTTGATAACGCTCTGGCAGGTTACTATCCCTAGCATAGATCTTCATTCTAGGAATATGATTATAAGTTTTAAGAGTGCATATTGGGAAATGTTTGTCCAAGGCGAATGAAACTGGGACCATTCTCAGATGTATATCTGAGGATGCAACAGAAGATGTTTCATATGCGAAAGCATGTAACTGAGAGTATGACACATGCAGTGGTGGGATTCAAATAATTTAACAACTGGTTGTTTACAAGCACCGTTTTAACAACCGGTTCTGCCGAAGTGGTGCGAACCTGCAGAACCCCACATGGAAATAATGTTCCCATTCACAGATAATTTTGCATTCCCCAGTTCTTTAACTGGCCTCTCCGCATGGCCCCCTCTTACTAATAAAGTGGATAGCTCAAATGCAACAAGTTTAAGAGAGTTTAAGAGAAAGTTTGGATTTATATCCCCCCTTTCTCTCCTGCAGGAGACTCAAAGGGGCTTACAATCTCCTTGCCCTTCCCCCCTCACAACAAACACCCTGCGAGGTGGGTGGGGCTGAGAGAGCTCCTAAGAGCTGTGACTAGCCCAAGGTCACCCAGCTGGCATGTGTGGGAGTGTACAGGCTAATCTGAATTCCCCAGATAAGCCTCCACAGCTCAGGTGACAGAGCGGAGAATCAAACCCGGTTCCTCTAGATTAGATACACGAGCTCTTAACTTCCTACACCACTGCTACTCCAAAAGCCAGTGGCAGGAGAGAAGAATTTGCCATCCTGTACTTCATTCTTCCTTAAGGAAAAGTCAGCAAGCCACCCTGACGTTCCAGATGAAATATTCTGCTATCACTTGGAGTAAGAATTACATAGCAAGTTTGGATATCAAAGAGCACTCCTTAACTGCAGGTATGGCCAGTTATTCTCTCTAGGGTCCGGGGTTAATTGGTTGCAAGTCTGTAGGCTAGAGGCTGAGAGTCAAGATGACACTTCCACACACTTTTAAGCTGAAGTCATATTAAACTTGAAAGATGGAACATACATAGATTCCATAAAAAGATAGAAACATTCCAACATTCTCGTTAAATCTTCCTGATAGGCTCACCAGTTTCCTCAATCAAAAGGCACAAGATTTTTTAAAAAGTCAACATGGAACGAAGAGCTTCACTGCAGTCTACTTCTCCCACCCAGATATGCATGATAGAAACTTGTACCCCACTGCGTAACCCCCATTATATATTTACAGAAAGCTTAGCTGCATCTTAGAAACTCAAGGTGCGACCCTTTTATTCTGGGCACACTGAGAATGAAGGGGGCTCAGTTCTGCTGTGCCTCAGGTGAGCTTCGAATTATGGACTGAGAGGTGAATTTTGCGCAAGGTAATCCAATGAGAGTTTAAATGTGGCGACATGAATTCTACCATCTTTGCACAAAAGACACACAGTTTCCTCCATCTGCTTCTCAGCCATGGAACGATCATTCTAGGGCCGCGTGGGTGTCAAACCCGCGGCCCTCCAGATGTTACGGACTACCGTTCCCATCATCCCCTGCCAGCATGATGCTTGCAGGGGATGATGGGAAATGTAGTCTGTAACATCTGGAGGGCCATGAGTTTGACACCTGTGTTAGGCAGTATGGGATCCATGGGGAGAAACAGTTGAGTGAGTCAGGGGGCTGAAGAGATGGTGTGAATTAGTTGGTGAGAGACAAAGAGAATGAAATTATCCCCAGTCCTCACTGGAGCTGCGCTTGTGGCAGAGGGAGGAAGGATTTAATCCCTCCTGTCAAATTACACGGTGATTCCTCTGTGCAGGTCCCACATGTATCCACCACTACTTCACTCACAGATTTAACTAGAGACTCTGAAGAGGGACTTGAACTCTAGCATGAACAATGTTTTAAAAAGGGATCTCCATAAGACAGGACAGAGCTTTGTGGCACCCCCCCCCCCCAAAAAAAATTAGTTTCCCTGGAACTAGAGGCAGTTGGAATGTAAAGACATATTTCAGCTATAATCTCTGGTCAAATAGTTTTCTAGGTTTTGGAAGTGCTTCAGAAACCATACAAAACCTGCTTGACCAGAGGCAATGATATGTTCAAAGAAATGAGCTTGTGCACCTAGAGTGACAATTGTGCCGTCACACCACTTTGAATTCACTTAAAACCTCCACATTGATCCTTTTCAGATACCAGAAGTCCACCAACAGGAGCTTCAGTGCGCCAAAGTTTACATCAAATAGGGTTGCCAACTTCTAGGTGAGGCCTGGAGGTCTCCCGGGATAACAGCTGGAAAAAATGGTTGCTCTGGAGGATGGACTCTATGGAATTACACTTTAATGAGGTTCTCCCCCCCTCCCCCCAAATTTCCAACAATTTCCCAACCCAGAGTTGGAAACTCTACATAAAAATACACAATGGTCCTAATCACACAAAATGGCAACCATGTGTACCAATAGCATTATGGTTACCATGTGCTCCTGCTGGTGGATTGCCAGCACACAGCTTTAACATCTGAAAAGAATTTCTATGTATTGTCAAAGACTTTCACAGCTGGAATCACTAGGGTGTTGTGGGTTTTCCGGGTGGTATGGCCATGTTCCATTAGCATTTTCTCCTGACGTTTCGCCTGCATCTGTGGTTGGCATCTTCAGAGGATCATCTGTGGCTGGCATCTTCAGATGATCCTCTGAAGATGCCAGCCACAGATGCAGGTGAAATGTCAGGAGAAAATGCTGCTGGAACACGGCCATACCACCCTGAAAAACCACAACGCCCTAAGAATTTCTATCTTCAATCAAAGTGCTTTATGAAGGAAAGGCAGGTGAACTGTAAATTAGTGGATTATTAATTAAAAAAATGCTAGATGGGATGAGATCTATTGAGGTAGGCAGATTTTTTGTGAGACTCTTGTATGGCCATGAGATGAACCATATATTTAGGCTCAGTGTGAACTGTCCCAGAAGAACAAAACTAAAAGCATTTGGTTAAATTACATTAAAAGTGCCTTTGAGTCTCTTTCATGCTGTAAGACTTCTTTTAATGTTGGTTAGAAAGCAAAAAGGAAGCATTTTGAAAACTAAATGTAGTTTTTAGCCTGTGTAGTTATCATAACTGAATTACAGATGCAGGCAAAACAAAGCAAGATGTAAATATCATATGGTCATATTAGGATAAAGATGAGAGGAACTTTTAAAAGTCAGAACAGAATAGCTTTATAGTTCCATTCAGTTGTCATGCTACTACAGAAGAATTTTTTAAAAGATGTGACTATATTGTTACTTTGCATCAAAACTCAACATTGAGATAAAGTATAATGTTTTTGAGCCCTTTGATTTCTTGTTTCTTGTAGCTTATTTACAATTAGGCTTCTGAAACTGAAAATAAAATATATCTTTGAGGAAAATATTTTAAAATTGACTTTTGAGAAATTCCAAGTGTTTCAGCCTGGAAAAACTATATATATTGAAAATATTTGGATTACAAGACGCTATATATTAATTTCAGAGACCAATGTTTCTGAGTATCATTTTTTTCTGATTTTGAGAAATTTGTTTTTAATTCCCAAGAAGCAAAAAGGATTATGAAGACACTATAATATTTAATGGCAAGTCTGCTGAAGGAAATAATTTTTAAAGTTACATGGAGAAAATATTAATTATAACAATTAAAAAACCTGAATGGATCAAATTATTTACAATAGGATTCACTAAACCTATATGCATTAACACGAGAGAAAATTGGTATAAAATGTGTACTGTTAGTATTTGACTCATGACAAGTGAGGTAGGATTTCCAATTAGTACTGTTATCCAATCAAAAAGCAATTCTGCATCATCAGCTCTTCATATTTGGTGGCAAAATCTTGATGCAATCATTTTGGAATGCCAGAATAAAATAAATAAATAAAATGGCAGGTTACAATCTGCATTTATACCCAAAGGATCTTTGAATTATTGTTTCAGGATTTCATTATTATATAATAATATTTGATTCTGGCAGCAAAAATAAATGTAGCGAAGAGCTGGTGTAATTCTATGCCTCAAAGAATTATGCACAAAATATGGAAAAAGTAAACAAACTTATGAGATGCAAAGATAGTAAACAGATAAATTAATGTATTGTCGAAAACTGTCACGGCCGGAATCACTGGGGTGCTGTGTGGTTTCCGGGCTGTATGGCCGTGTTCTAGCAGCATTCTCTCCTGACGTTTCGCCTGCATCTGTGGCTGGCATCTTCAGAGAATGCTGCTAAAACACGGCCATACAGCCCGGAAACCACACAGCACCCCAGATAAATTAATGTTCACAGAATGTTGGGTATTATTTATTAACTTTTGGAAAAGGGAATATGAAATAGATATAAATGCTTATAATAATTAAAACTATTATTATTATTTAGTATACTATTAACCTGTATAATGTCTTCTAACAACATGGCCAACTGGTTAATATAATTTATTTTCACATGATTTTAAAACTGTACTCAATCCACTGAGTCTTCATTGGCATTTTATTGTAAGACTAACTTTTGAATAAGTGGTGTACTTCATTCTTCACTGCAATGCATTTAATAGAAAGATAATTGAGTAAAAACATAAATAAATGATGCACCCATCATAGGTGAAAATGGAACACACGGATTCTAAATCGGTTTAGTACCACAACATCTCTCCAAGGAAATATTGGGCTGTTGCTGTTTTGAGTATTTCTGGTTAAATGTTTCTGTCTTAATCACAACATTGCAAATTTCAGGGCTTCCAGACCAATGAATATTTCCAGTGAACATCATACCAGTGAGTGTCTCCAGTACAGGCCCTTGAACATTATCATCAGGCAGGATTTTGATCTCTATGATTATACTGGCCAGGGATGGATTAATGTTAAAACCGATTAAACTACAGTATGGCATCATATTACAAAGGAGCCAAAGGACAAAAAAAGTGCTAAAAATTATCATTTTTGGCAACGTTACAGGGCCTCTTAAATTTGACATATCTAATGGTTGAAGTATGTATTAGTCTAGTCCTTGTAAGGAAATACAAGCGCGTATACTCTCCCCAGATTGGGAATTGTGTTAGGTGAATGATATTGGGGGAACGCTGGCCTCCATTGCTAGGTAATAGAGAGCTGAGCGTTTGGGGAGGGAAGGTTCCTATAATGCCATAGAGTTCACCCCCCCAAAGCAGCCATTCTCTCCATTGCCCAGAAACCAGTTCTAATTCCAGGAGATCTCCAGGCCCCGTTTGGAAGTTGTCAACCTTACCTTGCTCAACTGGGTGCCTGGACACTGAGCTCAGAGAGGAGCAGAGAGAGAATTGGGTGCTATTTGGCACCCATCCCTTCTATCGGAAGCCTGAGCAGAAACCCTGAGTCAAGAATCTGTACTCCCTGCTGAGCTGGAAAGGGACAGGTTTGGTGGGATCTTCTCCTTCTTCAGTATGTGCTCCAACCAGTGGGATAGGGTCTTTGTAGATGGCAGCCTCTGAAATGGATAAACAAGTCCTAGTGCACAAGAATTTCTTGCATGGATCCTAGAGACCAAATGAGGGCAAGCAAATGGGCGCTGTATCTAACTGAGCCCTTTGGGGATAAGGCGGGATATAAATATAACAAACAAACAGACCATGTAGCATACACCGGTTGCTTCACCACCAGCCATCTGCCTTTGGGTCACTGTTGCTAAGTACAACCTGAGGCTGCTCGTTTTAAAGTGCTTCCTTTCCCCCTTCTTCCCCTTTGGAATGGGATAATGAGTGGCAGAGGCTTTGAACTACAGGTTGGTTGTGTGACAACCAAAAAAAAGAGAGAAGGTAGCACAGATCCAGGGCACAACACTGCCACAGAAGCTTAGGATGTACCTTCCAAGGGCTGACCCAGAGAATGTAGTACAACACACGCCATACAAAGAAGACTTATGCTAGGTAGTTGTAATTATCAGGTCTGCGACAAGCAGAAATGCACGTACACAACCATATCTTTGCTGTTTCTTCTTCTTCTACAACCTCTGTACAATCTCTTCTTCTACAACCCAAGTAACTAGCCATAAAGCTCTGATGGGCGTAACTGTAGCTTCTCCAAGAACTACCCTAAACCCAAGAATCTTTAGGAGTGGCACATCTGCACCCCTAAAATATATCAAGAGCAGCTTGTGGATGTGTTTTTCAACACATCCTGTTGTGTAGCAGTTTGTTGCTATGGGTCTGTCCCTTCACTTTGCAAGATAGGGAGGAGACTAGCAGTATCTATCTGGCTAATGTTTCAACCCCACGACCGGTCAGTAAATGAACCTGTGCACCATCTACCATTGGCTCAAGCCTATTACTACCTTATAATCGATTCATTTATGGCCACACATGAGTATACAAGCTTAGCAATCAAAGCCCATTCAGGCAATATCATTAAGCAAGGATACCTGTCTTTGGCTCCACTCTCTTACTCTAGCATCGAGTTGGGTGCCTTCCAAATTGAGGAAAGGTCTTCCCAAATAAGTGAAAGAAAAGCTAGCATTTAGCACCTTTATAGTAGGGACCACTTTTGCCAGGGAACATCAAGGGTAGGCTGCTGATGACCCTCTGTTTTATGGAGCAATTTGCTTTTGGGGTCTTATTTTGGAGTCATCATGAGCACACAGAAGGAGGATAACAAACTGATGGCCCACAAGCTGGGTTCAACCCCCCCCCCCCCATTTGCCCCTCCATTTGCCCCTCTTAATGTTAACCAAAGTGTGATATAGGGCTTTTCCATGTTCCCTTTTTCCTTGCTTGTAAGTTATTGTAAATTCCCATTTCTTCTGCAGGAAGGGGGTGGTGGTGGAATTCTGTTCTGCATGTGTTCTGCTCCCTCTAGTGGTTGATTCGATATTACATTGGTAAAAATCTAGTTTAACTCTTCAGCGAGTTGTGCCAGACATAAACGTGCAATATCGAACCTGCCACTATAAAAAGCACAACCCATGTGGAACTGAGACACACACACACACACACCCCGGAAAGAACAAGAACTTTCAAGGAGGAAAAATTAGAATAAGAATTGTGAGGAAGAAGAAGCTCTATAATGAAGCTATTCCCTCTAGTCTGAATCAATTATTGAACCTGATTTTTAGCGAGGGAGGGAGGCCAGATACTCATAGAGCATTCAATGCCTGGAGAATCTGAACAGGAAAGTTGGCTATCTCTTCTGTGAAATGGAAAAAGCTTATAATCTAAGCTCCACAGAACTCCTAGAAGACAAACCGTTTATCTGCCTACCATTGATGGTAAGAAAACACAAGGCCCTATTAGTTTACACTAGCCTATTAAAATAAATCTAAACATGTGTGCATGTTTCTATATGAAGCATATAAATACACACACACATACACTCTGCATGTTTCAATCTCAGAATATAAATATAAGTCCAAGAACAGTGAGTGATACATACATTCAGCAGCAACAACCCTCCTCCTTGTTTCACCCTTACCTGATTTCCCCCAGAACAAGATAATTGGCTTGGCTTTATTCCAAACAAAATCTACAGATCCCATGCTCTGCTAGTGCTGCCAACTGGATCTCTGCCAAGTCTTCCCCTCAAAATGCAAAGCTTTTTTTGGGTGGATTGTTTTTTTAAAAAAATGAAAACAAGCCCTAAACCATACACTGTTCAGGATAGCTCCATTCCAAGGCCTCCATCCCTAGAGAGGCTTTGATTGGTCCCTCAACCCCACCTGTCCCATCGGGTGAACCACTGATGGTGTCCCCAGCAGAGATAAAGTGGTCATTCTGAAAAGATTAACCACATGGACTCCAAGTGATTTCTTTGTCGATTTCTTTTGTCGTTGCCAATGACCTAGGAGCAAAATAATAAAGCGTCCAGGTGTGCTCCTTGGGTCTGGGCAGTATACAGCTCCATGTAACTCTAGGGAGGAAGATAACGGTTACCATGTTCTCCTTCTCAATAATCAAGCAGGTGCCTCTTTGCTGGTCCATGTCAAACGCTTCTCTGTGAAGGTGGAACTAAAGAGGAGAGGGACGAAAAAAATACGTGGGATGGACTTCTTTTGGCTTTTTTGGTGCAAAGCCCCTGTTTCTGCTGCATCTGAGTTGCATTTCATTTCATTTCCAAATGTGGCAAACAGCATGCGTCAGAGGGATGGGGGAGAAGAGGGAGGCAGCCTCTAGCACTTGTCGTCTTCTTCTGTATCACTAAGTACTTCGATGCCAGCCATCGACATCACCCCCTGCGGCACACCCCTTCTCCTTCTCCGATAGTGCCCATTGGGCATCTGCCAGCTGTGGCCTCGAGCGAGGGCCCACCGCGATTGTGTTGGAGCGGCCTTCGCTGGAGTAGCCAACAGCGGCCTCGAAGGTGAGCGTCTCCTCCTCGCCACAGTCTGAGGCGTGTGAGTCGTCCTGGAGCATCAGGTACGGCTCTGAGATGTAGCGCTGCGGGGTGGAGAGGAGGCTCTGCTTTCCCTGCGGGGAGCTGGAAGACTCAGTCAAGCAGGTGTTGTTTGTCTCCAGAGCCCCAGAAAGCAGAGGGGAGCCGCCCTCACTGTCATCAGGTGGCGGGGAGATGTCGTCACCATGTTGCATCATGGCGGAGTAGGAGATGAGGGGGCGGGATTTTGGTGGCACTGGAGGGAGCTGGCGGCGGCTTCGCCTTGGCGTGCTGGTGTCAGATAGAGATGGGATTGAACTTTCGCTCAAGGAGCCGGTGTCCTGCAATACCAGAGAGAAAACCACAGAGAGAAAGACATTCAAAAAGACAGGAAAGCGTAAGATTAAAATACTATAATTCTGTAAAATGCACAAAATGGAACTGTTCAAGAGCATTTTTATAAGAAATAGGGAAGATTAAAAATAGGTGTAGTGCTGATGGAATTTTTTATTGCACTTATTGTTTTTGTTGCGTTTATTGTTTTTATTGTAATTGTTGTTGTTTTTATGGTTTTTTGTTGTCTTCTTGTATTTTAGTTTTCGTAATCTGCCTTGAATCTCTATGAGAAAGGCAGGGGGATTAGAAATGAGGTAAGTACATAATCTAGGTAAACAAACAATTCAAGCTGATTTCTGCCTCCTCAAGGTCGCAAAAATAAGAGGGTGGGAGGTTGATCGGTATATTACGAGGGCTTTCAAGAAGTAGAAGGACAAGACATGAGCAAAGTTAGAAGTGTGATTTGGTTTCATAACACTGCCAGGTTTTGATTTAGGTGAAGCTGGCGAAGCCTGGGAGCTCTGCCAACCATTCCACAGGAGATGCTGGTGACTAGAAGGTACCACAGCCAGCGTGGTGTAGTGGTTAAGAGCAGGTGCACTTTAATCTGGAGAACTGGTTTGATTCCCTGCTCTGCCACTTGAGCTGTGGAGGCTTATCTGGTGAACTAGATTAGCTTGTGCACTCCAACACATGCCAGCTGGGTGACCTTGGACTAGTCACAGTTCTTTGGAGCTTTCTCAGCCCCACCCACCTCACAGGGTGTTTGTTGTGAGGGGGGGGAGGGAAAGGATTGTAAGCCCCTTTGAGTCTCCTTACAGAAGAAAAAGGGGGGATATAAATCCAATTCTTCTTTTCCTTGTCTTCTTCCTTCTACTACTACTAGCTGGGAGATCATCAAGGCAGCCCAGAACCCCCAGGTTCGAGAAATGAGGTGCTGAGGTAAAAGTAACTTAAATTTCTTACCAGTACTTCCTCTCACCCAGGGGGGAAAACAGGGAAAAATGGGAGGTACCACCTCAGCCATTTCCCTTCCCATCCTGCACACCGATTTACTTTCACCCCTGGCCAGTTGACATCAAAGTGAGCCAATCTTGTGTTGTTAACTGCTATATATCTTGTGGTGTTCCTCCATCTGGGCAACTTGCTGTGGAGGGAGACCGTCTGCTTCCTCACCCCCAGGTACCTTTCACTTCTTGGTAAGGGGTTTTTAAGATTACACCTTTGGCTCGATTGTGGCATTGACTATGTTCAATGCTCCCCCTCCACCCTCTAGAGACAAACTGTCGAGCTTTTTTTTTTACAGTGGTAGGAGTGCTGATCTCATGGAATGCTTCTTTCTAAACCACCGCATGTGTCAATAGAGAAATGCACATATCATGTCAGTAGAGAAGCCACATAAGCACTGGCTGCTGTTGGATTTTG
This sequence comes from Sphaerodactylus townsendi, assembly GCF_021028975.2. Taxonomy (NCBI): domain Eukaryota; kingdom Metazoa; phylum Chordata; class Lepidosauria; order Squamata; family Sphaerodactylidae; genus Sphaerodactylus; species Sphaerodactylus townsendi. The sequence goes on from NC_059429.1 coordinate 22,304,750, forward strand.
GTTCAGGATGCCTGAATGAGGCATGACTGGGGTCTGTGCCTCTGTTTTTGGGGCTACAGACATGCCATGCTGACTAGTTTCAAAGACTTTTTAGGCCATCGTCGTAAGATGGTGATATACAGGGCTTCTTCTCTTTCTCCTCTGTTCAGTTGAGCCTGAGAAAGTACTCAGTGAAACTTAGGAGCTTTGAGCTTTGATTCCAATACATTGTGCTGAGATGTCAGGTCAAACTTATTCCTGGGCTGCATCTAAGTAGTACTTTATAAATTAACAAATGGAGGATTGCATCTAGGAACAGAGCCAGAGATGGGATCCAACCAGTTCTCACCACTTCTCTCCCTGCTCAATAGGGACTGGAGGTGCGTGTGTGTGGTGCCGCCACTGTTTGAATCCCACCACCATCGGAACCTGTTATTAAAATTTTTGGATCCCACCACTGAACACAGCCATCATGTGACTACACATAACCTCAGACAGTTACATCATGAGTGAAGTGATGAGTAATCAAGGCTGAAATCTTAAGGATACTTTAAGGAGTAAGTAAGCCCTATTGAATAATACGAGATTTGTTCTGAGTAGACCTGTTTAGCCTGGTTACCTAAGTGATGCACAAGTATGTCTATCTTTGTGTGAACTGGCCATATTATTTCCACATAACGAACACACATTTTGTTGATCTTATTTTCCTTGACTGAGCTTGCTGCATACATACATGTCTGTTGGGCGTCTGTGACCTGCCCTCACTAGGCGACCTGGACTGATGTCGCTCCGAAGAGTCACCATCTGCCTGCGGACTCCTTTCCTCTGAATTGCAACGGGATATGTCTGGAGAAAGTAGGTGTTTGCGTTCCTTGGAGCGTCCTCGTTCTCTGCCTCCGGACCGATGCATGTCAGATCGATGGCCTGCACAGGGCAAAATCAGGGTTACAAAGGTCCGCAGGAATTATGAGGATCATAAGCCATTAATCCTACAATCGTGCTCCGATGTTTTTTTTTATTTGTGGACCATTCCCCAAAAATGTATACGGTCATCTTTGTTCATAGGATGTCTCCAACATGAACCTAAAAAGCTAACATAAAATCTTAGGTTATAGTGTAAGATACCACAAGTGCTGTACTTTTACAAAAGTTTCTCTTGAATCCATAGAAAGAAATTTAGGGTAAGTTTTAGCACTGCAAATACAATACCAGCCCCCTTTCGGGATGACTTGGCTAAGGTCTCTTTGCCATTTAAGCACAGAACTGTCCAAAACAGTCTAATTTTAACAACACTGAATGTAGAACAGAAATTCATTTTAAAAAATGCCAACTTCTATTATCTTTTCAAATTCAGCTTCATTCCTTAATGGAGTGATATTTCTTAATAATGTGATATGCTGATACTGAAAGGATGGAAGTGTTTCCCTAACCACGGCCCTTTCTGCACGGGCCAATAACAGCGCCCTAGGGATGGCAAAAACGCCATCCCTAGGGAGCTGTTCTCATGAGAGAGCACAACCCGTGCTGCCCTCGGCTCCCCTCAGCAGCTGACACCTAAGCCGCTGTTTCTAACTAACTCTCAGCTCCCCAAAGCGAGGTTTTAGAAAACAAGCTTTAGAGGCTTCCAACCACTGCCGTGTGAACGGCAGCGCCTGGAAAAGCCATTCCCCCCCCTTTCCCCAAGCGCCCTTACCATGTCCTCGCTGGCCTCCGGTGGCGTCGCTGGAGAGCCAGGGAATACGCGCCCTGACCTGCGAGCTTGCGAGGCTGTCACATGGCGCGGCAGAAGCGAGGCGTGTCAACGCAATGTCTGTCTGGCATGACTTACCAGAATGGGACAATAAGCGTTTGAAGAATAGCTTTTCAACCTGTCAATGGAGAGCTGCACCGTCTTCCCACACGCCAGCGGGACCCGTTCATGTGAATGACCCTGACCCAACCCCCAGCATGGCCGTGCGGAAACGGCCCATTATTTCCTCAAGTGAGTAAAACAAACTGGTTTTTAAAGATGCCCTCTGAAATAGTTAAACTAGCTTTTTTCAAGACTGAAACATCACCTACCACAGATATATCTACTATCTAAAAAATGACATCTATGGTGACTAGGGGCTTAGAACTTGCATCAACTTCTTCCAAACTGCAGAAGTAGTTTTCACTGAAATCAGTGTATTATCCTTAGATTTCTCTTGAATCCATGGAAAGACCGTTTAATGAAAATCTCCAAAACGATTCTGCAGCTGAGTTATTTTTCCCCACATAAATCAAATCACCCATTTCTTGCTCAGTACCTGGGAGAGTCACTTTTTTCGACACTGGTTTGTAAGGGGTTTTGCTAGAAATTCAGAAGCTTTGTTAGATCACACAAATTTTTGAATTCACTTCTGCCACCTATCTATAATTGAAGATTTAACAACCAAAGGAACATTCAAGTGGGAAAAAAATGTTTTTATGGAACATTTTCACTTTTATCACAGAGATCTTTCGAAGCTAAGAAATAAATAGGCTACCCAAAATTGAAAATCTCTTTGTTACTCATGAATCCATCTCTAATGATTAATATCAGGTAATAACATTAATGGTGTCATCCTAAGCAGAGTCATGCCTTTCTAAACCCATTAACATTAATGGATTTAGAACAGTATAAATTTTCTTAGGATCACAGTGTCAGTCTTTAACAATCCAAATGCTGGTCCTTTATCACATGGAACTTCACAAACAAAATTGGTCCTTTATCACATGGAACTTGACACATTTTAACAATATCATCCTAACAAAAGTGGCAGATGCTTAATCCCATCATTTTAGATTTAATCAATTTAATCTTATATCTGGGAATTCCATTATACCTACCCAACAGGTGAAATAAAACTTGAATAGACTCCTTTGGATGGGACAATGCAAGCAAAATATCGCCAGCGCATGAAGAGCTCTTAAATGTCTCTGAACCAAACTGTATACCTTTTATAGAAATATCTTGTCCAATACGTTTAGCCAAAGACTCAACAGAAAATGCAAATAATGATGGAAAAAGTAGGAAGCCTTGTTTCTTATCTCGAGTCAAATGAAAATTGTCCAGAAGGTATCTGTTAACTGAGACCTTACAGTGGAGTTATGGAACATTAGTGAAATTCAGTCCATCAAACTATTACCAAAATCAACATCGAAGACAAACATGGTCACATGGTCATTTGCATGATATAGCAGTAGCCCTGGGAGTCTGAAATCTCTGGGTCAGATTTGAAATTTGGACACAGGTAAAATTGCCAGCATGTCTTGGCGAGGAGAGGGACTTCAATGGGGTATAATGCCACAGAGTCCATTTTCTGAGGTGGCCATTTTCTCCAGGTGATCTGATCACTGTCTCCAGAAGATCAGCTATAATAGTGAGAGATCTCCAGCTACCACCTGGAGGTTGGCAATCCTAGATACAGGATGATGACCACCACCACAAAATGGCTGCCACAAGAGACAGAGCCAATCACAAAATGGCTGCCACAAGTGACAGAACCAATCCCCAAATGGCTGCCAAGAGACAGAGCCAATCACAAAATAGCTACCACAAGAGACAGAACCAATCCCCAAATGGCTGCCACAAGAGACAGAGCCAATCACAAAATGGCTACCACAAGAGACAGAACCAATCCCCAAATGGCTGCCACAAGAGACAGAGCCAATCACAAAATGGCTGCCACAAGAGACAGAGCCAATCACAAAATGGCTGCCACAAGAGACAGAGCCAATCACAAAATGGCTGCCACAAGAGACAGAGCCAATCACAAAATGTGAGGGATCGACATCATGCATAATGCTAATGGAAACTTCTGAACAGTTCAGGCAGAAGTTCAGTTTAATGGGATGCCATTTAAAATGAAAATGCTGTTTAAAAATATTTTCTTGCATACACCTACAGTCACACAGTAAAGACTCTTTGGCTGTGGTGGCAGAAGCTGGCAAAGCAATATTTTTAAACAACTGCATAGTCGATCAGATCTCCAGAGGCCACTCAGAAACCTTTCTGGGCAAATGTACTACCCAGTTTCTAAAAAACACCATGGTGTTGTGGAAAACAGGAAAAGGATCTTTCTTTTGAAGCCAGGAAAGAAGCACATCACAAGGTCAGGATGGAAAAATACAGTTAGGATTAGTTGAGACTCCAAAAGCAGGGCAAAGGGCATGAGTTTTATGGGCAAACAGCCAAGATGCATGCTTAATGAACTGATAAATATTAACTGACACACCCAGGGCTGCATAGTGGGCATCAATAATGAACATACAGGAAGAATGTGGGATGGGGGCAACGTATCAAGGAGTGACACGTGGAAAGTGGTCAGAAAGAGTGGAATTCCTAGTACTTTTAGCCTACGAAGGAGAAGAGAGGGATGTGCGTATCGGAAATAGGGAACTGTATATATGTGCATGTATTGTGGAAGGTGGGTGGAGTCTGCCCTTTACAGGGACGGCTCCCCTTCCTTCGTAAATAAAGCTTTTCAGAAACTCTCTTCTGTTGGCTGGCTATTTGATTAAAGGAATCTTAGGCACCACAGTGTTCATGGGCACCACGTTGGAGCCCCTGCTGTAAGGTCTCAGACTGGTGGATTAGTACTTCGCTTTCCTAGTCTGCCAATGATCCAGCATCACACCTATTCATTAGGCTTCTTCTACCCTTTATGTGCATGGTCATCCGTTGCGTACCTGGATCAGACTGTGGACGCAAATCTTACAAGTGATGTGCCCCCACTTTTCTTAAGGTAAGTCCATGAAGAAATCACAAACAAGAATAACGATTTCATGGGGACTAGGAGGTAAAAGTTAGGACCATCTGCAGCTTTTACAGGAAGGCAGGAAATGCACCCGGGTACGTTAGCGAAAACAAAGAACGGTGTTGTAGAAGAGAAGCCCACACAGACGCCAGGGCAGCTATTGGTGTCAGATATTTTACAGCTCAATCCAAAGAATTCTCCAGGACAGGCACTGGTGTGGAGCTGAATGACAACTAATCTCCAAGTATGTGCTAGAATGAACCCAGTTATATTCCTTCTCTCGCTTAGAGCTGCCAATTCCTTTCCTGGTGGGGTCTCCCAAACAGGGCACCTCTTCTCATCCCGGAGTTGCACCACGCTAGAAAAGTTGCATCTGCCAAATTTCTCCAGGAGGCATGGCTCTCCAAGAAAAGAATTGTCCTAAGAAAAGTGCTTCTCTAGCTTTTGCTTTGCCCGTGCTGCTGTAGGAATATTGTACTCACAGGTTATTGTAGGAATACTGCAGGAATATTGTACCCACAGAAGTGCATATTTGCAAGTTTTATCCTGGCTACTATTCTGCTTTTTTTAAACTTTCAGATTCCTACAATTTGCCGGGTGCTTTCACATCTTCTTCCCCGGTGCTTAGTCGAAACCCTCACCCGTGCAACTGTTGAATCTTGCCTTAACTTCCCCAACCCTCCTCTGTACAGCATCCATGTACCTAAATGCACAGAATGATGCAGCCCACGTCTTCTCACACATACAAAGGAGTATGACTGCGACGCCCACGGCCCTTCACACAGCGACTCTGGCTCCCCATTCACTTCATGAGTAAGTTGCAAATGACATTTTTATTGCCAAGCTCTCTCTGGGATTGCTCCAGCCTCTTCTGCAGCCCTGCTTTCCCTCTATCTCCTTCTCATGCCTGTTCACTGCTGCCTAGGCTCAAGTCCTTTTTCTACAATCCCTCTGCTTCAACATAAGTAGAACTCGCCAATTAGGAAAGTCAACTGCACACAATTACAGCATCATGCCTTCAAAAGCACTTTAGAAGAGGTGCCCTCCAGGTCAATTCACACAGCTCAGAACCTTTAACTTAGCTTACAGTCTGATCCTATGTTTACTCAGAAATAAAGTGTCTTAATTTAAGTAGGAATTGCTGCAAAGTAAAAATAAGCTTTTCTATACACCGTAGTTAAACCATGGTACACCAATCATATTTTTTTCTCGTATCTAATTGTGGTGTGTCTACCTTTGGTCAAATCCCCACTACCGTCTTAGCCAGGTTTCAGAACACAAACGACCTCAAACCTGGGGTCGCTCCCCACTCACCATTAGCCGCGGGGTTTTCTCTTGTTCAGACGCGGGGAGCCAGGACGTTCCCCACATCCCCAGAGTCCACTGTGCGGCTGCGCAGAAATTGCCGCTCTTCCTCCTCCCTGGCACGCGTCAAATCTGCTCTTCGAAAAACAAACAGCAACTTATTTTTTCCCAAACCCAGCTTGGCGGCGGAGTGAGTGAGAACGGAACTTTTCGAACGGCCTTGATTTGCTTCGAGCGCCAAGAGCGAGCTTTCCGGGCTTAATCAGGAGTTTCCCTCCATTTTGTTTTGGGGAGAGGCGTCACCGACGAGTCTTGTGCGGAATGAAGCCACATGAAGGCGATAGAATCAATCGCTGACACCCTATATTACAATGCAGGCATTGAGGCGGTGTGCACAACGTGACCTGACAATATTGTTCCCTTTGTTCGCGGTTTATTGCTGCAAATTCACAGTGAATTTAGTTTGCGAATTCACACAGCGAGGTGCTGCAGAGCAGACCAGACGAGTAGTTGGTGGCGGCGGCAAGAACTGATTTTCACTTTCTTTTTTTATGCTGACGTCAGCATGTGCAGAGCGTCTCAAACAAATGGCTTCCAAAGCTTCCAGCGCCTTTCTGATGACGTGCAGACATCCGAGCCTATCAAAACAACCTGCGTCCCAGCCAATGAAAATGGAGGCCCGCCCTCCCTCCATGACGCACACCTGTGCCAGCCAATGAAAACGCTTCATTGCCTCTATTTCCACGAAACTCCCGTTCTTGGCCGCCCGCGTTAGCTCCTTAATGGCAAATGAGTGGGAAGCAAATAGTCTCCGTGGTCATAAGCCGTGGAGGCTTTTCGGCGTGGGGACGCTGCGGAGTTGCACATGAAGAGGTAAGTGGGGAGCGACCCCTGGTTAGTTTGTGTTCTGAAACCTGGCTAAGACGGTAGTGGGGATTCGACCTTTGTTTAGTCACCATGGCTGATTACCCACGGCCAGTTCTGTCTCGCCCTTGCCCTGCTCAGGCACAAAAGTCACGCCAGAAGCGCTCTTACTTTCCGCAGGGAAAACAAAAAGCACAGGCGGGGCAAGAGGAAGTGCACCCAGACAAGAAATCTTGCCCCGAAGTGCTTCCTCTCTTGGTGCATGGCAGGAAGGAAGCACATTGGGACAAGATTTCTTGCCCCGACACATGGCAGCTGCCCCGTGGGTAATCAGCCCATGATTACCAAAGCAGGGGACATTGGCCCTTTCCGTACACAAGTCACCTAAAATGTTTGCAGAATGTTTTCGATCCTCACCCCCTTACCACAATGTTTGTCTGCGCTCACCCCCTTCCAAATGTTTCATTGCTGCTGTTTTGTGCCTCCCCCACCCCAACACACATCACAACCTTTGCAAAGGAGGCAGCAAATTTACTTTTGCAAAGGTCATGGCAAGCTTCCCCACCCCCACCCCAAACATCCTATGCTAAAGCAATAAGTATAAAGGAGACTTCCAGTGGGCAAAGGAGTGACGGAGGGGACAGGTTTACAAAGATTTCTAGAACCTTTAGTGCACTTGTAACTAAATGTCCAATTTCTAATGATTGTCCTGATTCTGTGCAATTCGCCTTGAGTCCCTGTGAAAAAGGCAGACTATAAAGAATGTAAACCAAGTAAATAAATATAGTTTGCTAAAAATATGATTCTTAATCAGTTAATAATATATCATGTTAATACTTATGCTATGCTTCAGTTCTGTCGGGTGTTCCAGACCTTCTAAAACCCTTAAGGCATTTGTTATTGAATGCCCCATTGTCTGTGATTGTCTTGACTCATTTTATGCAATTTGACTCAAATCCCTGTAAAAAAAGGTAGACTTTAAAAATGTAAATAAAAACAGCTGGCTGTACTTAGGATTCCACTGTGTAATTTTTGCCTTTTATTTAACGTGCCACATTAACACTTATGCCGCGATTCCGTTCTGCTTAGGCTATGCTTCCCTGTGAGAATGATAGACAATAAATGACAGAAATAAAAGACAATGAATAATATAAGGGAAAACCACAATGAGAACTGAGAGAGGAGGAATCCAATGTCAAAAGTGTCTGAAAAGTTGCTGGCAAATATACATGAGAGCTCAACACTCCAGCTTGGTCTTAAGTTGTTCTGAAACTCCATGAAAAGGTGAGCGGAGGATATTTTTATACCAATATTCACAATTTAAGAGAAAAAAATGTTTTAATGTTCCAAGAGTGTGATCATGGCCATGGGTGTCTGCGGGTAGTGATTAATGATGTCTGGTTTTGATTCTAGAGTAGTCCCTCTTGAAAAAAACCCCAAGATTAAAAAAAAATATTATTCCCAATAAATGATATGGATTGGGGGGGCAGGTAAAAAGAAAAGGGGGAGCCTTGTATTGGCAAGGAGGACTCACAAATTTGTGGTGCGATCCTCAGCATATATGCTCAGGAGGATGTATATGGGTTCAAGCAACCAAACATTGGTTAAAAATAAAATTGTAATCCCCAGGCACTACTGTCTCTCATTCTTTGAAATAACCTCAAGAACCCAGTTTCTCCCTTTCAGCTTGTCTGGCTACTTGCATCTGCTGTCCCTCCTGCTGGCAGATATCTTTGCAATCCCCATATACCAGTGGTTCTCAACCTTCCTACCTACCTCACAGGGTGTTTGTTGTGAGGGGGGAAGGGAAAGGAGATTGTAAGCCCCTTTGAGTCTCCTGCAGGAGAGAAAGGGGGGATATAAATCCAAACTCTTCTTCCTAATGCCACGACCCTTTAATACAGTTCCTCATGTTGTGGTGACCCCCAACCCTAACATTTATCCATTTTACAGAAGGAGAACACTGATGCAGAGAGTTTTAGGCGATCCCTGTGAAAGGGTCGTTCGACCCCCAAAGGGGTCACGACCCACAGGTTGAGAACCGCTGCCATATACAATGGGTATGCCCATGCCAAATCAAAAAGGTCAAGACCAAAGAGCACAGGTGTCAAACTCACAGTCCTCCAGATGTTATGGACTACAGTTCCCATCATCCCCTGCCAGCATCTGGAGGGCCGCGAGTTTGGCACCTATGCCATAGAGCATATACTACTCTTATTACAGTAGCATTTGCTCACAATATATCCTACCACTGACAGCAAACAGCCCAGAAAAATCAGTTATATACCTTTCTCCTTTTCTTGGAGATAACACACAATGTAGCAAAATTTTGCCTGAATATCATATGTAACCAGATGGTTAATGTAGCCTGGATTATAATGACATCATCAAACTCATTTTTGATCCTAGCATTGTATGGTATTTCCCCAGGTTTTAATGGATGTACCTAATTTTATATTGAAATAAATGAATTGAACTGAATATCTACTCTTTTTTTAACTTCATCCAAAATGAAAGAATTAGTCTTATAAATGAAGAAATTGGATTTATACCCCACCTTTCTCTCCTGTGAGGAGACTCAAGGTGTCTTACGAGCTCCTTTCCCTTCCTCCCCCCACAACAGACACCCTTTTGAGGTAGGTGGGGCTGAGAGAGTTTCAAAGAACTGTGACTAGCCCAAGGTCACCCAGCAGGAATGTAGGAGTGCAGAAACACATCTGGTTCACCAGATAAGCCTCTACCACTCAGGTGGAGAGGGGAATCAAACCCAGTTCTCCAGATTAGAACCCACCTGTTCTTAACCACTACACAACACTGGCTCTTATCTTATTTTCTTTTTCTGTTTTAAAGGATCAAGAACTAAGAGTCACTGGAACACTTTTCCAAATTGACCAGGTATGACGATCAGATTAAGTAAGCTAACAGTGACAGTTGCCATCGTATGTTTAATTCCCATGACAACCCTTTCATGCAGATCAATGCAAGCAGGAGAACCTAGTGATAGGGTGTAGGTGTCTGCAAACTTGGGGGTAATCCCAAGGTTTGTAGAAAAATATAAACACTGTGTGTGTGGGGGGTGGGGGGTGGGGGGGAAGAGGAGTTAACCCTTCCATCCATGTAACTTGCATCATTGGAGCATGCACAGGCAGAAATAAAAGCAACCTAAAAACAGTAAGAAATGGCTCATAGGGGAGGGAAAAGATGTAACAGGGAGGGTTGGAGTGAGGGAAGGAAGGAAAGCATACAGAGAGCAAAACTGCACAAAATGAATTTGGGCAAGTCGGGTTTAGGGATTCTCATTCCCCACAGTCACAGTAGCTGCAGGGAAAAGAATTTTTAAAGTGCAGAGGTGCCTGGTTGAGTTTGAGATGACGGCATATGGGGAGAAGGGACTCCTGCCTCCACTCCCCCATGCTGTCATTCGAAGCCATATTGGGGCCCGCGTGACTGTAGGGAAAATGAGTCTGGTTTAGGGAACCCAGACCCATTTTGCCAAAATTTGTAAGCCTGTAATTTAGGTAGCAGGAAATTTGTTGATCCTACATTATTTCTTTTTTTTGCAGACAAAATAGACAAGAAAGAGGCATTAGACAAGTAGATAGACCAAAACCAACTAAACCACCCTTTGATAAGGTGCTTTCAGCAAACAGAATGAAAGCAGAGTTTTCAATAGAGGTTGACTTCAAGGAAAACATTTAGTGCAGCTTCTGTTGAAATGTTTATACAGTGTATACTGAACCATTGTAAAGGAGAGTTCATAACTGGTATACAAATTGCAATGAAAGGCAATACATTGATCGCAGATTTCAAAGTAACAAATAATAGATCCAAAAACAGGTTTTCTTGACTGCAGTGTTATTAAATACCATAAAACAATTTGGACAAAAGTGTGAGCTACGTTTGCCAGTAATTTGCAGGGAGAACAACATTTGTAGGCATTTCCAACACTGTTGGCACTGGAATGAGAATTCAGCAGCATTTGTCTGCAAATAACAAGATGTAATTCATTAGTAACAAATCTGAAGTATCTGCATACAGGAAACGAGAGTGGAAAATACACACAAATGGGGAAATCAGCAGGGTAGGAAAATAAGCAGGGTAGCTGCGTTTCAAAGAAAAAAAACTAGGTGGGAGGGATAGCAGAAATATACAGGAAGAAAGCCAGGATACAAAACACCATTTTGGGAAGAGTTAATCAAATACTGCATGCAAGCAACTGAATATAACTGTTTTGCTCTTGTTTAGAGGGTGATCTGGTTAAACTTTTTTTTTTAATTACCTTTCTCCAAAGAGCTCAGGACAGCATATATGATTCTCCCTACAACTCCCTGTGCATGAGGTCAGGTTGAGAGAATTTGACTGGCTCAGGTAAACCCAGTGAAAAGCAAGGCTGAACAGGGATTTGGAACCATGCCTGTACATTCTTGCATATCTCACATTTTCCCCGTCGTGTTTTTTTTTTTTTACTGGTTCCTTTGGGATCACTTTTATTCCAGAATTTCCTAGCAATTGAACCTGAGTCAAATTTATGGGGATTCACGGCCTCCTTGATCCGTGCTCGTCCTGGCTGGTTAAGGCCAGTGGAAGGGGAGTATGAGCTTCTCTAGAAGGCCGAATTCCCACTGAAAATTTAATCTAGATAAAACCAAGTTTCAAAAGAATCGGCACCTTGTCATCCAGGTTCCAACATCCTCACTGCAGCATGTTTCTAGGGAAGACGTCTAGGCCTGCCCCTTGGGGGGTGCCTGCTGCCAGGGGTGCAATTGTTAAGCTAGCAGCACCACAATTTCAGAGTATCTTTAGAAGACCCTCCTAAGGATGCCATCCAGGTTTGGTGAAGTTTGGTTCATGGGGGCCAAAGTTATGGACCCTCAAATGTGTAGCCCCCATCTCCTATTAGCTCCCATTGGAAACAATGGAGGATGGGGGCACCCCCTTTGGGAGGCCATAGCTTTGGACCCCCTGGACCAAACTTACAAAACCTGGGTGGTATCAGTAGGAGACTCTGCTGATGATGCCACCCAGGTTTGGTGAAGTTTGGTTCATGGGGGCCAAAGTTATGGACCCTCAAATGTGTAGCCCCCATCTCCTATTAGCTCCCATTGGAGTGTTTTTTTCTTCAAAAAGGTGCACATACAAGCAGGTCCAGGGAAATCCCATGATAAGGGGGGTGGGGAGGAGCACCAGAAATGGGACTGACAGTTCGGCAGTGGGGAGATCGCTAGGAAACCTGGATATTTTGGGTGATTATCTCAGGATTAACCGCCAGTGGGAAAGCGCCTGAAGATATCATCAATCTGTCCCTGACTTCAGAGATAGAATATAATTACAGCATGTAGATAACAAATAAGAAACAGAAGTTAGACTGTATTTATTTATATTCATTTATTTACATCCCACTTACATTGCTCTCCTGTCCTCCATTTTATCCTCACAACAACGCTGTGAGGTAGATAAGGCTGAGAGCATGTGGGCCCAAAGTCACACAGAAAGCTTCCACGGCAGAGTGGAGAAACCTGGGTTTCCTAGATCCCAGCCCAACACTTTAACCACTACATAAGCTTTATTTAATGGCAGAACAGCTTTTTTGGGGGTGGGGTGGGATCCGGAGATAACCTGGGTCTGGATACGTCAACTCCTTTCATTTTTGGATCTGGAACATCCCCGATCATCCTGAAGCTGGTGGCCAATTTTAGGATTCCTAGTTTTATTTTCTGTTGAGTTATGCCTGCCACAAATGGACAATAGGTGGACATGCAGATTCTCTTATTATTATAGATGCATGGTAACAGCCAGCCAAGTGATATTTTTTTTATGATATTTGGTTTGGATCAGGGTTATATAGTGGGCCATTTAGAATCTTTGTCCGTGGACCTCTGGGGGATCTTTGTACCCCACTAGCTTCTGTTCCTAGATAAACATTGTCCTCCATTGTGAAGGACAGTAAACATACTGAACCTTGCTAAATTTCCTTACACTTCATTTGTTAGTGTTAAAATTGCACGCAAAACAGCTAGATTAGCCTCCAGTGATGCCCCAACATAAGAATTAGTAAGCAGTTTATTCTCCTGCTGTTTAGTAGGCTTATTTCTTCTGGGCCAAGGCAGTTCCCAGAGAAGAAGACATTAAGAAGACATCTTACCGCATGCTCTCTGGAGATACTTGATATTTCCCTGAAACCACTCTAAAAAGTGACAGCCCAGTCAAGCAAGACTTCCTCCTTTTTTTATTATAATTTGTTTTGGATTTTTATCGGCCCTCCTGCTGAAAGCAGGAATTGAAATGAAAAGAGAAAAACAGAGATGGAATATAATTATAGCATCTAAACATCTCAAAGGCTGGTGACAGAGCATGGAAGCTAATTGCTCTTTAGGATGGCATGATATAAGCTGTTAATGAGTGTAGATTAATTTTAATATACCATTTAAAGGAAGTGGCTTAAAACAAGATATTCACAACAAATGTATTCAAATTATTATCGAAGAGATAGAAAAAGTGCAGAGAAGGGCAACGAGGATGATTGAAGGATTGGAGCACCTTCCTTATGAGGAGAGGCTGCAGCGTTTGGGACTCTTTAGTTTGGAGAGGAGACGTATGATTGAAGTCTATAAAATTATGCATGGGGTAGAAAATGTTGACAGAGAGAAATTTTTCTCTCTGTCTCACAATACTAGAACCAGGGGCCATTCATTGAAAATGCTGGGGGGGGGGGGGGGAGAGTTAGGACTAATAAAAGGAAACACTTCTTCATAGCGTGTGATTGGTGTTTGGAATATGCTGCCCCAGGAGGTGGTGATGGCCACTAACCTGGATAGCTTTAAAAAGGGCTTGGACAGATTTATGGAGGAGAAGTCAATCTATGGCTACCAATCTTGATCCTCCTTGATCTCAGATTGCAAATGCCTTAGCAGACCAGGTGCTCAGGAGCAGCAGCAGCAGCAGCAGAAGGCCATTGCTTTCACATCCTGCATGTGAGCTCCCAGAGGCACCTGGTGGGCCACTGTGAGTAGCAGAATGCTGGACTAGATGGACTCTGGTCTGATCCAGCAGGCTAGTTCTTATGTTCTTATCTGGCAGGAATATTAGAATGTGCCAAAAATACTCTAATGAAATTTCTGCCAAAACTAAGAGGTATTTATTCCTACCAGAGCAAGCCTTACCCTGGAAAATAACCTTGCCACAATTTGGTCCAAACATTTGCTAGACAGGGATCACAATTTGAGGGGCTATGGAACCGTGACAAAGAATCTGCCTTGAATGGAGAAGGTTCTAGATTCAAACCTTAGCATCTCCAGTTGAAAAAGGACCAGGTGGTAGGTGATGTAGAAGACCTCCACCTGTGTCTCTGGAGAGCTGCTGCCAAGTCTGAGTAAACTATACTGACCATGGTAGGCCAAGGGTCTGAGTCAATGTAAGACAGTTTCAGTGCTCAAGTGTCCAATCAAAAAGATGATGTGTTTGTCACTCAGATAGTTTCCATTTTAATTCCATGCCTCCTCCGAAGAGCTCAAGGCTGTACACGGTTTGCCCCACAAGCCTGTAGTGTTGGATGAGAATTTTATAGATAACACAAGCCCCTAAAAAGTCAAATAAGCAGGTTCTAGATCAAATCAAGCCTGAATTCTCCTTACAAGTTAAAATGGCTAAACTGAGGCTATTGTACTTTGGTTCTGGTGGGTTGAATCCGGCCGGGAAAGCCTTCGACAATACATTCGACAATACTATCGTACTTTGGTCACATTATGAGAAGACCAAAGTGACTGGAAAAGACAATACTACAAGGAAAAGCGGACGGCTGCAGGAAAACAGGAAGAGCCAGCAGGAGATGGACTGACTCAACAACAACAACAAAAAAGGCATGGCCCTCAGTTTGCAATGCCTGAGCAAACTATTGATGATAGGATATTTTGGAGGTCATTAATTCATAGGGTCAAAAGCAATTTGACTGCACTTAATACATACTCACGCACTACAAATTTTAAAAATATTCTAAGGAAGGAAGGAAGACCGACAGACTCCCATCTGGTAATTAGCAACAGCTACCTTTCCGACTTTTCTGTAACTATCTGATTACCCCCAACACAGAGCTAGACAGAGGTGGAGCAAGGGGGAACTGTGCCCGGTGCCCTGCACCATGCCACACCCCCATCCCTTCCCACCACACCCCCGCCACACCATGCAGGGGCTCGCGCCTGGTGTGTCGTGCACCCCCCGCCCCCTTAGAGCTAGAAGAAGGAGGAGGAGGAGGAGGAGGAGGAGGAGGAGGAAGAGGAGGAGTTTGGATTTATATCCGCACTTTCTCTTCTGTAAGGAGACTCAAAAGGGGCTTACAATTTCCTTTCCCTTCCCCCCCACAACAAACACTCTGTGAGGTAGGTGGGGAAGTCCGAAGAGCTGTGACTAGCCCAAGATCACCAAACTGGCATGTGTTGGAGTGCACAAGCTAATCTGGTTCACCAGATAAGCCTCCACAGCTCAAGTGGCAGAGCAGGGAATCAAACCCGGTTCTCCAGATTAGAGTGCACCTGCTCGTAACCACTTCAGCACACTGACGTAAGGACATAAGGTAGAAGAAATTAACCAAGAAGAACCTGGATTTCACTTCCCAAAGCTCTCGGAGAATTGATTTTTTTAAAAAGAAAACCATGTTTACTCTGAACATCAGAGGCTTTCAGCAGAAAAATATAAAATGTATTCTGAATGAATCCTTGATTCAGATCTTCTTTTAAAAGGATGCAGTTGTCTAAAATGAGCCTTTGTATAAAATGAGACTAAGTATGAAAGAAAGCTAAAACTCTACAGTATATATATATTTAAAAATACCACATAGTCCCTGTGACTGACAACACCAAACTGCCTTGAGATCTCTGTCTGACAAGAGCAGCTCTGAACAAAACCAGTTCTCCAGAAACACAGTCCAAAGAAACTTGCAGTACAATCCTAAGCAGAGGTACTCCAGTCTGTCAACTGAAATGAATGGGCTTACACCGGAGTAACGCTCTTTAGGAAAGCACTGCTACTGGTAGTTGTTGTTGTCTCACTGATTTCAGTGGGATTGAAAGGCAATTAGATTTTTCGTGATGCCTATTACTCTTGAAAACTGCTGATATAATATGCCCAATAATTTGAAATACAGTACAATAAAAAAATAGCTGAAAATTGGCCTTTGAAAATGAAACCTTTTCATTTTAGAAGCTAGGCTTAATGGCTGAAACAATTTTTTAAAAATGCTATATTCATTTAATTATGGACTGGACACAGTGTGTAACAGACTTCCCTCTGTGATACACCCCTGAAGATGCCAGCCACAGATGCAGGCGAAACGTTAGGAACAAGATCCACCAGACCACGGCCGCATAGCCCAGAAAACCCACCAGAACCAGCTATATTCATTTCCAAATAGAAAAATGTCCAGACAAAAAAGTGGCCAGACAAATATGACAGTAGAACATTCAACCGCATCTCCGCTTATATTGAAAATGAATGAAAACAGATCTGCAGCTGTAAGGGCCTGGTACTCCAGTCAGTAATAAGTCTCAGGAAGGTTTGAAGAACTTTATTCAGGACTGTGTCAACCCAATGGCCAGGTAGCTGAATCTGGGATTCCAACTCCCTGGCCCCAGTATATATCTACAGTTTGGTTCAACCCATAAAGCCCCTACCATTGCATTCCCCCAATATCAGCATGAGAAAGACAGTACCACAGAAGCATTGTTTTGGGAAAGGCAAGTTACTCCCTGTGAAAGATAGATAAGGAGTACTCAGCAAGCTCTATTGAACCAGTTACATGCGAACAAAAGAAAGAGGCCCCATGGCCTTGGGGCGACGGAGATGGCTGGACCAGCTGCAGCTGCCCTGTATACGTGCGTTCTGCCAGGCCAAGTATGGCGCAGGCCTGACAGCAGCCCATCCTGCTGCTTCCTGCCTTTACCTGAGTCTGTGTTGAGGCGCCGTGAAGACAGGTGTAGTGCAGAATGGTAGCTGCGCCGTCGGGACTTGTAGGTGTTCTCACTGCTTTTCTCCATGGAGAACTCATCTAACCAGGAAGTGTTAGTCCGCTTGTCTCGGATAGTAGAGAATGAGCGTCTCATCGAGGCTGGATCTGTGACCACCTGGAAACGCATCCCATGAGAACAGGATGGTTAAAACTTGGCAAGGGCTTGGCCAGCGTACAAGAAGCAACCTTGCTATTATGGACATACAAAAAGCACAGGGGTCAGGAGAAACATCTCCTCCTCAATTTTTCTGGCAGATAATAACTTCCATTTATTGTAGTGTTATTAGTATGAACAGGGTGGCCACCTGAACTCCAGACGACACAGAAATTTCCTTGGAGAAAATGGCTGCTTTTGAGGGTGATTACGGCATTATATCCCACCCTCCTAGGTTCCACCCCCAAATCTCCAGTAATTTCCCAACTCGGAGTCGGCAACGCTAAGCATAAAACCATCAACCTCAATTAAGGACTACAGAACTGGCAAAATGGAAGCAACTGGCCCTCTTAAAATCTCAGACTTCTAACCCAACTGAGTAACACAGGAAGGATCAATTTGCTTTCTGAACCCCAGATTTAGGCACCAATTAAGAGTCAGCTCCTCCTAATTCCTTGCCTGTGTTCTGTAATGTCACCCCTGGGTCTGAGTCTGAATTGATAGGATCATCTTGAGTGAGGCTAACAGCCTTTGCTATTTAATTCCTAAAAGATGCTAGATTCTTAGAGGTTATATAAAATCAGAACCACGGCTTGGGAGGAAGACTTGTTACACTAAGTCAGCCTTTGCAAAGTGGGAAACCGGAATGTAAGGAAGTCAGACTCATGTGCCTTACCTCCTGTGCTCTTTTCCCAAGCTGAAAGGGTCATAGGGGACATAATTGTCCCCTTTGTGCCACAAGTGACATGTAGTTTGGCCCAGAGAACAACTCCACAATTTCCTCTGAGCAGATCATGTCAAGGAACCTGTCACAGATCATTTCTAGGTTTCAAGGACAAAACAAACCATAATATATTCAGCAGCAGTTCTGTTGTCTGGACCAATGGTCTTTCAAGCTTAGGTGTTGCTGAATTTAAATGTTGAATTTAATATTTGAATTTAAAAGGGAAAGGTGGCCCCTTTCCCCACTCCAAGAAAAGACTCTGACTTTTTCTTCTCCTCCCATGAAAGATTCGCACTACAAAAAGGGTTTCTCTGATCTGGTCAGGAGGGTTGGATGCTTATTCCAGTTTGGTCTCTGAACAAAACCAGAAATGGAGTAATAGTAAAACGAAGAAGAGCGAGTAGAGGGGTAAATGGGCCTCTAAACCAGGGGTCTGCAACCTGCGGCTCTCCAGATGTTCATGGACTACAAATCCCATCAGCCCCTGCCAGCATGGCCAATTGGCCATGCTGGCAGGGGCTGATGGGAATTGTACTCCATGAACATCTGGAGAGTCGCAGGTTGCAGACCCCTGCTCTAAACAAAGAAGAAGGGGAAATGGTGGGGTATCCAGCAAAGGCAGGGGCTGATGGGAATTGTACTCCATGATGGAAATTGTACTCCATGGGAATTGTACTCCATGAACATCTGGAGAGCCGCAGGTTGCAGACCCCTGCTCTAAACAAAGAAGAAGGGAAAATGGTGGGGGTATCCAGCAAAGGATAGGAAGCAACTCCACTGCATCTGCTGTAGTGGAAAAGAACCATCATTCCACAATCTTGGCCCTTGTAGTGATGCACATTTACTGTATGTCTATACTGCTATTGCTCAAGATGGTCCAGATTTCACACTGTTTTTGATTGATATTCTTGTGAGTTGTGAGTGACGTAGTCCACTTCTTTCTGGACTGCACCACTTCAGATTGCAGGTGGAGGCTCACATGTGTTTGAATACAATTAAGTTTTCACAAATCCCACACCACTAAATTCTCTGCACACAGCAGACAAGTCTGATGGGAGTGGTGGGTGGTAGTTAATGTGTTCTTTTGGACATGTATGGTGGAGCATTCAGTCACGTGAGTTCACACCAGCAGTTTGAAATAGCCAATTCCAGACATAGCTGAAACATCTCACGGTCTTATCAGATGTCATAGTGAGAGTTCTGGATACAGCAACTACATCTTTCTTAACAATAAGGGCAGAACCCAGTTTAGACTAGGACTGCAGCATTGATGGAATAACCTGAACTGGTACCCAGAGCTGCTGTTTGCCTCTTTAAGGCAAATGGGGTCTATAAGTGAAACTCGCAGCATCTTGTTTGATGCCCCCACCCCCAAGTAGACCAGTCTCACTATTTTGTGATAGAATGATTTATGTGTCATATTTTTATCTTCTGTTTTACTCCCATAACAAATCTCATTAAAAAGAATCTTCTGTGATTTACTCAATAATCCAGCCCTTTGTTTTCCTTCTTTCCATCTTAACGTCTTCTTTATCTATGTTACTGTGCCCATTCATAGCTGATTTCTTCTCTAGCACAAGATTTCCTTCCTTTCTCATTTCCCACCCTTCCATATGGGAGCTCCAGCTTCAGTCTAAAACACTTGTTTTACAGTCCACAATTCTTCTTCCTGTGGAAGGCTAATGGAAGCCCTACTCCCTGTGTCTAGAAGTGGAGGAACTTTGGGGTCTGATAGGAAATAGATTACAAAAATAGCAAAGATAAAAACAAAACACAGCTGTCAACTTGCCACTATTCTCAGACACACATTGGTTAATAAAATGGCTAAAGGCTGCAAATCATTACCTCCCCCATTGTCTACTTTTGCAAGCAGTGTGGAGCTGACACAAAAGACACAACTAGAAATTCTTGTCCCCTTGGTGTGGGACAACCTGAGAGAAAGGCTCAAATTGCGGCTGAGTTGCATAATCTTAGGATAACAAATTTGGCTGGTGCTGACATATCTCAGCTAATCAAACCTGGCTACGAGACAGACAGACATAGGAAAACCAGCGGGACAGACAAAGAGATGGAGCATGGCCAAGACTGACCAGGACAGGATGCTCGGCAAGAGTCATGAAGACAAGTATCTTAGGACAATGGAAAAGACTGGAAAGAGAAGTGGCTACGGTTCCGAAAAATAAATACTTCCCAGGTGGCTGGGGGATTCTTCCAAACTGTTGCCATCCTTGCTGCAACCAGCAAGTCTTGGTTGAAGAAGGCAGGAAGAGGATTCCCCAAGGCTCAGTTCCTCAGTTTCACTGTAGTCTTGGGAAAAAAAACTGATGGAGCAATTAGGGTGACAGTTGGGTTGTTCGGGTTTGGTCCCCTGCTTGGCCCAGCAGCGGCCTCCAGAAAATTACTAACTCAGAGCTTCTGTTCCATTCTCTTCTGTAAAACAAGGGTTGAGGGCACATTCAAAATGTTGAGGGCATGGAGCGGGCGCCACCACAAGGTGGCTGCTGTATGGGCTGGGGTCGATCACACAGTGGCTGCGACGGGGTCCTGGGATTCATCATAAAATATGGGGGAGGTTGCAGGCCAAGCATCCTCTTTCAGTGGAGGTATCTGTTTCTGAAAGGGTGCTCCTTGCAGACACAGTGCCTCCTGGGTTGTTCTGAAGCCCCTGAGACAGAGGAAAGCCAGGACTGGCTCTCTGCTTTGGAGAAGCAATGCTTTGTCTCAGAAGGAAATGGGTACCAGGAAACCCATCGATGAGGATCATGTTGAGGATCACTGAGCTAGCATTTCTCAAATCTAACTCTTCCGGCTCTTTGTTTCTAGGGGAAGCGAGGAGAGGGAGCCAACTGGAACGTTACCAGTTTTAGTCTAGCAAAAAATCAAGCAACAACCTCCTGCTCAAAAGGATCACGTATCACTCCTGTTGCTTCAGCCGCTGTTTCGCTTGGTTTTACCTGGGGATCCACGGTCAGGCGTGGCATGGAAGAGGCCCTCCCAGATACAGCTCGTTCCTGAGTGTCCACGGGGAGGTAGCTGCCACAGTTAGAGGGCTGCACTCTTTTAAACTCTCTAACCTCTGGCTCCTGGAAATAAACACACAGCCAAGCTCATGGGATTTGGTTTGGTTATGTCACCTGCCTTTTCTGCCAGCGTCTTCTTCACCAGTGTACTTAAGGAATGGCTTTAGAAAGGGGCACATATATCTGTGGAGTGTCAGGAGGAAAGGGAATGTTTTATGCTGACCAAATAGCATGTGTGTGTGTGTGTGTGTGTGTGTGTGTGTGTGTAAGAGAGAGAGAGAGAGAGAGAGAGAGAGAGAGAGAGAGAGAGAGAGAAATCTTGAATGCAACAGGATTCAGTTCCAAATAAATGTGCATAGGGCTGAGCTATACTTCAAGAATTACTGTAGTTTTATTTGAAAACTGGTACTCTAGTTTCAGTCTAATTTTTGTTTTTAATTACATTTATACCCTGCCTTTTTCAGGAAGACTCAAGGCAGCTTACACTAAAAGAACTGATATCTTGCCCCCTCTTTTTCTGGATTTTTCTCCCTGCATTTTGCCACTAGTTTAGGCTGAAGGACTTCGTTAGTGGCCATTAAAAGGAAACACCAGGGTGGATTCCTTTGTTTCTCAGGTTTCTCTCCAGCTTCAAGCATTCTACTGGTGATCTACACTTTGGGAGATTCCGCAATCACTAACTCAACCTAGGTTTGACCTAGGTATTCCCCACATCCGGTGAGTTCCATGCGGGTCTGTTCCTGATCTGCTCCGTCCCACCGTTAAATTTCCGACTCCGCCAGGGAGGTACAGTTTTTTCGGCAAACCCAGGTCGAAGCTGGTAAAGTGGGGAATCTCTGTCACCTCGATTCGCCCGTTCAGCCAATCACAGACGAATGTCTTGGGCATGCGCGGAACGGGAGACTCGCGCTGGCGAAAAGCGCACCTTCCCCCTCTCCCACATCTGTATAGAAGCGATGGCCATGTACATAAATGGAGGGCAGATTACACGCTACTTATAGCAATGCAGCAGCCTATCAGGAACGAGGACCAAGGTGATCCCACCCTCTGAGCTCGGCTCCAGCAGGACGACCCCAGCTGCTGTGTGGAGTAACGGAGGAATTGACCTAGGTTGGCAATTTCAGCCCGACGGGACAAACCTAGGTTGAGTTAGTGAGTGCGGAATCGCCCTTTGTGAACTCAATCGCTTCATATTTAAAGCTTAATAGAGCTGGTATAATTCCTCCCTGAGATCAACAAAAGCTTTTTCTAGGCCTGCACATTTTTGTGGGATGCCGTTTGTTATTCTTTCTCCTTTGTCATGTACAATGCTGATAACCACTGCCAAACTTTGTTGTCACAGGGAATAATAAGGAGAAAATAGCGGGCGTGACATCACAGAGGGAAAGCTTGGCCCTGTGAAAGATCGTCTGCGATTTCTCTTTGCAGGGTGAAGCGTGGAACAGTACAAGGAGGCATACTGTATGTGTGCAATTAAAAAAAATTAACAGATATAGTGTTACACACTCTGGCCCCTTCCGCACATGCAAAATAATGCACTTTCAATCCACTTTCAATGCACCTTGCTGGTGAATTTTACTATGTGGAATAGCATAGGTCGATTCCCCACGGACAATTAATCACGTGGTACTCACGCAAAAAAACGAGGTTTCAGGCATGCCTCCTCACTGCTTGAGCAACAAAGGGGGTTTCTTCCCGGTTCTGTTGCTCACCTCCCCCCTTATTCCGCGTTTTCTCTGTACCTGCTTGGAAGAGCAACTTTCTGTTTTGCCAAGGTTATTTCCAGTCTCGAGGGAGGAACGGGGTACTAATCTTCACTATTTTCCCACCCTAAAGAGTGACACAGATCCCATCAACCAATCAGCAGTCGCCAGGACTTAGCGATGTGCACGCAACATTTACTGGTTTCGTTGTCGCCTTTTGGGTCCGAAGGAAGTGCAAGCACTAGGAGGAGACGGGAAAACGTGCGAGCACGGTAAATGTGAGATTGAGCAGCCACTTAAACAATTTGCCATCCGCTGGTTTAATCACTTAAACGATCTAATGTTTTACACAAAAGGCAGGGGTGGACGTGCTTACATTAATATTATGACGTGATAACGTCATGACGTTTTTGCAGGAAAGAAGGGACCCGCCCAAACACGGCACGGTAGCCAATTGGGAGAGGCAAAAAAACAGAGATCAATTTGTTGTGGGGAGTGCTGCATTTCTGGAACCCGATGTAGACCTACATGTCTTCGCAGAATAAATCGGCAGTGGGGAGGTTGAAACCCTGATGAAAAGGGGCAGTTTATTTTAAAACTTGGTTTAAACTATATTAAATTTCCAGTGGGGAATCGACCATAATCCGCTTGCAAACAATTGTGAAAGTGGATTGAAAGTGCATTATTCTGCATGTGCTGGAGGGGCCTCTGAGAAGCACACAGAGTGGACTGAAGAGGCACGCTTACACAACTTTGCAGTTCGACAGGAGTTAAGGTGGCGCACAGATGTGCACACACAAGAGCCATGTACACATACAGACATTAGTGCCTCTGGCTGGAAAGGTGGGTGCATGTGTGGGTGGGCCAGAGGCGTATGTTCACATAGTTGTGCCATGATTCAACAGTTCAGTTTGGACTATGGACACCGGCATTGAAGACGAGATGAACACAAACCAGAAGCATCAGATACCGTCATTCAGCCTTGGTAAGACACCCAAATGAAATGATTACTTGATGATCACTTAAACCAACCTGAAAAAGACCACCATCGTCAGCGGCTCTCATGAACACAGATGGTCAAATTTTCAGCTATGCATCAGAAACCACAACAGTTCCCAACAGCCCCAAAACTTAGCTTGTTTGATAACAGATAGCTTGCATTTCTATACTTTTACAGAAGTTGTTTTTTTAAAACACAAAACACAATGACAATGTGCTTATCAGTTTATTACTTCCTGTTAGAATACTCTCGTATCACTCATTTCTTGATAAGGATCTCCAAGTCACAGAAAGAATAAGAAGAAAACAATTTAAAAAGGGCGGGATGGAGAGTTGTGTGACATGAACCATGTCTCCAAATTCCTTTGGACCAGGGCCATCCCACTTGGGGCAGTAGCTCAAAGGAGAGATATTTTATCTGACCCAAGTGATCAGCTACTTTCCATTTCACTATGATTCATTCAAATAATGCTCCTGAAGTCACTCTTGTATCTGGAAAAATCAACAGAGGGGTGTTGACTGATTGCCACTAACAGGTACCATTTTAGATTTGGTGGGGGGGTGGGGGAAGAGAAAGGCAACATATGAGCTGGGATCCACTGCGGCATTTCTGCAGAAGTTTCTTAGAAGAAGAAGAAGCGTTTGGATTTATATCCCCCCTTTCTCTCCTGCAGGAGACTCAAAGGGGTTTACAATCTCCTTGCCCTTCCCCCCTCACAACAAACACCCTGTGAGATGGGTGGGGCTGAGAGAGCTCCGAGAAGCTGTGACTAGCCCAAGGTCACCCAGCTGGCGTGTGTGGGAGTGTACAGGCTAATCTGAATTCCCCAGATAAGCCTCCACAGCTCAGGCGGCAGAGTTGGGAATCAAACCCGGTTCCTCCAGATTAGATACACATCCTCTTAACCTCCTACGCCACTGCTGCTCTTTGGAGACAATTTTGGCCTGCAGCAGCAGGGGAGGGAAGGAAGGTGAAAAACTCATAGTCTATGGGTGGAAAGCCTTGCATCTGCAGAAACTTTCTAGGGGATACAAGCCACAGTGATTGACAGGAACCATTGTTCATAGAAGCCTATTTTGAGAATAAAGTAGCCCAATTTAGAGCTGCTATTGTCCTTCTTTATGCTTCGTAACAGCCACAGTAATAATAATTTGTGTGTGTAAAGTGCTGTCAAGTCACAGCAGAAGGGTTTTCAAGGCATGAGATGAACAGAGGTGGTTTGTCATTACCTTCCTCTGTGTAGTGACCCTGATGTTCCTTGGTGGTCCCCTGTCCAAGTACTAACAAGACCAGACACTCCTTAGCTTCTGAGAGCTGATGAGATCAGGCTAGCCAGGACAATGATAATTACGAAGTCCAAATTCCCATAAGGAATGGGGAGAGAGAGCTAGCCTACCAAAATATTCTCTCTTAGTTGCAAATGGTAAATGCAGTATTTATTTAGCACCAAGAGAACTGTCAATTCAATATTATGTCACCAGATGCTAGAGTGATTTGTGAAAGCACGTTCCTATGCAGAAATTGTAAAATTATTATTTTTTTCTTGGATCTTACTACTGTTGCTTTAGGATTTCACTGCCGTCTATTGTAACAAGTGCCTCTTACAGGAGAGATGTAATCCATTTATTTTATATCTAAAGGGGTTGGTGGATGAAAGAGACTCTAATCTTGCTCCAGTATCACATTGCACTGAATGACGTTTGGAGACGGTGGCAATATCATTGCCACGGCGAGAATATGTTCGTAGCATAATCGGTTTGCTAATATCTCCATGGAAAGAGAAGGTACCATGATAGCACTTGAAATCCAGAAGGCTCTTCAAACACATATGGAAAACATACAGTATTATTAGGACTACACTGAAAATGTCTGAAAGCAGCACAAGGTAAGACAGCAAAAGAGGCATTGATATGTCATGCACTGATTTACCAAAGTCTGCTGCTCTTGGTATTCCCCATGGGTTGGATCCATGCAAGCCAACTGGAATATCTCGTGGGGAGAGAGTGGACTCAGGGAGGGGTACCCGCTCCTGCTGCTCCTGTAAAGATATTCCCACTTCGAATGAGAGAAGAAGGCTACCCCAATGCTGATTATGTCTCTAATTACTCCACCCCCCACCCCTGGTCTCATTTCACTCCTACTGTGAGAAAAATATACCTGTACAAAGTTTGAGAAGTTATCATTTTAAACATGTAAACCAATATATATTGATATAGAAAAGGTATTGTGCTGCAGCCAGGCAGGGCGTGGAATGCTGTGAAGGCGTGGTCAGGTCCAGTCTCACAGGACAGAACAGGCGGCAGACAAGAGTGAAGTCAGAAGACAGTCCAATGGGTCAAGGCAGGCAGCAGGCAAAGGCACGAGTCAGTTCAACAGGTCACAGCACAGGAGATCAGATAATCTGGGCACACGGAGATAAGCTGGGCACACGGAGGCAACAGGAAACACACTTGTTACACCCAGGCAGGGGCAAGCTCACAGCAAGGCTTATGTAGAGAGCCTTGTCCAAGGGGTTGGGATTCTGCAAGGAGTTAATGCTCATCAGAGGCAGACACTTCTATCTTCCCATATCTTGCTGCAATTTGAGCATTCCTCCTTTGTTTCTGCAGCAGCTGCCTCTGCTTCTGCCTCCTATGCACAGATGACTCATTACTGGGTTCCCTAGAGCCATGGTGGTGAACCTTTGGCACTCCAGATGTTATGGACTACAATTCCCATCAGCCCCTGCCAGCATGGCCAATTGGCCATGCTGGCAGGGGCTGATGGGAATTGTAGTCCATAACATCTGGAGTGCCAAAGGTTCGCCACCACTGCCCTAGAGGATCTGCAAGCCCCTCCACCTGCACGTCATTGGGCAGGGAAGGGCTGGGAGTTTGCTCTGCTGCCTGGCCTTCCTCAGGAGCAATACTAGAAAATCTGAGGCCAGCCAAGCCTAAGAAGCATGGACTGTATATATAGAGACACAAGGCAATGAACTTATTGGTATATGCAATTATTTCGAGTATAAAGTCAATTGATAAGTCATACACCATTCATAAAGATATATTGCCCTCTGTATCCTGGTAAGTACCCAGGAGTTGGCTCATGAAAGGTATAGCCATTCAGGAACTGTGCCTCTGGATTCCTGTCCCAGCCGGGAGAGGGCCCAGAAGACCCAGGAGATGCCCCAGGAGGAAGATTTACCCAGTCCCCGGGGGCTCATAGGGCAGGTGGTGTCCTGGCAGCACAAGGCAGCTTGCAGGGAGGAGCCCCACCCTGGGCTGCTTGGGCTCCAAAGGCTGCACAGTGGAAGAGGCTTGGAAGGCAGGCCAAACTATGCCCAGGCATGGCCTGACACCACACCAGAAGCCCAGGCCCTCAATGAGGAGTCAAGTGCAGGCCCAGAAGCCCAACTGAGACCTTTGCCCTCCTGGGGCAGGACAAGGAGGAGACGGGCACAGCTTGGCCAGGAAAGAAGGGGAGGAACAACTGGACTGGATGATGACCCTTAAAGGCTCTGAGGGAAGAGTCAGAGGGAAAGACTTGGGCTGGAACCCAGTCTGGGGGTGGGGGATAAAAAGGACGAGGCCAAGAAGCTTCCATGTAGCTATGGTTTGACTCAAGACCTATTAGCTTTGGGAAAAGGCCGCTGAAGTATAGCTGCAGCCAGATGCCCTGTCTGACGTCAGAGGAGGGGCTCCTCAAACCCTGGGGAGGGGATCAAGGGTGATGCCAGGGCTCAGGGGCTTGAAAATTACCCTACTAACAGCTCTAAATTTAAGCACTTTTGTGAACTGTTTGTGCTGGAAACTGTATTTTTCTTCTTTTTTTGAGAGTCAAAGCTTCATAATGAGTTCATTGTTCAAGCTTCGAGGGTCATATACAGAGGCATAGCTACCAGGGAGCTGGAGGGGTTTTTTGTATTTTTTAGTGTTTTTTCAGTTTTTGGCCTGCAGGGGACGCAGTTTTTAGGCTAGCAGCACCAAAATTTCAGGGATTTGTTGGGAGACTCTCCTGATGATACCACCCAAGTTACGTGAAATTTGGTTCAGGGGGTCCAAAGTTATGGACTCCCAAAGGGGGTGCCCCATCCCCCACTGTTTCCAATGGGAGCTAATAGAAGATGGGGGCTACGCCTTTGAGGGTCCATAACTTTGGACCCCCTGAAACAAACTTCACCAAACCTGGGTGGTATCATCAGGAGAGTCTCCTAAAGATACCCTGAAAGTTTGGTGCTGCTAGCTTAACAATTGCACCCCTGACAGCAGGCACCCCCCAAATTTCCCCAGATTCTCCTTTTAAATCCACCCCATTCAGCATGGACTTAAAGAGAGAATCTGAGGACCCCAGTTTAAACATTGAAAGTGATGCTGTTTCAGGGTGGGGAAGAATCCACCCCCAAACAGCATCACTTTCAATGTTGTTTTAACTGGAGACCCCAGATTCTCCCTTTAAGGTGGATTAAAAAGGAGAATCTGGTCTCCCCAGTTTAAACACCATTGAAAGTGATGCTGTTTGGGGGTGGATTCCAGCATCACAGCAGCTGCCCATGATGGGGGTGGTGGTGCAAAATTCAGATTTTGCACTGGGCTCCATTTTCCCTAGCTATGCCTCTGGTCATATACGGTCAAAAAGGGGCATAGAAAAAGAAATAATACTTTGTTCTTCAGTGATGCTGTTAACATGGCATTCCCAAGAGAGGCAGCTATAAAGCACTCATTTTGCTTCTGAAGTGTTGTTACTCGTATTGGTTTGGATCCAAACTTTGGTTTCTATACATTCAATAAACAGAATGGAACTTTCCTCATGCTTCCTCACCGCAGCCTACTGAGTTCTCCAAAACAATCCCTTGTCCCTTGGAAGCAGCATTTTGGGGAGCTCTGTGGGCTGCATGGCAGAGGAAAGGCAGAAAAGTTTCATTCTGCTGATAGAAACGAGTGCCTTCCATGAGTGGAAAAATGAATTTAGATCCAATCCTGTGTGTTTCTGCATACACATTAAGATACTTTGTGTACATGTATGTTCAGATTCACAATGCGTTAATCTGGCAAATGTGTCCCTTAAAAAACCCCATGTAGCCTACAGACACATCTTTCAAGGAACTGGGTTTTCCTTCAGTCAATGCCTTTATCAGCCTTGGAGTGAAACCCAAAGGCATAGCTAGGCCAGAGTATGCCCGGTGCACACTCTAGCTTTTTCGCCCCGCCCCCCAGCACCCCCTCCCCCCACGGCAGCCTTCCCCCGCAGCACCCCATTCCACTTACTTTTAGGAAAGGAGCAGGCCAAAGAAGCCTGCCTGCGTTGCCTGGGCCTGGTGGGAACTACATTTCCCAGGAGCCCCTGGGAAATGTAGTTCCCACCAGGCCCAGGCAACGCAGGCAGGCTTCTTCTCTGGGATGTTCCATTCCTAAAAGTAAGTGGGGGGTGCGCCATGGGAGGTGCGTGGGGGGGCACCGCAGAAGGGGGGTGTGGGGGCGCTGCGGAGGCAGCGCAGGGGGATTTTTCCGCCCCCCGTGTGACCAGAATCAGTGCGCCCGGTGTGTTGCGCGTCCCACGCCCCCTGGTGGCTTTGCCACTGGTGAAACCTCTGCGGATTAAAAAAATTGTATGAACCTCCAGTGGTTTGTACAGATGTAGCAGCAGTGAAATTTCTGTCCTAAACGGTTGGATGACCTTTGTTTATGGATTCTATTCACATTCATCATTCCACACAGCCTCTGCTGTCTCTCATCTGTCTCCACCTTGCCAAAATAATCCAGGCTTCTGGGAAAACTCATTATACAAGTTCACAGAAAAGCAGCAGATTTATGCTAAATTAACCTTTCTGCATACATTTTGTGGCTTTTGAAAGAGTTATTTTCTTCAAGGAACAGCGGCTGTGCTCTTAAAACAATTGGTGGCTCATCTGGTCCAGGGACTTAGCTGAATAGGTGACCTTCCTCCATGCAAAATCATAGGTGGAAGAGATTTGGTGAGGCAATATGAAAGCTCTTCCTACGGACCTTGACGCTGGATGGGATAGCTGCTTCAGACAAGAACGTAATCTCTCAGGCCCCTTCCGCACATGCAGAATAATGCACTTTCAATCCATTTTCACAACTGTTGGCAGGTGGATTTTGCTGTTCCACACAGCTGCAAACCGCATTGAAAGTGGATTGAAAGTGCATTATTCTGCAAGTGTGGAAGGGGCCTCAGTACTGCAGTCATCTGTTGTGGAAGCTGCATGTGCAGAATGCTGCTGTCACAGCAAGTCAACTGGAAACTGCGAAGGCTGTGCAAAGGGCCCGAGGCTGCAATGGGCTCATGTACCCCGGCTGTACCATGTGTTTATTGGCTCGTGCAGAGAGGGTCAAGGTAAACCCTTCATAGAATGTCCTATTACTGTGCCTGGATCCAACATTCAATTTTTTAAAATTCAGATGGGAGGCTCTTTCACCAATATTTTAATCCAAAACTGTAGGAAAAATGTTATAAATAGTTTTTTCCCCCCTGTTCTGATTCAGAATGGCAAAAGAGAAGTCTGGCTGACTACCTAGCCTTATCTTAACACAGAACAAGACTTGGAAGGGAAAAGGGCAAGAAGCGCTTATTTTTAAATATTCTAATCCTCATTGTCAGTGCTGGCTTTTATTTTCATACTCTAAGAATATGCTGGATCCCTGTATAGTGAGAAATATCTTTTGATGATATGCTACACAGAGCTCCCGTGTTAAAAGATCAAACCAACAGGTCTTGGGTTCAGATTTCACCACTGTGATCAGTTCATTTGATGGCCAGAGACAAGCCACTTCTTCTTGCCTTAGGGCCTAATTACATGTTATATTTTCGGCAGGGACAGCCCTCAGTTAAGTGAAGAGGCAAGTTCTGAAGTCCCATGCTACCTAAGGTACATGGTGGGCCCAATTTGGTTTCTGTCTGCGATTTGTAGAAAAAGGAGTCTGAGGCCCTTTCCGCACAGGCCAATAAATCCGAGGTAACAACAGAATAAAATCCATGTTGGGGGGGGGGGGGACTTCGCATGGTTCCCACCCCTAACAGGAGTTTGCACTGCTTCCTCCCCCCCTCTCAAAATGGGTGATTGGAGAATCGCACTATCTGCAATTCTTTGGTGTTAATGCAGGTTGCAGCCGCTTGCGAGCAAACAGCTGCCTCGAGAAGTGCGTTACTTGGCCATGCTTCCCTTTTTCCTCCAGTCCCTGCCTCTCTGCTGAAAAGCTACGCAGGGGAACAGGGGCAACAGCATGGCTGTGGAGGTCCATACCTGCCTGGCCTTGTAGCTACACAGCAGAGGAAGGTGGGGGTGTGTGTGTGGATGTGCGAAGGCGTGCTGGCAACCCGCATTGCCTCCACGAAGGTATGCAAATGCCCGGATGGCAACGCAGGTTACTTTACCCCAACTGCAACCCGCTGCTCTTTGCCTGCAAAGAAGGGACCTGAGACCTTTCCACTTTGTTATGGTCCTGAACTGAAATGGTGTTGGGGCTTGCAATTTGCCCCGCTGTGGAAATGGGCAGCTTCAACAGGGAAAATAGCACCTCAGGGCAATGAGAGGATGGGAAAAACTCTGTGATGCTGGCAGGGAGTATAAACAGGCTCTCTCTCCATGCCATGCCAGTCCCACATACGCCTGGAACACGTGAAACTTCAGAACAAGCCAATGGCTGTCCCCAGGAAAAACGTAGAGCAGTTAAGCCGTCATTCCATCATTTGCAATGGGAGAATAACAACGCTGACCGACCCGACAGAGTTGCTGTTAAGAATTACAAAAAAAGATAAAACGTTTGAAGTGCTTCAAACATTTGAAAGCCCCATGTGAATGCCAAGAGCATTATTTACACATACCCAAGATTGCCCCCATTCCCTAGCATTAGGAACTTGCCTGGCAATTATCAAGACTTTTAAATCAGTTTCAAGTTCTCTTTCTCTGCCAGTTCCTTCTACTACCCCTTTTTGTCTTTAGGGCCCTTCAAAGAACAAGGCAACAGCGGTCAGAATACAAAAGCCAGCAGGAGAGACAAGTGTTGCTCGCGCCACCCTCCACACTTACAGTCCTGAAAGAGTATCCTGCTGGAGGTAAGGCAAAGCTTTGGCATTAGAAATGATCTCCTGAGGAAGAGAGGACGGCTCCATGCGCTGGAACATTGGGGCATTTTTCTGTAGGGAAAGAGAGAAAAGAGCCTCAGTTCACAGAGCATTTTCATAGTTATTTACTACATTTTCAGCTCGCCTTTCTCCAAGAAGTAGAAGAAGAGTTGGATTTATATCCCCCCTTTCCCCCTTAAAAGGAGAGTCAAAGGGGTTTACAATCTCCTTTCCCTTCCCCCCCTCACAACAAACACCCTGTGAGGTAGGTGGGGCTGAGAAAGCTCCAAAGAACTGTGACTAGCCCAAGGTCACCCAGCTGGCATGTGTTGGAGTGCACGAGCTGATCTAGTTCACCAGATAAGCCTCCACAGGTCACGTGGCAGAGCGGGGAATCAAACCCGGTTCTTCAGATTAGAGTGCACCTGCTCTTAACCACTACACCACACTGATTCCCAGGACTCATGGCAGGGACTACAGTATTATTTACAGCCATAACAAAAACAAAGGTCATAACAATCTGCCATCAGATGTGGTTGAAAGTCATGTCACATCTCCCATAGGGTTTCCAAGGCAAGAGATGAGCAGAGGTGGTTTGCCATCTCCTGCCTCTACATTGAGACCATGAACTTCCTTGGTGGTCTCCCATCCAAGAACTAACCAGGACTAAGCTTCTGAGATCTGACACGATCGGGTAGCTTGTGCTATCCAAGTCATGGGCTAGTAATGATGTGCTGTCAAGTCACAACTGACTCATGGCAATCCCGGGACCATGAGGTGTGCAAAGCAGGAGGTGAGCAGAGGTGGTTTGCCATTGCCTTCTTTTGCATAGCAACCTCAATCTTCCTTGGCAGTTTTCAATCCAAGTACCAGCCATTGTCAACCCTGATTAGCTCCCAAGCTCTGATTAGCTCTGACAAGAACAGGACCTGCTGGGCTATCAGGCTATCATCAGATAGCCAAACCCAGTTTCTCAAGCCAAACCCTAAAGAGCTGAATTACATCACAGAACATGTTTCCTTTAATTCTTGCATGCATCTACTCACCTGTTCTTCTAGCTGCTGCCTTTGTTTTTTAGCTTTACTCTGCTTGTAATAGTCCATTATCATCATGGCTGCGTAGATTTTGCCCACGGTCAGGTCCGTCGCTGAAAGTCAAAGGTCACATTCTTAGGTTTGAGCCAGATGTGCTAACAGATTAGCAAAAGGTTGAGTAATTTACTGCGTAGTTGTGAGGCAAGCTGCACATTAACAAAAACCTCTTGTGGATAATCTGGCTCCCTGTCTTGAGGTCTAGAAGCTCAAATATGTAAATTAAACTGTATGCTAAATGAACTGAAATGAAGGAGAAAATGAATTTAATATTAATTTGGCCTTCTGCTTATTCATAATCTGGCCACCGGCCCCTGCCTCTTCCAACCTTCCCTTCCCTACTCCTGTCCTCGTGGATACCTGGCAGTCATAATTCCTTAGCCATCAACTCACTTTTCGGCATGGGCACCAACAGATCAAGCATCTTCTGTGAAAGGTGAGGCCAGATGGTCAGAATCTCCTTCTGCAGCTCAGAGTCGAACTGCGGCCAGTCTGCACCACCTAGGAAAAAACAGGTCAAAAGGAGACTGCTGAGAAACCTCGAGCTACCAGGATCCATTTTTCATCCTGTTTGATATCTTCTTCTTCTTCCTGAAAGCTCAGGATGATAAGCACAGGGCACATCCCATTTATCTTCACAACAACCCAGTAAAGGAGGTTAGGCTGAAAGAAAACGACCTTCCAGTGAGCTCAGCACCAGGCTACTACTGGAGATGCAAATACAGACTTTCCTGGGATGTCTGACTTCAAATATAAAGTCAAATGGAATGCCTAGAATGCCTTCGAAGGGATATCCCAAGAAGATGCAAGGAAAGCACATATCACAAAAGTCGAAGAATTGAAGGGCAAATATGGAACGCGATGGACTCATACATGCTACCTTAAATGAAAACATGTCTTGCTAATACTGTGGATCATTAAAAGTTGCATGTGGATAATACTGTGGATAATTAAAAGTTGGCACCGCTACTGCAGTGCCAAGCAGTGATGACACTTCAGGTGCGTAAATTCATCAAAACAAAACAAAACAAAACACTGGGTACAAAACAGGTGCGTAAATTCATCAAAACAAAACAAAACATGTTTCAGAACTCATATATAGATTATCCTCACAGTGCAAGAATGTCGGGCCAAGGATACCCTGTAGGTATAGCTTTGGTAATTTCTGGTGAGTTTAGCATGGTATAATCTAATTAAACTTGAGTCTTTCCCTCCAAATTTGCAGGGCTAGCAGGTTCTCTCTCCCTCTGTATCAGAGGAGGCTTTCACCTCAGACAGGAACAACAGGTGTCAAAATTTGTTTCTTTCTAGGCTGAACATTAAATTCAAGCAACTGGAATGTGGAAGAACATTCAACATTTAACCAACCTAATTTTTTTTCCCCTCAGAGACTTAACACAGAACTTTCAAAACTCCTTCTTTGTTGTCCTCATTGCCAGTCCCTCATTAAAGATCCTATTCCCAACTCCAGCCCACACAAGCCTTCTGTTATCCTATGCTCATTCTGGTCTCTTTATTCAGACTGATCCTAAGTCCATCCCACACAGACCTGCTGTTGTCCCGTTCTCGCTCCCCCCCGCCCCCCCCCACTGTAAATAGATTTTAGGTCAGATCAAAACTGATACAAACGGAAATCGTGACAAGCCCAGGCCAAACCAATGTGAAAGATTTGCTTATGTTCGTAATCAAATAGTGAGAAGAGTCATAGCATTTCTACAGCATTTAGAAGTTCTTACCTGCCACATGAACCTAGCAGTTTAAAGGTACTAACTATTTTGTTTAAAACATTTCTATGCCACCGTTCCATCTAAGCAGCACCCCCAGGCAGCAAATTATCCCAACATTAACAACATTTACGCAATTTATAACTCATGAAGACTATATTGTAGATGGCGATACTTATGTAGCTCAACTGCCATGAGTACCCCCCTCCCCGCCGCTAAGACTGCACACTGTTAAAACCAATCTTTATCTCCTGGCGTGATTCTTCGCTGGTAAGCATGAGGCCCTTTCTGCATTACCTGCCCTCCCCATCAAAGGTGTATTGGGGGGGAAATGGTGCCTGGGGACAACACTTCCTCCAGGTGCCCCCCGCCCCCCACACTTGGAGGTGGAGCGTTGGGGCAGCTCAGACAGGCACCACAGTGGCAGGCTGGCTCCTGGGCCATCCTGCTGCCGCAGCACCCATCCGAGCCACGCCTCGGGTGGGCACTGTGGCAGCAGGCTGGCTGTCTTTGGGCGCTTTCCAGTCGGTGCAGGGGAGGAGGGGGTCGGGGGTGATTTTGCGCCCCCCACCATTGCACCCGGGGTCATCTGCCCCCCTGTCCCCATGGGTGGTACGCCCCTGCTCCCCATTCTGCTTTTACCTTTAGCGATCTTAATATCCAGAGCTGTTCGGATCAGAGCCATCAGAGTGGAGGTGAAATGGACTGTGTTGTCCTCAGCCACAGGCATGTTCATCAGGACCAGTCTCTGCACAAGAAAGGCAGGGTTGGGGAAGGAGGCAGAAAACGAAGTTGGGAAACGTATCAGGGGGACTTGAGGAAAAACGCAGAGAATGCACACAGCACAGCAGCCAAAAAGAAGGGCAAGGATCGCCTCCTCCACCCCCTCCCCAGCTTCCCCCTTCAGCATGCTGTTTTTTTTATTCCGCTTCTCCAGAACGTGCACCCTGTCCTCACTTTGGGGCACAGGAGAGACAGCTCTGGGGGATTCTGTTTCTCCATCGTTCAGAGCCCATTGGGGTTTCTTTTCCCAGCTCCCATCGAATCTCGGGACGCTGCTCAATACAGGGCCCGCCCACCTGATCATCCTGCTGCCCAGCTACATCCTGGCGCCCCCTTTTTGAGTTGGTTGGTTTTTTTTAAAAAAAGAGAGTGATGATGTTTGCTAGCATGTGGTTGCCCATGCAAAGTTTTTGGTTCATCTGAGGCTGAGAGGGGTGGTGGTGAGTGCAGATGGAAAGAATTGATGACCAGGGTGAGAGTGGATGGGTCATGCGCCTTCTGTCCCAATCAAGGAAACAAAAATGGCCAGATCCACTTCCCAGAGACTGTATATTGCTTGCTAAGTTCTTAGCCTCTCTGCCACCCCGGCCCGCCCTCGTTTTGGGGACTTTCAGAAAAACCTGGGGCCACACTCAATTCAGACATATCATAAAACCACGTTTTGTTGGTTTTCTTTTTGTAAAAAAACTATGTTTAATCTGTGAAACAGGCATTCAACCAGGGGTCTGCAACCTGCGGCTCTCCAGATGTTCATGGACGACAATCTCCACGAGCCCTTGCTGGCAGGGGCTGATGGGATTTGTAGTCCATGAACATCTGGAGAGTCGCAGGTTGCAGACCCCTGAAGCAGATGATCAAGCAAATTTTGGTTTGTTGGGTTTTTTTTCTTTGCCTTCACTCAGGGCTAGAACCTCTGAAGCCAGGAGCACAGGACAGCAGGGACAGAAAACAAACCAGCATTAAGTCAGGATGTCTGCGTTCACAGATTTCAGAAGACACTAAATACTAGCAGAGGTTAATAAACCCACTTCAAACATTACCTCAGAACCTGGTTTGACATGTCCAACTGAACCTCAGTGGAGTAAGCCTGCATGTGGGCAATCCAGCTAAACACGGTTGGCTTATTTAAACTGCGGCTTTGTGCACTGTCTGAACTGAGGCCCAGAATTCTCAGGCAAGTAACTATGCTTCCATATGCATTTTTTTAAAAAAGTGGGCCGTGTGCTTTTGAGAACACGTAGGCGTGAATGCAAATAAGTTTTGTCATAAACAAAAGCGAACAGAAGCCGTCCCTGGAGAGAAACCTGGATAATGCCACTGAATGACTTAACAGGGGGCGTGGTCTAGCAGTGCTCCATGGCACCATTCAGACAAAACTATTCAGGACCTGAAAGTCTGTAATTTTGCCTGAGACAAAAACAGGTCAGCCTGCCAGTCTGTCGAGAACTGAGCAAGCATACATTCTCCTTCTGGGTCTTGGCATTCTCTCGTTGTATACGGCCAAGTACCTGTTCTGCCAAGTCCTTCAGGTACTGCTAGGTTTTGAGGTGCCATTAAATACAAATTATCTCATGTGGGTAAGCATCCACAGCTGGGCCACACTGGGGAGGGTGGTTCTTGCTTTTTCAGGATGCATGAATAACCCATGCACCTCTTAAGCCAAGAGCGCCACTGAAAGAATTTAGGTCTGAGGAACACCATCAAGCTCCTTTCACAGGAGATGACCTTCACCCTTCCGTCCCAGCAATTCTGTATGTCTACAGAGAGTTGATCTAGTTGCAGTTAGTGTGTTCCAGATTCTGTGCAACGCAAGGGACGAAATACCTTTTTTGTTCAAAACTGGCACAAATATGCACGCTAGACCAGCATTTCCTGACTAAGCCCTGAAAACTTTCAGTCTCGATGCCTTAGGAGGCAGGGGACTTCTTTTGTGTGACTTGGGGATTCCAACACTTTTCAATGACCAGACATTGGTTTGATAAAATGCATCATTCTGTTTACGTTCCAAGATGCCTTATACAAAGTCAGTGTACTGCCGCCTACTCTGACTGGCAGGGATTTCGCAAGGACTTTAGAGGTCTTCTCCAGCTCTGCCACCTAAAAACTTTTACAGTGAAGATGCCAGAGATTGAACCAGGGAACTTAAACTTCCAAACATGCCCTCACCGATGACCCCTTGCTCATAATCTGACCGGTTTTATCCTTTGTAATTAATCAACTGTGCCCACCATGTTAAAAGTACTTTTGAGTACTTTGTAAATAAGTACTTTGTAATTAATCAACTGTGCCCACCATGTTAAAAGTACTTTTGAGACTATTCCCACGGTTTCCTTTCCATTATCATGGCCTTCTGGCTCTTAAAGAAACATTAAAGATACCCTCAGTGTCTTTGACACTGAAAAGAGGTTATGCTAACATTTTCAAGTTTCTTTTTACTTGCCCTGTCCTACATACTCTTCTTTTTTGGTGTCGCCAGCTGACATCACTTCTTGTAGCTGGAAGTTGCATCACATGTTACTGGGACACTACAGCAATTTCCCAAGTCATGTCCCTGAATTGCCATGACGTCACCTTTCTGGCCCAATTTCTGCTACTGCTGCAATGGGTTTGGGTCCCCACCAGTGGTGGGATTCAGCTGGTCCGCACTGGTTCAGTAAAACCGGTACCTAATTTTTGGTTGAGTTTGTTGAACCGGTTGTTAAAAGCGGCTTTCAGAGCCCCGCCGTGCCCTCTCCCAGGGTAGGGGAAGCAAGGGGGCTTACAGAACCCCGAAGCAGCTAGGTACCTTGCCGCCCGGCTGCTCTGAGGCGTTAAAAGCCCTGTTGTGCCCTCTCCCAGGGGAGTGGAAGCAAGGGATCTTTCAGAGCCCTTGCTAAAAGCCCCATTGCCCACTCTCCCGGGAAGGGGGGGGCGAGGGGGCTTTCAGAGCAGCAGTGGCAAGGCTCCACCCCCACAAGAAGTTCCTCCACAGAAGGTAAGTGGACGGCGGGGGGTGTGGCGGCGGGAGGGGCAAACCAGTTGTTAAATTATTAGAATTCCACCACTGGTTCCTACTTCTCCTAAAATTGGAATCCTCCCAAGGCAAATCAGCATCAATTGGTATCAAGTACATAGCAGAGAGACTAGCCTATAACCAACCAGGGAATTGATGTAGGGGTGGAACCACAGATGAGTGGTAGCACATCTGCTTTGCAGAAGGTCCCAAGTTCAGACCCAGACATCTCCAGTTACAAAGGATGAGGTGGTAGGTGATGTGAAAAACCCACGGAAGACCTTGGAGAGCTTTGCTGGTCAGAGTAGACACGACTAGCCTTGATAGACCAGCCATCTGACATTCTATAAGGTATCCAGTTTAACCAGGCCGTTCCAAAGACTTACAAGCACTTGCATTGTTTTAAGTAGAAGAAGAATATGGATTTATACCCCACCCTTCTCTCCTGTAAGGAGACTCAAGGTGGCTTTCAAGCTCCTTTCCCTTCCTCTCCCCACAACAGACACCTTGTGAGGCAGGTGGGGCTGAGAGAGTTCTGAATGAACTGTGACTAGCCCAGGGTCTACCAGCAGGAATGTATGAGTGTGGAAACATATCTGGCTCACCAGATAATCCTCAGCCACTCAGGTGGAGGAGTGGGGAATCAAACCCGGTTCTCCAGATTAGAATTCACCTGCTCTTAACCACTACACCACACTGCTTTCTGGGGATTCCTCCCTGTTGCCATAGCCCAGTGCCGCCCAGCCTCAAATTGTGTTCTTGGACCCTTAAGAAGAACATAGTGGAAGGGCTGCAGCAGGAGAGAGAACCTAGTGGAAATCTCCATCCCTTCTTAAGAAAAACCTGTAAGGCTTTGGTATGTGGTCGAGCAGAGGCCGCTATTAGGTACTTAGACACAAACATGATTTCACTAGAAGTCAATCCCTAAATGCATATAGTAGCTTCTTGATTATTAATTGGTAAACCTCCCCCCATGTTACCCCCCTCAACCACCCAAAATATGCTTTCCCCACCTTAGCACTGATCACTAACCCATAAAGGAAAGAAGGGTTGTTCTACCTTATAAGCAACTTTGGAGGGACATCTCTTGCCGAGGCCTAGTGGTGGGGACATGAGAGTCAGCATTTCATACATCTTAGTATAATGGATGCGGCCACTGCTCATGGAGGGGAAAGAGGACAAAGGGGAACAGGGAAGGGAAGAGGAAGATGCAGATTAACGAGGAGGGGGAGGGGGAAGGGGCATTCCCGGAGACCAAACAAAATGAAACCCAAGACAAAAAACAAAACGGGATATAGGGAACAGAAGAGAGAGAGAACAAAAACAGGAAAAGAACAGGAAACCCATTAATCAATTCAAATCATACATGAGATTATGTGCTGGTGTGGATTTATAGGACCTGTCACACAGACCCAGGAACACTGCCCGGATGAATGGTCCGTCTTTCCGCATCTCTGCTGCTGCTGCTGCTGTGCTCCTTTTGTGGCCAGTTCCTCCGACTTCCAGATGCAGCTTTTGCCCTACGTTGTTCCCAGGGCTGTGTGCAAGTGGTATAAATCAAGATACACAACACTCCAACAAGGGGTTAATGCAGGATGTGGCAGGGAGCACCTTGGTGAAGGGGAGGAACCGGATTTGTTCCCCGAACCCCAGTGGGTTCTGTCAAGTACTGTGATGCGTGTGGGAGGGGGTCACGTAACCCATTGTTGAAGAGAGGTGTACCCCACCCCTCTGGTTGTTTCTATGCAATCAGAAAAGCAGCGTTTTGCATAGGAGGTGTTCTGAACCGGGGTGACTGATCAGAGGAGAGTGTCCGTTTTGCTTCCATCTAACTCTGGGGATGATGGAGCACTTTCCCACCATGCACTGGTGCAAAGGCATGCTAAGTGGCTAAGAAAACAAAAATGGGAAAAAAATTTCTGCATGCCATGCTCCTACCCCGGGGGTCTCTCCCCACATGCGGCTTCAACTTCCACCCAGTTGGAGTTTAAAGAGTCTTGGCAGAGGCAGCTGTTGGGCCTTCTGAAGCTTAGCATTTGACTAGGGCTCCCCCGATTTAAATCAGCTGTTATGGTTAGCACCAAGCTGGGATCGCCTGTCTTGTAACTCTATTGACATGTTGCTCTGTCCTGTGTTCAGTGTTTAATTTAGAAGACAACGACATCCTATCTTCTCACTCAGGCCTAGTTGACACATCCAGGAGAATCGAGTTGGTGGAATGGCATGACGTACTCCCTTCAGACTGCAGGTGGTGGGTTTCAGTTTTGAATATTCCTTTGCATTAAAAACAAAACCTTCCCAACCGAAGAAAACAAGCACTGCAGGAAGAAAACTTCTTTTCCCTTTTCTCTGCAGGGTAGCTAGAAGAAGAAGAGTTTGGATTTATACCCCCCCTTTCTCTCCTTTAAGGGAGGAGGAGGAGGAGGAGGAGGAGGAGGAGGAGAAGAAGAAGAAGAAGAAGAAGAAGAAGAAGAAGAAGCGGAGGAGGAGGAGGAGTTTGGATTTATAATTCTCCTTTGAAGGGAGTGGGAGGAGGAGGAGGAGGAGGAGGAGAAGAAGAAGAAGCAGAAGAAGAAGAAGAAGAAGAAGAAGAAGAAATAGGCAAAGGAGCTGAAGAGGAGTAGGAGTTTGATTTCTATATCCCCCCTTTCTCTCCTGTGTAGGAGAGACTCAAAGGGGCTTCTATAATCTGCCTTGCCCTTCCCCCCTCACAACAAACACTCCTGTGAGGTGGGTGGGCGCTGAGAGAGCTCTGAAAAGCTTGTGATCTAGGCCTAGCAATGGGTCACCCAGCTGGACGCAGTGTGGGGTGCCCAGGCTAATCTTGAATTCCCCCGTGATAAGCTCTCCACAGCTGTGCCTGCTTGCAGAGCTGGGAATCAAACCCGGATCAGAGTGCACCTGCTCTTAGCCACTACGCCACTGCTGCTCAAAGGAGACTCAAAGGAGCTTACAAATTCCTTCTTCCTTTTCCCGCAACAGACACCTTGTGAGGCAGATGGGTCTGAGAGAGTTCTGAATGAATTCTGACTGTCCCAAGGTCACCCTGCAGGCTTTGGGTGTAGGAGGGGGGAAACAAATCCAGATCACCAGACAGGAGTCTGCCACTCATGTGGAGGGGTGGGGAATCAAGCCCGGTTCTCCAGATTAGAGTTCATCTGCTCTTAACTGCTATACCACTTCCTGAAGATCTGAAGGTGGAACCTATTGAGGGCAGCGTTTGGAGAGTCAAGGGATGTCAGCAGGGTATAATGCTAGACAGGTCCACTCAGCCATTTTCTCCTGGGGGACTTATCTCAGGCATCTGGCGATCAATTGTAATTGTGTGTGTGTGTGTGTGGGGGGGGATCTAGGCCACAACTGGAGATTGGCAATCTTAGCTGTGCTAGTTGTCTGTTTGCAAGGAGCACTCCCAAATGTGACCCCCTGGTTGCTGTATGAATTGGTGCAGTGCATTCCAATTCTTTCTCTTGGATGTGCAAATTAGCCTGATAAACAGTAGGGGAGGTGCGCGGTCTCTTTCTACATGCCCGTCCTAGAGACTCTCTTGCAACTCAGGTGAAAACACAAAACACCAGCTCTGAGCAAAAGGTGATACCTGAGGGCTATCCATTCCTTTGGCAAAGTCTCATCAAAGAGAATCATAAGCCCAATGCCATTAAGCCCTACCTCAAATTGAACGCCGTGGCTTTCTTACCTCCTCCCAAGTGAGAGACACTGGGTTGTGCTGCTTCTACAAGCTGTAAAGGCAGTTTGGCCTTGTCTCTGAAGGTTCTCCTCTATTTGTCTTTGGAGAAGATTAAAATGAACACAGTGGTAATCAGAGGTGTATCGAGGGAAAATGGCGCCCAGGGACAACACCTGCTCTGGGCACCCCCCGTGCTCCGGGGCGGGGCTTGGGGGTGGGGGCGGCTTGGATGGGCACCGCAGTGACAGCAGGCCGGCAGCACCCCCAAGCCCTGTCCCCGAGGGCCTGGGGAGGGAAGGAGGCAGCTCAGATTGGCGCCACGGCAGCAGGCTGGATCTGTCTTTAGGTGCCTCCCCCACCCCAACCCAGCATTTCCGAGCTGGGTCAGAGCGGGGGAGGAGGGGGATGGGGTGATCTTGTGCTCCCCACCATTGCACCCGGGGTCATTTGACCCCACCTGTCCCTGTGGGCAGTACACCTCTGGTGGTAACACTGCAGTCCTAAGGAGAGCAACACTTTCCTAGGCTAATGGACCTGAAACGGTGTGTTTAGAACAACTTTGTAACAACTTCAGTCTTCAGTTGTTCAGACAAACATCTTTGCAAGCTGTATGATTAATTCTGGTTGTAACTGTTCATGTGGCTTTGGGTAGTATCTTGAATTGGGGGGGGGGAATGTTTCTCACTCAACAACACAAAAATCCACAATATGTCCTTTTAAGTATTCATCTTTGCCTTTAAATTTTCTAGGCCATCTTTTGCTAGATGACCTATAAGGTCATCATACAAATGGTGAAAAGAGGGTCCCCCCCCCTTTTTAATGGGAATCTTTGCATGCTTGACAGGTATATTTTTATCCCAGGACAGTCATGGCCTTAGAAAAGTCCTGGTTTTAAAGCCAGATGGATAGCTTTGAATTTAATTTAGCTTGGTTCTCTTTCCAGCTCCGTAGTCTCACAATGAATGATTTCAGAATGGAAACAAAATGTAATTTTGTAATGAAAAACAAAGCAACTCATAGCCCTGAGAATCTACAGTCAACTCCTGCGAGACAGTGAAGGGCAAATGTCATCTATGAGCTCCCGTAAAACAGCAAGTAAACTTCAGAACAGGGGAAACAGGAGCCATTTTGGATAGACCTTCATAGCTACAGAATACAGCCTTCGTTTGGATAAAAGGTTATTTCTTTTGATAAAAAAATCTAAGCTCAGTGGAATTTTGGCAGAAAATTAAATACAGGTTATGGTCAAGATACCCTATAATCTTCTGTTTGCTCATGGGGCAGGTGGTCACTCAAGGAGACTCTAGCTCAGACGTGTCCAACTCTGGCACTTCAGATGTTCGTGGACTGATTGTTTTGGTCATAATAACTGGCCAAGGCGACGAAAAACCGAGGTTCCACCATATGTGAAGATTGTTTCTCTTTTGTTCAGGGTTGGGGACTTACTCACCAGGGATATCTATCTAATAATAGGGATATCTATCTAATAATATCTATCTAATAACTCAGCAGGGATATTGATCTTATAATACATGAGTGGCTAATGATAACCTAAAGATATAGTTAATGAACATTTTTATTTTGATATGACAAAATATTAAATTTTAAATTTAAGGTAATGAACAAGCTGAATTTTTATATAAGAAATTAGATATTTCTTGTCAATTAATAATCTGATTAAGTATTTTTCACATATTTAATGTATATTATATTTGCAATCAAATCTAATGTTTACGAATAATTTTCGTATCTGTAAATAATTGCTACTCTGTTTTCCTCCTTATTCTTTAATGTTTATATTCAAAAATTAACAAAATGCATACAATGCTGCATTGAATTCATTTTATTGTTAAATAAATAAATTATAATAAAAAGATTTAGATAGGGAGAACGGTTGTTGTCGGGTGTTGGTGAACAGTGGTGTGCCATCACGGTGTGTCACCTTTGACCTGTGAGTCATAGGTTAACCATCACTGCCCTAACAGGTACCAATGGTAGAACTTTGGGCAGGGAAACCATGAATATCTCAAAACAGGGAACTTCATGGCAACACTGTGAAACTGCAATACTGTGCAACACTGCCCCTCTCCCATCGGCATTTATGTTCATGTCTTTTCAGAAACCAGTCTTCACAGATTGTTTTGGTCATAATAACTGTACCTTGGAAAGGTCCCACTATAAAGAGGAT
Organism: Sphaerodactylus townsendi; assembly: GCF_021028975.2. NCBI lineage: Eukaryota > Metazoa > Chordata > Lepidosauria > Squamata > Sphaerodactylidae > Sphaerodactylus > Sphaerodactylus townsendi. The sequence goes on from NC_059429.1 coordinate 22,348,783, forward strand.
ATTTAGGACAACAGAAGCCTGTTCTTTAGAGCTGAATATCTGGCAGATTGTATCTTAGCAGGTTTCTGACAGAGGAAGAAAACCTAAAGTATGTTTTTTAGACGTGGGCTTTCTAAATAACCTCAATCTCATTAGCTGACCTGCCTATGCACAGAAGATAGCTATGTGCAGCTCTGGAATGAGGTGGCGTGGAAGGCTTAGAAGAAAATGAAGATCAGTGATTAATTAATGTCTGGTCTAGGAAGCAGGAATGAGGTGGTGGAATGCAAATGTGGTCGAAGGGACTGTCCCACAACACCACAGTTCTCTTTTATCATTCTGTCTTAATAATTCCCTGTAAATGATAAATTAGCACAGTTCATCTAGAACCTTTTAACTTTATGCGCTAATTTTAAAATTTCTCAAAAGCATTAAAAATGTGGCCCTCCCCACCAAAGTGGCTGATTCTGCCACTTCAGACCCCCCCCCCCTCCTTCATTCAGCTACATGTTTGCTTCTGGTGTAAGAACAAGCGGAATGCTGGCTTTTCACAGACTGATCTTATTATCAGGGGATTCATTTATAATGTATACTTGTATCATGGATAGTAGACAATAATTGGATAAATCTTTTGCTCTATATATCAGGGGTTGAGGGAGTTGCTTCTGTGTCCTACATCTTACGGAGGATGAAATGAATTCAGCTCACTCACTGTCACAAGGGTGCACCGTGTCTTGACATAATCAGGGGGAAAAATGTTATATCGATGTTATATGGAGAAGAGGTTGCACAGCCTGTGCAAAGACAGGTAGATTACCGTCCTAAAAGAGTTATACCTTTCCAAGCCTGCTGATTTCCATGAATTTAGCAGGGTATAAAGCTGGCATTTCTATTGTATGGCATTAACCTATCTTAGTTATCTTTTGCTAAATACTCAGGCCTGGGTAATTTGGAATGGATTTCAGATACAAGTATTGGATAAAGTGATAATGTATGAGGCTGAGGTTCCTGGGATCAGCAGAAATGTAGAAGAAGAAGAGTTTGGATTTATATCCCCCCTTTCTCTCCTGTAAATAGACTCAAAGGGGCTTACAATCTCCTTTCCCTTCCCCCCTCACAACAAACACCCTGTGAGGTGGGTGAGGCTGAGAGAGCTCAGAAGAACTGTGACTAGCCCAAGGTCACCCAGCTGGCGTGTGTTGGAGTGTACAAGCAATCTGAATTCCCCAGCTAAGCCTCCACAGCCCAAGTGGCAGAGCAGAGAATCAAACCCAGTTCCCTCCACATTAGAGTGCACCTGCTCTTAACCACTACACCTCTGCTGCTCCAAATGTACCTGGTCTTATGGAAACCACAGTTTACAGTGCAAACCATAAGCACTAAGAAACAGAATAATCCATGTGGTTTAAAACACTGGGGGATGGAAGTGCCTCCAATTCCCATTGGGAGCAAGGCAGAGCAGCTTGAGATCTGGCTGGCGGCCCAGCTGGGTGCATCTGTTTTGGCCATGGTAGGAAATGCTTCCCACCATGAAGCTAAGCACTGGCAACAGATATCAACCAGTAGGAGAAAAAGTGCTCACCTGCCAGGTCATTTCTGGTGTAAAAACAGGAAAGGGCGGGGTTAAAACAAACAAGAGTGAAACTGGACCTTTTGGTCAGTGGTGGGATTCAAATGATACAACAGCCGGTTCTGGTGGTGGGATTCAAATAATTTAACAACTGGTTGTTAACAAGCACCATTTTAACAGCCGGTTCTGTCAAATTGATGGGAACCTCCTGAATCCCACCACTGCTTTTGGTCAATGGGTTCGTGACTCCTGGGAAAAAGGCCCGCCTTCCGTGACAGCCAGGAAACTGCGGTAACACTTGCCCCCTTTTGGATGGGAATAAGTGTGGGCATAAATCATTGTAAAGGGAGAAATCGGAAAGTTTTAGAAGCGTTTTAGGGGTTTATACAGAAAGGCCCTAAATAAACTATGAACAATAAACACCTCTTATGACATAAAACCTAAAACATTTTTCTGGCTTTACCATTGATAAAATGTGCTAACGAAGGTACTAAACAAAGATTTGTAAGATTCCTTAGGGTCCTGTATGCTTTGTCAGTTGAAGTTAAGATATTAAATCTTTCTGTGGCCCATTCTGGTCTAATTAGATGCCATTCACTTTGAATGGTGTAACTCTGCTTAAGATGACGTCATAAATTACACCAGACAACAAGGTTGGATCTCAGCTTTGAACCAAAGGTGCTGATATTTTACAGAGCATGATCTGCAGGCTGGAAATGTTTGTCTCTTTTTGCAGAAGATGTAGTTACAACGAATAAATGGACAAAGTTTTCCAGAATTGGAAATGAAATGAATCTGGAACGTTGGTAGAAAGAGAGAAACAGCCTAAACATTTTGGACTGAGTTATAAGTCACATTAAGGCAACAAGCAATTGGTTTGTGTGCGTATGCACGTGTTTGGGCACTTGGACAATGAGAGGGGGATAGGGATAATTTTTATGTGTAACTTTTTCAAATACATATGCATGGTGTTTGATTAAGGCTTATTTCTCGCTAAGTAATTAAACCAGCCAGGAGGGGGCTCAACTATCCAAATATGGTTTTATATTCTCCCCCTCAAAAAAAAATTCCCATATGGAAAACTATTGTGTTAGGGAGAAGGACGGAATCTTTTCCTTGGATATGGTACTTGGGTATTTTTTCAGCTAACTGCAGTCTAAAATAGTTCAAATTTGCTATGGCAATGCAAACTAGGTCAAAGTGAAGATTTTGAAACTGACAATTGTGCAGCAATGTTCGCAGACATCCCCTTAAAATCTCAATGACGTTACTTTTAAGGGTCACAAAGCCCTGTATGGTAGAAACCCACATATTGAAACCATAACAAAACAAAAGACATCTTGTTACCATTCTATTTCCTCGCCATTCTTTTTCCCAAGTATGCTTTGAATTGAGCATTATAGAGCCACATTAGTAAATACACCCAAGAATAAGGTTTATCTGTATTAGAAGAACATATGTCCAGAGACAGCTCAGACTTGGGGGCAGGGGGAGATAACCAAAAAAGCCCCAACCCTATGCTTGCCAAACACCTTCTCTATGGACCGGCCCACAACCGAGGCGCTCCAATTCAACAGAATCAGATGGATATGAATTTGCTTTTGTTCAGCCAACCTGCTTTCCCATCCCTCCCTGGGTACAACAGCTGCTGATTCTGAGAGCCTGTGGATCTCTTTAAACTCGAAGGAGAGCGACACCAGGGGGGGGGATCCCCTTGAGAGGCGTGGTGGTGGTGGTGGTAGAGCAGAGAGGGAGGGGTGGTTTAATGAGTATGTCCTAGTGCCGGGTTGTGGCTGGGAATTGGGAGGCAAACCTTGCACGCCACCCTGTAGGGGCAGTTCTCTCCCAGGCCCAGAGGAGGCGAGATCACCCGTACTAATGTGTACATATCCTTATACGGGATCCTGCCACTGGAAAGGAAGCACAGGTGGGTTAATAGGGCTACTCAGGAAAGGGAAGGAAGAGGAATGAAGTGTGTTGTTGGTGGCACCAGAGATGTGCATCTTTCTCCATCTGTCTCCACCTAGGAAAAGGCTCTCAACGTGCCCCACCCCCACCCCGTGAAGATAGAGCTATTGTCTTATTGGTGTCAACAGTTTCCCATGGAAGGAGACTACTGGCTTGCTGGGAAGGAAGGCTAAGATAGGGTTAAAAATGATCCTGATTCCCAAAGCTGGGATGAGATACCTGCCATGAATACCTCGTCTGACTCAGTTCTTGGATATTAACTGCACATTTAGGAAGATTTGTCCTAGGGTAATGCAGTACAGGCAGGAGTTCGGCAAAGTCAGATTAATTATTTATTCATTCATACTCTGCTTTTCTCCCTAATGGGAACCCAAAGTGTCTTAAAGTTGTTTGACGTTGACGAGCTAAGTCTACTGGATTCCTATTTTATGCATCCGCAAAGTGACAAGCAAAGAGAGAAAACAGATTGTCAGGGTTAAAGACGCAACCGAAGTCCAAACTGGGTGATTTCCAGTTTAATGTAATTCTCATCCAGGTCAGATCTTTAATGATCCCGTAGAGAACAGGTGTCAAACTCGTGGCCCTCCAGATGTTATGGACTACATGGGGATGATGGGAACTGTAGTCCATAACATCTGGAGGGCCACAAGTTTGAGAATAGGATCACATGTGCACTCTCTGCCCCTGTTTCCATGTACTGTGTTTCCTTAAGTTCAGCAGCAGGTCTTAGTTAGTTAGTGTGTGGTAGTTCTTACACTCCAGATGTTATAGACGACAATTCGCATCAGCCAGTTGGCCATGCTGGCAGGGGCTGATGGGAATTGTAGTCCATAACATCTGGAGTGCCAAAGGTTCGCCACCATGGCCCTAGGCAATAACTGTACATGTGGGATATCTGCATGACCTAGGAATTCTGTTTTTCTGGGATTACCAATAATATGGCAAGAATATTACACATGTACAGTTGTATGCTCTATGTAAACTAATCTATCACACGCATATTCTGGGTTTTCTCTAAAGAGTTCAGTATAGCCCACCATATTCTGCTATTTTATTGATGCCAACTCCCTGAGAGGTAGGTCGGGATGGGACAATTTGACTGGGGAAAGGTCACCCACTGAGAAACATGACCGAGAGGAGATTTAAACTTGAGTCTGCCTGGTCATGCAATAACCACTGTACAACGTTAATACATTAAAATTGAATTACTTAGTTGACCCATGCCAGGAGGATGAAACTCCTGTTCCTTCTCTTTTGCATAGTAGTTCAATTAACGGATTCATGAATGAATATGCTTATATGCTTGCTTTTGTACTGAGTATCTCCGGACCCAAGGCGGGTTGGTACGTTTGTGCTGATTTTTAACTGAGAGGACAATTGGAAACAGGTCTTGTCAATGAGACTTACTTCTAGGAAATATATATTTTTTTAGATTCCTCTGTTAATCCCCACATTCTTCCAACAAATTGTATAGCTGGAAAATAACAGTTTTACTTCCACAGGGTAGGTATTCATATGTTCATGATGGGTCCAGTTTTAATCCTGCTTCCCCATTTGGCTTAGTTCTAAATGTTCTTCCTTAGAAAAGATTTTTTTCTGCATAAAACTAGCAAAAGCTATGACAGAACCCAATGATCGTTTTCAACAAGCAAGGCTTTAAAAAAAATGGAGAAACAATCAGTTGTATGAATTAGGCCTGGCTTGGTTTTCTCTCGTGTTGAAGATGGTCTGTTGGATCTTATTCCCTAACGCTTCAGCTTCAATTTGGGGTGGCATCTTCAGAGGTGTATCACAAAGAGAAGTCTGTTACACAGTGTGATACACCTCTGAAGATGCCAGCCACAGATGCAGGCGAAACGTTAGGAACAAGATCCACCAGACCACGGCCACGCAGCCCGGAAAACCCACCACAACCAGTTGAATGCGGCTGTGAAAGCCTTCGACAACCAGTTGTATGAATTCCTACAGTCTGATTTAAAAACCAAATGCACTGCTGCATTTGAACACTGGAGTGTGACAATCCAAACTAGTCCCTGGCCGATTACCCACAGCCAGCTCTGCTCCGCCCTTGTTCTGCTCTGGTTTAAAAGTCACATCAGAAATGCTTTCCACGGAGAAAGCAAGAAGCACAGGCGGGGCAAGAGGAAACGCACTGGGACAGGAAATCTTGCCCCGACGTGTTTTCTTTCTTGGCGCACTGCAGATAGGAAGCATGTTGGGACAAGATTTTTACCCTAATGTGCTTACACTCCCGGTGTGTGCCAGGGAGAAAGTGTGTCGGGACAAAATTTCTTGCCAGAGAACAACAGCTGCCCCATGGGAAATTGGCCCTCTGAAGCCCTTCTGAAATGTTGGGGGAGGGGGAAAGTAGGCATTCAATAAGAAGGGGGCTGCTCAGAGGAGAAATATTCTAGGTCCGGAGAAGCTGATCGGAAACAGCATCGTTCCCGAGATGCCACAGATGCCAACTCATTCTTCCTGCCCTCCCTCTGGGAACTATCAACTCATTACAAAGCCCTTGTGTTTGCTGGGGAGCAACAAAAGGACTCTGAATGAGAGAAAGAAGAACAGTTGGATGTATACCTCGCTTTTCTCTGCTGTACAGAGTCTCAAAGCAGCTTATAAGCTCCTTACCCTTCCCACAACCGATGCCTCGTGAGGCAGGTGAGGCTGACAGAGTTCTGAGAAAACTGTGACCTAGGTCACCCAGCAGGCTGTATGTGTAGGAACGGGGAAACAAATCCAGTTCCCCAAATTAGAGTCTGCCGCTCACGTGGAGGGGTGGAGAATGAAACTCCAGTTCTCCAGATTAAAGTCCTCACTCTTAACCGCTACGTCATGCTGGTGTAGGTATGAGATAGGAGTTTTGCGGACATGGGCCTTTAAGAATTCTTATGTACATGTTTGGAAACCATGAGTGTGTACAGAATTGCTTTACCATGTGCATCCTGTGTGTATTTGATGCCGGCTGCAGGAAACCCCAGAGTAACAGTGGTATATCTGTAGCGGACATCATTATCGCACGAAGTGTAAACATGAACTTATTTTAGAAGATTCCCAGAAATGGTTTGCAAAACCACTGTTAGTACACATGTAGACCTTGACAAAGATCCTGAGTTTCTCCTCTGATTCAAACTCTGGTGTCCGAGTAGGATCCTTCACAAGGCCTTTCGCAAGAACATCTATCTGCTTCAAAAGCCACCTGGGAAAGGCTTTGCACAACAGCTTTCCTCTCTTCCCTGCACAGCCAACACATTTTCAGGCTGCAGGGCAGAGAACAGAAAAAACTGCATCCAATTTATGCTCGATTCAGGTGACAACATCCCAGTGGATTTCGCAAAAGGCATGAAAACAGCAGGGCGCTCCTACATACCACGCGGCTCTGTCATACTCTGCCCAAATCCGAACAAATTCATCAAGATGGTGGGGTCCCAAAATGGAGGAATCGCGAGTCAGGTATTCAAAATTGTCCATGATGACAGCCACAAAGAGATTGAGCATCTGAGTTAAAGGGAAAAGAGGAACACTTTCCAGAGATGCAGCCATGTCAACAACAGTTGCAAAACCAGGAGAATTAATGTGGAATGAGAATGTAATGAGGATATCCCTGGATCAGACCAGTGGTCCATCTAGCCTAGTATCCTGTTCACACAGTTGCCAACCCATCCAGTAGCCTGTTCACACAGTTGCCAAGGCCTCCCCTTGATGCTGCCCCCCCAGCCCTGAATTTCAGAAATTTACTGTATCTGAATATAGGGGTTCCCTTTACTCACGACAGCTAGTAGCCACTGATGGAGGTATTCTCCATGAATCTCTCTAACTCCATTAAATCTAACATTGGTTGACTAACATCAACTTAATTGTGGATGATGGGAAAAAAAGAAGATGAGGAAGGGGCAGAGGCGTAGCTCCAAGGGGACGGGGGGGTGCACAACACACCGGGGGTATGTCCCTGCAGGGTGGGACCACTGTTGGTGTGGCAGGGGCAAAGGATGCACCAGTGCACCAGGCGCTTTCCCCCCTCGCTCCGTCCCTGGGAAGGGGTGAAATTGGGGCAGGATGTGGGAAAAGACGCAGGAAGATTCCTTTGCAAAAGCTGGAACTTGTTGCACAGACAAGCAAAATCTTTCCTACACATTCCACGTTGGCCTTCCTTTCAGATGATAATCCCTTTCTCAGCTAATTATCATCTGCCTCCACTACCAAGCCAAATAACAGAATTATAGCACGCTACTAAACGATACATCCTTCTATGCACACTGACATTTTATTTTTTATTTTTGAATTTCCACCCCGCCCATCCCCAAGGGGCTCAGGGCAGCATACGATAAAACCACAGCTCAAATCAACAACAAAATCCTAAACAGTTTAAAAAATATAACAACAAGATGGTGACTTAACACAACTATCCCCTGGGAGGCCAATAAAAAAGACATCAGCCCGGCTGGCCTCCAGGAAAAGCCCAGTGGAATAGCTCCATCTTACAGGCCCTGCAGAAGCTACTCAAGTTTGCAGGACCCTGATCTCATTTGGAAGCATATTCCACCAGGTAGGGGCCAGGACAGAGTTCGCCCTGGCCTTAGTCGAGGCCAGCCGGATATGTTTAGGGCCAGGGATTACCAGTAGCTTCTCCTCCAAGGAACGGAGGGACCTAATTGGGCAATAGGGGGAGCCTTCTGAGTATACACTATAGAACACTGATGCATCAGTGATTCTAGAATGCTGAGGGCAGGGAAAAGTGGACTCACCAAGAAGGAGCAGAAGAAGATGAAGGACACAAAATAAACATACGCCAGTTCCGTGCCGCAGCGCTCACTTTCGTTCTGTCCAGAAATTGCCGTGGTGTCCGGCTCACACCCTTTACCTTCCAGGCAAGAAAGCATGATCTCTTGCCATGCTTCCCCCGTGGCACTCCTGCAGGCAAAACAAATCAATCGCTCAAGATCATCGTTCAGTCTGCTGTCGCTGGCAGTGACGATCCCGATTTGTTTGTTCCTTTTATTTATGCAGCGTTTTTAGAATAAGTGCCGTTTATGCACAAAACTGTATTCATCAATTAGGGAAAAATTCTGCACAAGGACAATGAACATATCCTGGAACTAAAGTAAGGCTCATTCAAGTTCTGTGCTGCCCCAAGCAAGGTTTACCCACAGCCTTCTCGGCCTCAGCTGACAGTGCTGCTGAGAACTGAAACTCCCAGGTCTGAGTCACACAAAGATAAAAAGTAAAAACAAAGCAGGAATTTCTGGAGTCAAAACAGGAAAAGCTATGAAATGCAACAGCATCCTTTTTCGTTTAGTGTATCTCCCTCTCTCTTTCTCCTATTAACTAGCATCAGTTGCTTAATTCCTTTGTATCATATACATTGAGATATCTCCTAGGTTCTGTACTCCTGGCCAATAGGAAGGCAAATATTCCTGCTCTCCTCTTGACTCACATGCTATGTTCCATAAACAGAAGGATGGCTTCTTCTCCTCACCCTTTTTTCTCTTCCTCCCTCCCAATCAACTTGCTGATGGTTTTTTAACACAAAAATTAAAAGCATTTCTATAGTGGCATCCTAAGCACAGTTAGACTCTTCTATGTCTATTGAAGTAAATGGGCTTAGCAGGGGGTAATTTGGCTTAGGACAGCACTGTCAGTCTCTACTGATTTCAGCAGCATGTAGAAAAGGCTCTTCCTTATTTTTTTTAGTATGTTTATTAAATTTCAAGTTGTATAATACATTCAAATAACCATCTAACATCATTTTTTTAAAAATTTGAATAATAATATATATAAATCACACCCCTTACCAGGGTTTGTCTTACTATAATAATACATATATTCAGACAGTTACAACTTCAACCAATCGTCACTATTATTCATCAATTTTAACTATAATAACACTTGCTAGTTTCTCCACTCACATAATTTTTAACTTAACTAAACTATACATACTACACTCAGTCAAATACCTTGTAAGAAAACCAAAACAAGTGAGCGAACCAAAATCTTTTGTAAATCTTACATTAATCTTACAATACATGAAATGTTGTCTCAAAAAACTCTTTCAGTAATATCCAACCTTCTTGTGTGTCTTGAGCTTGTAAAGTCCCAGTTAGCAGATCTAAATCCATATATGTCCATAATTTGATGTACCAGTCCATTATAGAAGGTATCTGGGGTGTCTTCCAGTGTTTTGCTAACTCGATGCGAAGGCTCTTCCTTATTGATGGTGTCAGTAATCCTAGTTTTACAGCCCACCAATGAATGGATGCGTTTCACGGAACGACCTGGTGTGTGAATGCTGTGAAAGTATGGAGCTGGGATTTGGGATGTTTTGGGAGGAAGAATTTTTGAAAGCTTGTGGTATCCCCACGGATATCAACATGTAAGCCACAGGCTTTACAGTACTTGGAACTGGGCATGGAAACAAACCAAACTATTTGCTGATTTTCTGAAAAAAACAACAACCACCCTCAGTTTATTAAGAGCAATTCCAAACTGAGCTGAATTGGATCCACCCATATCAGCACTGTAGTGTGATTTCAGGGACAGTTTAAGATATTTATTTGGAAAAACAGCTAGATTTAAGTCCATCAGCACCTTACAGTTCAATCCAAAGTGTGTGTGGGGTGGGGTGGGGGTGGGGACTCCAGGAGGCAATTTGGACCTACGCTGGTGGACTTGTCCTCCCTGAGGCATTTACCCTGACGGAGGGGCAAATATGCTGGCGGGTGGCCACTGCGGCCTCCCAGGACACCTAAACGTGGTGCCGCATCAGCACTTCAGCATTGCCACCGGCCCCGTCAGTGCAGCAGGGGCATGGCAGAGGCATTCCTGGGGTGGAGTTGATGTTAGTGGGCTTCTACCCGGGGTTTGCAGTTACCGGTATTTACAACATGGATTAGGATATAGACTTAAGTCCATTAAGTCCCATGGAGGGTCTTCTGTGTCAGAGTATCAAAGTGCCTCTGGAAGCATATTGTGGGTCTTGCTAGATCAGTCTGATCTAACTGACAGTTCACTGACAGCTACTTGATGCAGCAAACCGGTTCTGGCCAGTTGCTACTAATTTGTGTGTGACCTTTAAGCTGATTGGTCAGCTTCTGTATATATGTGTGAACAGCTGCAACTGTTCTCTCTCTTCTGAGCATGCTGTGTTGGCGAAGCATGCTGTCAGTCTGTTCCATGACCTTGTATACATCTTCTTGTGATTAGCTGCACTGTATATAAACGACACTTCACTGAAGAGTAACTGCTTCTTGTGGTGTTTCTCCTGGTGTTGCAGCTAAGTCCTAAGGCTGCTTCTCCTACTCTCGGTAACCAGCACTCCGCTGTGCGAATGGTCTACTCGCTAACATTCTGGTGGCAAGGGTTTTTTTGGGGGGGAGGGGGGTTATTTCACCTCCCTGTGCTTCCAGAAAGCCCTCTGGAGGTGGTGGGGCAGGGCTGCAGCAGCGCTGTCCCTGGCCACCCAGGGCTATGGACTGGGCTGCTTGAGACCCACAAGATTTTTGGGTACAAAGCTCCTTTGGTCAGACATCTGACAGTTTTGAATTTTGACAGCTTATATCCCCCAAATCTGGTTGGTCACTAATGTGTGACTGGACTTGAATCCAGCTGTTCTATTGCAGACCAACATGGCTGTCCTCTGAAACTATACAGAGAAGGAACTGATGTTCAAAGGAAAAAAAATTCTGCTCATCTACCATGGAAGGCAGTCGGGCACAATTTGTACACTATCCAGGGAGGCAATTAAAACAGGTGCTTTATGGAGTTGAGTTGGCAGCGTGTAAAGATTCAGGGCTCAGACAGATGAAGCAGAAGAACTTGTTCTGTACAAAATGCAGGGACTGTACAAAATGCAGAGACTTGTGGCCTCAATTTGCCTCAAGGTCACGCAGATAAAGTAGAGGAGGTTTAACTCTTCAATCTCCAATCAGATTCATAATTTAAAAATTAAAGCTCCTTCATTCTCTGATTAATATTTAGAGGAGAAAAGAGGTGTCCTTGAAAACTATGCACTTTCCCCCTTTAAAATTCTGATCACATAGCAGCAGATCCACTCTGAATGGCAAAACTGAGAGGAGGTTGAAGAATTAACCCTCCCCTCCCTTTCTGAACGGCCCTGAGGCTGAGGCTATACCTGCTTGCTATTAGCGTTTTATTGGTAGAAAGAGGCATATGATCTTTTTCCTGCCTGCTCGAGTGCCACGTATTTGTAGGTTTGCCACTTTCTGGGTAGCCCCTGGATAGCTCCTGCTAGTGCAGTTGATCTCCAAATGACCAAAATCACTTCCCCTGGGAAAAAATGGTCTCTTTGGACTCTAGGGCATTATACCCTGCTTAGGCCTCTCCCCCCTCCCCAGACTCCATCCTCCAAATCTCCAGGTATTTCTCAATATAGAGCTGGCAACAGTGGTGCAGCACCCAGGGGAAAGGGGGGTGTCTTGCACAGGGTGTGCACAGGTGCAGGGACAGTGCGGGGGCGTTCTGGGGCGTGGCAGGGGCACAGGGCACACACATGCCCAGGGTGCAGTTCCCCCTCGCTATGGCTCTGGCTGGCAACCCTACATATTTGACTGTCCACTTTCCGAAACCTTTGAAATCATTCTAGAGACAGAAACTGCTGGGTTTTAGATAAATAAGCTGTATAGGCTCCAGCCCATGAAAACTTAGGATAGAATAGGTTTGCCCTTAAGGTAAAGATTCCTCTTTAGCATTGATGCAACAGACTGTTCCTCTAACTTTTGTCTTAACCACCTTACCTGAAAAGAAGCATAAGCGAACCCAGAAAGCTGCGGAAGTTGTTGTGACGGTTAATGTGGCTTTCTTCATCCAATTTGATATTCCCAAAGACCTGAAAGCACAGAGATGCGAACACTTGGTGTAACAAGCTTGACAATGCAACAAAGACTTCCCAGTTATCCAGATCAGCTGTGAGGGCTGTACAAAAACGAACAGGGTCCCGATCCCCCTGCTCCTTTCCAACTCCCCCAGTACAATGAGGACAATAGACCAAGGCTATTGGCTGAGTGATTAGACAACAGAGCCCAACAAACTGATTAAGGAGCAGAGAAAGCTTTATTCAGGAGTGAATACTTGATAGTAAAAAGTAAAGACAGAGACTGATTCTTAGCAATATCACTGCCAGAGAGAGAGAGAGATGTAAGGTGTGGAACTTCCAAAAAGAAGCAGGATGTTGTCCTAAGAGTAGCAATTGAGGCAGACAGTAAGAAAGAAGGCGTTGACTTTGCTATAATATCTAACTGGCCTTTCCTCTTGTTGCCCCCTGCAGGATGATTCTTCTCTTCTTTTTGTAAACTAGATAGTGCTTATTCCAACGAAGGCAAGTGAAAGTAGTTTGAAAGAGTGAGAAAGAGCTGCTCTTGGTATTGCGGGTTAAAAGAAAGGACAAGAACAGTGGCCAAGGCTGGCTAGGATGGTGGTGGAAAGTACCATCAAATTATGGGAACCCTGTAAGGGTTTCGAGGCAAGAGACATTCAGAGGTGGTTTGCCTGCCTCTGTGCAGCAACTCTGGACTTCTTTGGTGGTCCCCCATCAAAGTATTAAACAAGGAGGATTCTGCTTAGCTTCTGAGATCTGATGAGACCGGGCTAGCGTGAGACATCCATCTTAGGACATGTTGCCATGATGTTAGCAAGGATACTAGCAGCAAAATGGAAAGGAATGCACTGCCCTCCAGAAAGGAGGCAACCGGTTACCATTTTCCATACTTCGAATTGTCTGCGGGCAGAACAGCAAAGCAGAGGTGGGCACCAGCCAAGGAAGGAAGCAGAGGCATCAGCAGATAAACACGGGGGAAGAGAATGTATAGAAATGTCAGGGACAACATTGTATTGTCTTTAGACTCTTTGACTGTAGATCCACAGATGACATTTTTGTGGCATTCTTGAGAAATGAACGGTTGAGAAATGTCATTCATGAATAAATGTTATGCATCCATCCCTGCTCACGACTTGAGTTGGATCCTGACAGAAGTCGGATTCAGGTAGCCCGTTCAAGGTTGACTCAGCCTCCCAGCCTTCCAAGATAGGTAGAATGAGTACCCAGGTGGCTGAAGGTAAAATGTAGACAACTGGGGAAGGCAATGGTAAACCATCCCATAAACGTCATCTGTCTAGCAGGGGTGTACCTTCCAGACGGACAGGGGGTGTCCCCTGTCCCCGGGCACCTCCCAGCAGGTCACACGGGGGTACCAAATCACCCCATACACACCGAAGCCTGCTGCAAGCCTGCAAGGTGCCCCTCGACTCGAGGGGCACTTCGGTGGGCAAGCGGCAGGCTGCCAGCTTGGGGCTGACTTCTGCTGGCCTCCCCACCTCTATTAAAAGCTGGCCTCGAGGGGTACTTTGGCGGGCCTATGGCAGGCTGCCACCACCACCACCCCTCATCGGAGGCTGGCCTCTGATAGAGGTGGGGAGGCCAGTGGAAGCTGCCGGGTCTCTCTCCATCTCCATCAAACGGGCTGGGCAGGGGGGGCATGGGGGGCTGGGCAGGGGAGCTGGGGGGGCCCGGGTCCTATTCCCGGGTGCTATTCCCCCCCCCCCCCAATATGCCTCTGCTGTCCAATAAACGTCATGATGTGACAACACCCTACGAGTCAATAATGACTCGGTATTTGCACAGTGGACTACCTTTCCCTTTCTCCACGCCTTACATTTTCTATGAATGTACTCAGTGTAGCTTTTTGTGGGGGACACGGTACAGTTTATGCCAGACAAGGACAAATAGCAGCTACTGTGCATGTCAAATCTACAGGCAGGAATTTTATGCTTCATTATGATTGCTGCCATGCATTGCAAGTTAAAAGGCATATGCCTCTTGGCTAACGTATGAAAATTACACTAGCATGGAACATTCTGAGATGCTCTCTTCAGCAGGACTATCCACTGCGCATGATTGATCTGGCCTTTGCTGTAGTTAATTCTCTGGGAAGTTGAAGACTCTGGTACAGAATCATGTTCAAAATCAGCAATATGATGTGACTGGAGGGCTTGATGACTACATTACAAACTGCAGCTAAATTAACATTATGTTCTGCCCTCGTGTCTCACCTCTGGTTCCTTTACTGGGCAGCAGCAAGGGACAAAAGCATTTCCAGACATTTCCTTACCTGCATCCCGATGATGGCATAGATGAAGAAAAGCATCGCAATCAGGAGACAGACGTATGGAAGTGCCTGAAAGGAGAAAAAAACCCAATGCAAACGGTTGGTTTTGTTATACGTCATGTGGGCTTAGTCCTTCTGTAAAATGTATGGCTTGGCTCACTTGCCCGAGAGATCAGGGGTTACGAGTCATCTGCTCTGCTTTTCGTGCATGTGACCATAATAATGCAGTTATAAAATCACACTCGCGGAATTTTTAAAATGAGCGAAATAAGAGATACGCAATAATTCAAGTGTCAAACCAGCTCCACACAAACACAGGATGACCATAGACAAAAGAAACAAAGGCCAAGATACTTCTATTCAGATGCTCCCACCAGTGACCTTGCTATCTACAGGGTTACTCCCAGGCTATAGTCTTCATTGTTACTCATACTTCTATTCAGATGCCCTCAACTATTGACCTGGTTGCCGCCTTTGTTACTCACAGGCAAGGTTTCCCCACCCACCCTGGACACTCCAACAGATATATACTCCACTTGCTTTTCCAACATCAGATCCTCTGAAGATGCCAGCCACAGATGCAGGCGAAACGTCAGGAGAGAATGCTGCTAGAACACGGCCATACAGTCCGGAAACCACACAGAACCCAAGTGATTCCGGCCGTGAAAGCCTTTGACAATAAATTCAAGCTTTCCTTGACACTGGTAGAGGGAAGCAATTAAATTTCCCTGGTGAGGGAGTTCCAAAGTTTCGGTTCCATGATGGAGAAGGCCCTTCCTTGGGTACTACTCATCTAGCCTCAGGGGGAACCACAGCAGAACTCCTGAGGATGATCAGACTGAGTGGGTGGGCTCATACAGGAGATGGCAGTCCTTAAAGTTATGTTGGTCAGAAGCTGTACGGGTCTTTAAAGGTCAACGGCAGCATCTTGAATTGAGCCTGGAAGCAAATTGGATGCCATTGCCAGTGGAACAAGACAGGAATGAAATGGTCCTATGACCCTACTCCAATCAATACTCTGGCCACAGCATTCTGTACCGACAACAACTTCCATATTCAGGTATAGAGGTCCTACGGTTTGGCAATTCTCTCATATCAGATAGAGTGTGTCCATATTGCCTAACTCTTATCGAAACACTTGAACATATTATGCTCAGCTGCCCAAAATACAAGCTTTTTAAGGGATGTTCATTACTAGGGTCCAAACATAACTGTTCTCCAAAAGCGAGTATTGTAAAACTACTGAATAGTAATAATCCTAAGGTGCTAGGGAAAACAGCCCAGTACCTATTGCAGGTCCTGATGGTAAGAGATGTCTAACCTAGTTTGTCTTGACTTGTTTGTGTTTCCCTGCTGCATTCATGCCTAATAAAGGTGGTGGTGGTTATTTGATGGAGGTCCTACTGGTGAGCAGGAAGTAATTAAACACCCTTTGAGAACTGTAAGATGCTTTAAAACAAGGCATAGAGGATTTAAAGGAACAGGGATAAGGCTTTATTTACTGTTTTTGTCTTCAATGTGTACATTTGTTGGACATGAAAAAAAGAATGAAAGCCGCCAGCCACCCTCAAAAAGGATTAATTCAGCAATGCACTCGTGCTGAAGAGGACGGAGGAGTATTAAAGATGTTTGTTTTGAATGTTTTAGTTTATAAGCAGCTAAAACATTTGACACTTTACAAGGAAATAGTGGAGAGAACAGCAGAAGTATATTCTCAAAATTGTCACATAATTATACTGTGCTACATAGTGTAATGGAAAGTGCTGACAACTCATAGTCAATTTATGGCAACCCCATATGGTTCTCAAGGCAAGCAATGGTGCTTTTTTCCTATTGCTGGCCTCTGGGTAGCAACCCTGGACTTCCTTGGTGGTCTCTCCATCCAAAGATTAACTAGGGTCAACCCTATTTAGCTTCTGAGATCTGATGATATCTGGCTAGCCTGGGCCATCTAAGTCACAGAGTACTAACTAATGAAGGAGAACAAGAAGAAGAGTTTGGATTTATATCCCCCCTTTCTCTCCTGCAGGAGACTCAAAAGGGCTTACAATCTCCTTTCCCTTCCTCCCTCACAACAAACACCCTGTGAGGCGGGTGGGACTGAGAGAGCTCAGAAGAACTGTGAGTAGCCCAAGGTCACCCAGCTGGCATGTGTTGGAGTGCACAGCATAATCTGAATTTCCCAGATAAGCCTCCACAGCTCAAGCGGCAGTGCGGGGAATCAAACCCGGTTCCTCCAGATTAGAATGCACATCCTCTTATCCACTATGCCACTGCTGTAGTATATAGAGTCATTTATAGTATAATAGGACTATCAGTTTGGGTTGGGTCCTATGCTACATTGAAGTTAACAAAATAACCATAGTCCAAATCAAGGGTTTTCAAAAAATCTGTACGTGTGTACGTCTGTGTTTCTTTGCCAAGTTTCTTCTTCAAGTTGTGCTGACGCACAAAAATGATCAAATCTAAAAGGAGAAGGAAAGGGCATGTGTATTGATTTTAATGGCTCTTTTATACTTGGCATTGTGCAAAAAGCATCTCTGGCTACAAGAGAGAAAAACCTTCAAACAAATATGGACGGATAAACTCCCTTCCTCTCACAAAATCAAAGGTCCTTCCACATAGCTCCTTAACTGGTGGCAGTAAGGAAGGACAACACGTAAGCAATTATTTTGCGGGAAAGGTTAAAGATACTATTGGTTCCTCTCCTGCTCATACATACCAGTGCTGCCATTTTTGTATGTACTGCTAGAAGAAGTGATAACTCCTTCTCTGCAAGAATCTACTTTGAGGATGCCAGATTTACTGCACTGATCACTGGCAAAATATGTTTGTGCAGAAATGCTTTCAAACAGCATACAGAAGGTTTTGCACAGGGCTGCCCGTTAATCTTGTGGCTTGACCTTTACCTTGAATGACTGCACAAAAGTCCACAGCAGAATTCGAATGGTGTAACCCTGGCGAAGTAGCTTGATGAGACGTGCTGCACGGAACAGTTTCAGAAAGCTCATATTGAAGCTGCTGGTATTTACCAACTGGACGGGAAAATGAGAGGAGAGAAAGATCAGAGAGTTGAAAGGGGGAAAAAATGGTATTCACACCTTATATTTTGCCTCAAATCTCCACAAAGGAGAAATAGCACTGTTACCTTGCTGTCTGTTAAGATAATTTCTGTAATGCTGCCAATTACAGTGATGAAATCGAAGATGTTCCAGGTATCACGGAAATAGTTCTGCCGGAAGAAAAGCGCACAGATCAAACCACAGGTATTTCTGCCCTTGTCCCTATCAATTGCAATCTCTGCAAGAAGGACTAGGGTTCCTCTATGGGAAGGACTATTTCTATTTTACTTGTGGGACCCAATAAGTCACGGGAAATGGAGGGAGCATAGGTAATTTAAATCTGTGGGGCAGGATGGGTTTCCATTTCCATAAGCTACTCATTTCCATACAGTTAGTCATGAATGGATGACAAAGTTGGGTTTTCACTGGATTCTCCTGTTTCCAACCAGAATTTCTATCTACCAGGCCACTGGCATTATTTTGCATTCAAGCAAGGAAATTATGAAGGGCTGGTCATCTGTCTCATTTCAGTTTTTTTGAATTTCAACCCTTTATTGGCATCAGTTAATGCGCATAAGAATGCCAAAGGCCTGTTGAGGGGCTGCCGGCCCCCCCAACTCGATCGGAGGCTGCACCTTCCTCGCTTGAGGCCCCCCTGATGGAAGTGAAGGGGCTGGCAGGCAGGGTATCTTTGATGGCAGCTACACCTCCTCCTCCCTGCCACGCTCACGCCACCCCGCTGCCAACAGGCTCTGCTGGCTCCGGCACTGAGGAGAGAGCGGGGAGGGGCCTGCTGGCCTCTGGGATGGGTCCTGATGCCACCTTGCTCCATCCTTCAGGCGGCCGCTGCCCGCCCGCCCACCCACCCACCCACCCAGGCTCCTCCCCGCCCGCAACGCCTCACAGACTAGACATCTCACAACATTAAAGTTAATACCCAACCTTAAACATCCCGGAACTCACCAAGAAACCAAAAGCTATAATTTTCAGGAAACATTCCAATGAGAAAACCATGGTAAAAGCAATATTCAGGTACTTCAGAGCCAATTCATATGTGTAAGGAGCAGAATAGTACTGCCAGAAATAAAAGAAAATAAGTGATAGAATCGTGGTTTTGGCTTGTACTTTATTCCTTTATGGCATGAACAAACCTGACAGTTTCCCTACTAGTACAGGTCTGCATTTTTTTCCACCAGAATCACTATTAAGTTCTAGTTAAGCAGTAAATCAAAAATCCAATTCTCAACATTCTGGAAAAAATCCATTTAAGAAGTCAGTATAGATAGCTTTCCAGTTGACATCAGCAAACGCCACCTCGGATCACCTCTGTGGTTTGTTCTAATATTATCTAACGCAGTCATCCTCCACAATATATATATATATATTTCACTGCAAAGCTACATGAGCATATAAAGTGGGTAAAGTATGTGCATAGGTACATCCATCAAGTCCCCACGGAAGAATAGATTTAATTATTTTGGGATAAAAACACACGCAAAAGCAGAACATTAAAGGTCTAGCACAGGACTAGTGTTTAGGATTCTGTGTCCTACGCTGGTCAATGCTGGAAGAGTTGGGAGCACCACCTCAGATGGCGGAGTTTCAGGTGATTGTGATGGGTAGTAATACTGTAGGAATCCCCCAGATCTCTGTGGTCTTAACAACAGAAACTGGGGAAAATTCTTAGAGAAGAAGAAGAGTCTCTCCTGTAGAAGACTCAAAGGGGTTTACAATCTCCTTGCCCTTCCCCCCCTCACAACAAACACCCTGTGAGGTCGGTGGGGCTGAGAGAGCTCAGAAGAACTGTGATTAGCTCAAGGTCACCCAGCTGGCGTGTGTAGGAGTGTACAGGCTAATATGAATTCCCCAGATAAGCCTCTACAGCTTAAGCGGCAGAGCTGGGAATCAAACCCCATTCCTCCCAATTAGAGTACACCTGCTCTTAACCACTACACCACTGCTGCTCTTCTTAAGGTAACATCATTGAATCACCTCCCCCCCACCCATTTTCCCTGTTTCTTCTCAAATCATCAAGGTAAGGGTCTGGAGAAGGGGGGTGGGAGGCTGCCTGTTGTCACTGGAAAAATGGTAAGCTTACTGGTGTGTATGATTTTTTAAAAACTTTTGAAGTTTTAAATCTGAAATAAAGTTTTTTTTAAGTTTTTAAAAATCATACACACCAGTAAGCTTACCATTTTTCCAGTGACAACAGGCAGTCCCCCGCCCGCCCGCCTTTTGTGTGTGTTTTTATCCCGAAATAATTAAATCTATTCTTCCACAAACACTTGATGGGTATACCCAGTGGTGGGATTCAAATAATTTAACAACCGGTTCCAGTGGTGGGATTCAAATAATTTCACAAGCACCATTTTAACAACCGGTTCTGTAGAAGTGGTGTGAACCTGCTGAATCCTACCACTGGGTGTACCTATGCACATACTTTACCCACTTTATATGCTCATGTAGCTTTGCAGTGAAAAAATATATATTGTGGAAGATGACTGCGCTACATAATATTACAACAAACCACAGAGGTGATTCTGGTTTGTCGGGGTTAAGGCTCTGGGTGGCGAACAACATTAGTAATAACACAATACAGAACAACCAATAAAGCTATCTAATAATATACCACCTGATTTGGGACAGCTTTTAAAAAGAGACTGGAAAACAGCAATAAAATGTTTAATATGTTACATGACAACAAACCCAAATTTGTTACCTAGAAAAATCTGCTCCCAAGACCATGGGCAGCTGCTGCTTGTCACAGTATACAATAACAGATGTCATGGATCAACAGTCTGACTCAGCAACTTCATACGGGTTCATAATTCTCAGTTGCTTTGTTCCTATCAGAGGATTTGGATCTGGAGAAGATGATGATTCCCCACTTGGGTGCAGAGGCATACCACCCAAGGGGACATATGGGGACAAATCTTCCCTGGCTGTGGCCATTTTATTAATTAATTAATTAATTAATTAATTAATTAATTAATTAATTAATTAATTAATTACTGAGTTTTGTATACTGCCTTACCCCCGAAGGGCTCTGGGCGGTGGACAGCATAAATTTACAACATATACAATTAAAAGCCCATTAAAGTAAAACACAGCGGTCAATATAATAAAACAGCGTCAGCAATAAAACCCTTATTAAAACCCTTCCAAAGCGGGGGAAAGGGGTCCCATAGATGGTAAAGGGACCCCGAACACAGGAGAACAAAGGGGGCACTTATCAGCGGCTGGACACTCCAAAAGCCCAGTGGAACAACTCCGTCTTGCAGGGCCTGCAGAACTCACCAAGATCCTGCAGGGCCCGGACAGCTGGAGGAAGAGTGTTCCACGAGGCAGGGGCCAGGGCCGTAAAAAGGGGTGGAAAATTTAGTCATGTGGGGGGTGGAAAATCGCCTTCCCCCTGGGTCCATACATTGTCTTCAAGACCTGGTGCAAAAAAAGTTGTTTGACTGTGGTGGGGGAGGGCAGCAGTCGAAGTAGGGGGGGCAGAAAACTCAGATTTTGCACCAGGCTACCCTAGATACATCTCTGCTTGGGTGGCAACCATTTTAAAAGAACCCAGTTGCCTCATTAAGCAATCCCTGCAATTGTCAAGATGTTCACCTCACCTTCATCATGAGGACCACAGTATTAAGTGCAATCATGGCCATGATGGTATATTCAAATGATGGGGAGACCACAAAGTGCCAGACCCGGTACTGGAAGGTGTGTCGGTTTTGAGGCATGTAGCGGGTGAGAGGCTTGGCGCTGATAGCAAAGTCAATGCAAGCTCTCTGGAAGAAGGGGGAAAAGGAAGTCAATGGACTGGTGTATTATCGTTATCATTACTTATCACTAAACAACACTCAAAGGCAGTGGTGGGATCCAAAAAGTTTAATAACAGGTTCCGATGGTGGTGGGATTCAAACAGTAGCGCCACCGCACACACGCACCTCCATTCCTTATTGGACAGGGAGGTTGCTTTAGTAATCCCTTCTCAGCACTCAGAAAAAAGTTAGTGAGAACTGGTTGGATCCCACCTCTGCTCAAAGGGTACTATGCCCCTTCCACACATGCAGAACAGCAAAATCCACTTGCAAACAATTGTGAGAGTGGATGGAAAGTACATTATTCTGCATGTGCGAAAGGGGCCTAAAACTTTAGAAAAGAGAGAATACGTCCATGCCTAAATGGTTCTGCAGACTTCTGGGAGAACAGGTAGCTTAGAAATAGGCATGCAAAAATAGGCCTACAGGTAGCCAAGCTAGTCAAAGTCTAGTCACTCGGTGCAAGAGAGAAAAACCGGCAACAAACCGCCTGTGACAAAAGGAAACCAATGTGCGTGAGAGTGTTTATAGTTGCTGTTAGCTCCAGACTGGCCCTCTAGGACAGTGGTGGCGAACCTTTGGCACTCCAGATGTTATGGACTACAATTCCCATCAGCCCCTGCCAGCATGGCCAAGCAGGGGTTGATGGGAATTGTAGTCCATAACATCTGGAGTGCCAAAGGTTTGCCACCACAGCTCTAGGATCACCTGACCTTCAGGTGTCTTGGCTCTTTTTCTCCCTTTACCTGTCAGCTATCTAACTGGCACAGACTGAAGGGAACCAGCACCTGGTCTGTAATGCTCATAGTATCAGTCACATAATTCTTCAAGCTCAACATTTAAACAGACCAGGAAAAGAAATGAGCATCACAATGCTATAATTTTGCAGCTTGCTCACTTCCTGTGGCAGCCATTTTATGGTTGTGCCCACCACCACAGGTCAGAAATCAAAAGGAGCCTGCAGGCTCAAGGAGGGTGGGGATTCCTGCCCTAAGGTTAACAACATGCTGGAACCATAATGCTAATAAACTGCATGCTACTGTGTGCATGGAAGGACCGAAGTTACAAGGAACTAATAGGCCTTAACCAATGCTCCCAAACTTGGTGCCCAGACAACGAAATCTAGATGTGTAGTGCATGTACCTTAAGAGGTACTTACAGTGATACAGACAAGTACACGTGTCGCACTCTCACTTAGAGCAGGAACAGTCTGAATCTAAAGGTTGGGAAATGCTCGGAAGGATCCATCGGGACCCCGTTCAACCCAAAAACACTTTCTTTCCCACCAAGCCTCTCGCCTGTTAGTTCACATTACCTCGTTCTTCTCCAGACTGCACTCCTCCATCATTTTGTCCCCTTGCTCCTGGAAAGTGATGATGATGAGAGCCACAAAGATGTTCACAAAGAAAAAAGGGAAGACGACAAAATACACCACGTAAAAAATGGACATCTCCATGCGGTTGCTACGGCTGGGGCCGCGGTCCTCCTCGGTCACGTCCACTGAATGTTGCAAGACCCTGGAAACATAGTGGGGGGGGGGGAGGGGCAGAGAAAGAGAGCATGAAGGGTCACATACAAATGGAATATCCATCCTCCAGGTTGATGCCCTTGACAGTATTACTAGGAGAACATTACTAGGAGCAGCTGTGGCGTAGGAGGTTAAGAGCTCGTGTATCTAATCTGGAGGAACCGGGTTTGATTCCCAGCTCTGCCGCCTGAGCTGTGGAGGCTTATTTGGGGAATTCAGATTAGCCTGTGCACTCCCACACACGCCAGCTGGGTGACCTTGGGCTAGTCACAGCTTCTCGGAGCTCTCTCAGCCCCACCGACCTCACAGGGTGTTTGTTGTGAGGGGGGAAGGGCAAGGAGATTGTAAGCCCCTTTGAGTCTCCTGCAGGAGAGAAAGTGGGGATATAAATCCAAACTCATGATCCACATTAGGGCATACCCCATATGAGAAGCTGATCTGTACATGCATCAGAGTCATGCTAGGCAAGTGGTGGAGAACCTATGGCATGAATGCCAGAGGTGGCACTCAGAGCCCTCTTTGTGGGCACATGCGCCATCGCCCCAATTTGGGCACTTGGCAGTGGCATAGCATCAAGGGGGAAAGGGGTGTGCAACACACTGGGGTCCAGGAGTGTGATGGGTGTTTTGGGGCGTTCCAGGGCAGGGCGGGGGCAGACAGGGCTGTGGCAGAGGTGCAGGGCACATGCGTGCCCTGGACGCAGTTTCCCCTTGCTCCGCCCCTGGCACTCAGTCTCTAAAAAGGTTCGCCATCACTGTGCTAGGCTTTTCTATTTCCATATTTTGGGGGAGTATACATTTGAATTACCCTTCATCCCATGTAAAATTTTACAGCTCACTGCATACTTCCAGACAACGGAGAAGAACATATCCTCTTTCCCCAATACTCCTTTTTGTCTACATGGAAGCAATTTAAAAATTTTCATAATTAATAATTACAATTAGTCAACAATTTCTTGTTTGAAGTGTCCGTGGTTCAGAATAAGGAACGCTGTTTGAATTTGCATCGTAGGTTGATTGGCACTCATGGTTTGCCCCTGGTTTGGAAAATTCCACCCACTGTAGACAGTTGTCAAGCATCGGCCTGCTAACATCTCCTTGGATGAGGGAGAGATGGAGGAAGCCAGCCCCAGACCTTGGAAGCTGCAGGAAGACCCACCAGGCAAGGCGGAGACTCCATCTGGTGCAGAAGAGGAGTCTCAGGGTGAGGTCAGTGCTCCTTGCCCTCAGCCTCACAGTCCATGTTCTGAGGCTGAAACAGAAGCACTGTAGCTGTCAGCCTCACAGCTAGGCAGGCAAGGAGGGAGAGGAAGAGTGATGGTGGAATGCAAGCCTGGAAGCACAGCACCAGTATTGGAATTTTCTGAACAATATATATTCAGAGATATACTTAAGTTCAGAGGCGTAGATACAAGGTGACCGGGGGGTGCGCATTGCACCGGGCTCGCACATGGGGAGGGGGGCAGCAAAAATTTCAGGTTTTTTTTAGTGTTTTTCAGTTTTTGGCCTGCAGGAGTGCAGTTTTTAGGCTAGCAGCACCAAAATTTCAGGAAGTTTTCAGGGGACTCTCATGATGATACCACTCAAGTTAGGTGAGATTTGGTTCAGGGGGTCCAAAGTTATGGACTCCCAAAGGGGTTGCCCCCATCCCCCATTGTTTCCAATGGGCGCTAATAGGAGATGGGGGCTACACCTTTGAGAGTCCATAACTTTGGACCCCCTAAACCAAACTTCACCAAACCTGGCAGGTATCATCAGGATAGTCTCCTAAAAATACCCTGAATTATTATGCTGCTAGCCTAAAAACTGTGCCACCTGCAGGCCAAAAACTGAAAAAACACTAAAAAATACAAAAAACACAAATGAATGGGGGGGGGGGGGGAAGAGAGAGCAACACTCAGATTTTGCACCGGGCTCCATTTTCCCTGGCTATGCCTCTGTTAAGTAGGTAGCAGAGATGCACACTGGCAAAAATAAAGATATGCAGAGATTGTGAGTTTGCCTTTAAGAAAGAAAGTTTACTCGCATAAAACAAGGAAAGGTCCCATGGGTGAAAAATACGAAGTGCTATGCTAACAAGATACACAGTTAAGATTACATTTTGTCTCTATCTAACTAGCAAGCCTGGTGGCTTACAGCAAGGAGCCTTCATCCTGATCTCAAACAAAGAAACAGAGTTAACTTTGTAACCTCCGGTGTACGTGGTTCCCAATGTGCAAGCTATGGTGATCTGCTGACCAATTACTGACCAACAGAACAGGTCATAAAACTGTGACCTAAACAACTGCTCCACATACAAACAGTTAACCTTTCTGTACTGGAGTGCATGGGAGACGCTTGCAAATCCCAACACCAGTCAACCCCTGCCTCTGAGCTTGAGTCAACATGGGATCTCATCAGGGCTGACAGCAACTTTCCCACAACAACAAATCTTTTCAAAAATTCCTTCGTTAATGGGATGGTGTAAGGCTGATTCTAATGTAATTAGAAAAGGCGAAAGAAAATACTCACTGCGGCCACCCTTCTCCGGTGGAGACCGTAAAGAGCGTAAGCAAAGCCCAGATGATATTGTCGTAGTGGAATTCGTGACGCTTCCATTCTCGACATTTTACCTCCATCGTGTTTTTCTCGTGGTCCACATAGTTGCCTCTGTAAAGTTGGAAGAGATCATTAGCCCGTTGATGTACTGTCTGAATGATAAAAGAAGGAAGACTTGGGTCCACTTTGAGTGAGAAAGGGAGGCTACAAATAATGCCTATTAAACAAAAATAAAAAATATGCCTTCAGATGTTGTGCTGGGATAACAGGGAATTTGACTTCTTTTTTGGAGAGATGGAATAGTTTTAACCAAGTTTGGAAAAGGTGGTAAAATGGTAGGGGAAAGCATTTACCCCCATGCAAAATGGGGAATATTTTTACAACAGTGGGACAGAAATGTGCACCTGGGAGTACTAAAATCTGTCCCTACTTCCAGCCCACCCCTACTCCCCAAAGTCTCTCCTGATGCATTTTCCCCTTCAGTTGGGTTCTGATACTAGAACTCAAAACTTCTCTGGTTAGAGGGCATACATTAAACAGCTATTCAGGAAAGGAGTCCTCCCATTAAATATGGCTACAAAAACCCGACAGTGTGTCAGACTGAGGAATATTGGGTTGCCTAAGGCCCACCAACATTGTGGGAGTTTTGAGCCTGTGACATTCTCAGCTCACGTTCTTAGCAACTACCATTCACCACCTCAACACAGAAAATAAACTCCTGTTTGGCCCTTTCCCCACTTACCTTAAGCCCCGCGCTACTCTCCTAAAGTAGTGCGGGGTCCAGCTGCGCTCCCCACTTCAAGGGTGGCGAGAACGCAGCCGCCCTGACGCTGCCTCTCTCACGCCCCCTCAGCGTGCGGCATCCCAGGCGCTCTTCTTAAAAACGCCTTTTGATGACCCCGCGCTCGTGGGAACGCCTGGGCGCGCACCTGGGATGCCGCGCGCTGAGAGCAGCGCGCAGCATAGGGGGGATGGAAGAGAGTGGGGAAAGGCCCTTTGATTCAGATGTGAAATGGGACGCTGCAGTTGTTTAGCAGCTACTAGGAATGAGTGGTGAATGGAAAATTAGAACGCTCTACTTCCTCTACCAGTAAAGGGCCTTGTACCAGTAAAAGGTCTGCTGGTGGAAGACAAAATAGTGATAATTTCAACCCCACTGCTAGCTCCACTTGCTGGGAAGCTTGGCCCCCCTCCCCACAATGCCTTTGGGAAAGCCACAGAAGACTGACTGTGCCTTGCCCTGTGCCTCTTAGCAAAGCTGGTTCAAGGTGTTTTTATTGTTCCAAATAATGTGCATCTATGATCTCCTGGCCTGGGCTGCCAGTGCCTGGGTCCAAGCTGCAGGGGTTTTGTTTGGACATGGGTGGCAGTGCAGGCGCAAGAGTGGATGCCCATTACCTCCCATGCCATCAAAGGCTGGAAGTGATGGAGACCCTTCCAGGCATCAGTGCCCACCTCCCCTTCCCTCAAGAAGTCAATAGGTGGCTTGGTCTGAGAACCAGCTCTGACAAACAGAGAAAAAGACAGGATAAAAGAAGACCAGTTCCCTTTGGTCTTCTTCTCCCACTGAAACAAACTTAAGGTTATGTCATTCTATTTGTGACAGGGTCAGTTCTGGGTTCTGGAGATCCTCAGACACCACCAGCCCTGCCTCCCAATGCCTTCTTCCCAGCTCTCCCCCAACTACTTGTGCACTCTTCCTGCTCATCTTCCCATAGCCTGGTGTGTGGGCAAAGGGCCCGAGGCAGCGGGCCTGACCAAAAGCTCTGGGCCCTGGCAGCATCCCCACCATAAGTCATACTGATACCAGGGCTAATTTGGGCACATCCCTTGCCTTTCATCCCTGCCTCCTTCTGCCTCTCTTTCTTATTGCCATGGCTCCCCTTCTGCAGAATTTTGATGGTGAGCTCCTTAGAGAAAAAAAAATACCCTGTCTTTTTGATTATAATATCCTGTAATAACAAACATCCATCACATATGCTGATGACACTGTCCATAGTGATAGGAATGGTCCATTTTAAGGTAAAAGTATTCAACATCATGTAGCGGGTTTGAAAATATGACAAAAATTGCAAATGAATCGGAGGCGGGAGGAAAAAAAACAGATTGATCTGAAAAGATTAAACTGCATGGTATTTTTCGCAACTTCTCTCATTTCAAATGTGTCCACTGAAGCCCACATTTTCAGTGTTTCAGAATAAGAGGATCCTACGACGACGCTACATGCATTCCCAAGTGTAATTAGGCATCTGCTCTGTTGATGAAAATGACACACGCATTCTTAATTATGTCTAAAAGGCATTTTCAACTTCTCTTTGATTCTAGCTCATTCTAGATTTCTGGCCTGGCTCTCTCTGCTGAATGATTGAGCCCAGTGTTGGGCTCAATATTAGCAATAATTCCTACTAAAGGATTTAAAACATAACTGAGAATGACAATGGGAATAGCTCAGGAGGAGTCCTTGGTTTCATGCACTAGTGAATTGGATCAGAATTCTGATATCAAAAGATAGGGCCATCCACCTGGTGATCACATAGAAAGCAGGAGGAGGGAGGGGGGAGGCAGTGGCGGAGCTACAAGGGATAGGGGGTGCGCCGTGCACCAGGTACAGGCCCGTCCCCCTGTCCCACGCCTCCATGGCTCCCTCTTGCAGCGCCCCCCACCCCCTTCCCACACTTACCTTAATTCCTTTCCTTTTCCTAGAACTTTTTCAGGCTGAAAAAAGGCCTGTTCACAGTACAGGCTAAAAACGGCCTGAGGAAATATAGTTCCCAGGAGACCTTGGGGCTCACAAGCTCTCCTGGGAAGTATAGTTCCCATCAGGCCATTTTTAAGCCTGAACTGTGAATGCTTCCCCAGGGATGGCGTTTTTGCCATCCCTGGGGCGCTCTATTCTGCCCCTGCGGAAAGGGCCCTACATGCATAAGTTTGCTTAGGATTGAACTGCAAGTCAGGCTGATGTTGCCTTCAACCAGAATGAAAATGGGGTAGGTTGCTCAAGGGTTAACCATCCAAAAAGCACCTAGACTATATGGCTACTGGTATTAATGCACCAATGTCTCTGATGTTCAATATACATATGCTCAAACAATTACAAATAAGCTTTTATACTGTTTTAACATAAACAATATCTACATAGGCTTATTACCAAGAAACAATATCCCCATGGGCTATCATCAGAGGTGGGATCCAACCAGTTCTCTAGAAGTGGTTACTAATTTTTTCTGAGGGCCGAGAAGGGGTTACTAAAGCAACCTCCCTGCCCAATAGGGACTGGAGGTGCGTGTGTGTGGCGGCGCCACTGTTTGAATCCCACCACCATTGGAACCTGTTATTAAAATTTTTGGATCCTACCACTGGCTATCATTCCCCGGTTGTTGAATAACTTCGTATACCTTCACCGGAACGCATTGAGACCAGAGCGGAGTAACAGGCCAGAGTCTCTACCCTGGAGAGCCAGCTCTTATACAGCTAAGCAAAACAAAAAAGGATTTTGTATAGCCTTTTTTAAAGGGTTATTTTGGAAGACTACAAGATAACGGGCCATTGTGAAGGTATATGAAGTCATTCAACAACTGGGGAATGGCAGCCCATGAGGATATTGTCTGATGTCCATTTTGTTGTGAGCCCTTTGTAGAGGGACTATTTGGTTTATGTTTCTTTGTAATAAGCCTGGGTAGATATTGTTTATGCTGAACAATATAAAAGCTTGTTTGTAAACGTTGCTGATGTTGCCTTGGCGACAGCTGCCTCAACTGGCCTGCCTGGCTGACCAGTCAGTCTAGCCTCTGGGCCCTGACCTTCACGCTTCCTCTGCCTGTGTCCTACCTTTGACAGGTTGATAGATCTCTCTGAAGAAATATACTGGTCAGTTTTGCTTTGCATGTGTACATCTACTGAAAAGCACATGTTTTTTTAAATGAGATAGGGGGTGGGAGGGTCATCTCCTCTTGTATTGTCCAGCCAGCCTGTTAAGATCCTCTTCACAAGACCTGATCTCTGCCCCCCTGAAATGAGGCACAGGGAGACCAGACAGGGCTTTTTCAGTGGTAGCACCTCATTTTTGGAATGACCTAACTGTTGTGATTCACCAGGTGTCTATCTTATTGACCTTTAGATGCCAGGCCAAAATGTTTCTATATACCAAGGTGTTCCCAGATAAGCGTATGGTAGAGTGTGGAAAGCCAAGTATTTTATAGAGGAAGCTAGATTGTATTCTTTCAACGGAGTTGTTCCATGCAGTTATTCATAAAGGAACTCCATAGAGAAGTTGCTGAACTACCTTGGAGTTGAAAACCTTTAGAGCTGCTGGGACATATCCCCTTACCCTGGTATGAAAAGAACTTACCACCGCTGAAAACATACAGACACCCCTGCCCCCCCAGATAAGCCTCCACAGCTCAGGCGGCAGAGAGGGGAATCAAACTTGGTTCCTCCAGATTAGAGTACACCTGCTCTTAATCACTACATAGAGCTACTTTTAATTGCTTCAAGAGCTGCTGGTCGCTCCCGAGGGACTTTCTGCCCACCCCTGCTTGAGTGTATACCTACATGCAGTCCTTCTCTGTATCCTTTGAACTGTCTGTACAGTAGAAGAATTTGCCCTTGAACAGCTGGACAGCGATGACAGCAAAGATGAACATGAAGAGTTTGTAGACGATGAGGATGTTGAAGACATTCTTCAGCGATGTTACAACACAGTCGAAGACAGCCTAGGGAGGGAGTGAGGAAAGCCCAGAAAGTGTGATTCATCACAGGCAACCAATCATTTTTTTCTCAAAGAAGGGACTCAAAACTAGCATTTGTCACAGCATTTTCTTTGCTGCATCAAGGCAAACAACATGTATAGAACACTCCAGGAGTGCAAGGACATCAGCAACAACTGGGCCATTTATAATATCGGGCAATCTTTTCAACCATGAGAGTTTAAGCAGCCACACTGGTCTATGGAATAATCCATTCTGAGTGCCACTGCAACTATCTTTGCTTTATTGTAGGAAATACCACATTAAGCTTGTTTCATATGTTATTTTTGTTTGCTGGTTAAGACTGTAAGAATAAATTATCTATCTACCAAATCAAGCTAGGCAAAGAGAATGGTTTTTCAACTGAAGATGGTCTGGGAATGAATTCTGTCTAAGGGAATTTGACCTTCAGCCACTAGATAACATTACTGACTTTTGCCATCCGAATTCATCTCCAGTTTCATCAATATAAGAACCATATTTTCCCTCTGCTCTTGACCCTTTACAAAACCTGTGAAGTCCATTCTGTTCTAATGAGACGTTTGATTAACAGCTTCTCAAATAAATGGGTTTCCTTCTTCCCAGAAGGTTTAGATTCCACCTAAAATCAGCCCCACTGAGTGTCATCTCATCTAATTAGGTCTGCAACTTGTTCTGTCCTGCAAGATGCAGACCACGTTGGAAATATCTTGCCAACCATCATTTCTCTCTTTGAAATATCCAGCCCAATTAAGAGCTCTGGAGAAGAAGAGTTTGGATTTATACCCAGCCTTTCTCTCCTGTCAGGAGACTCAAGGTGACTTACAAACTCCTTCCCCTTCCTTTCCCCACAACAGACACCTTACGAGATAGATGGGGCTGAGACCGTTCTGAAGAACGGTGACTAGCTTAAGGTCACCCAGCAGGCTTCATGTGTAGGAGTGGGAAAACAAATCCAGTTCACTCGGTAAGAGTCTACCGCTGAAGTAGAGGAATCAAACCCCGTCCCCCAGATTAGAGTCCACCTGCTCTTACCCCACGCTATCCCACACTGGCATTGAAAATACTGTGCAGACGATGTATTGTCGAAGGCTTTCACGGCCGGAATCACTGGGGTGCTGTGTGGTTTCCGGGCTGTATGGCCGTGTTCTAGCAGCATTCTCTCCTGACGTTTCGCCTGCATCTGTGGCTGGCATCTTCAGAGGATCTTCAGAGGCATCAGATCCTCTGAAGATGCCAGGCACAGATGCAGGCGAAACGTCAGGAGAGAATGCTGCTAGAACACGGCCATGCAGCCCGGAAGCCACACAGCGCCCCACTGTGCAGACTGTTTTGTGATATTATGATTGGCTCTAATAAAAAGTATTACATGGCATCTGTTATTTTGATTTTACAGACTCACAAATGCTTCAGTGTGGTCTGCGTAGCTTACCTTTGTTGCAACACAACAATCAACAGGCTGAGGGAAATATTTAGATCCCTGAACTGAGAGAAAGGAGCCTACAAAAAGCAGTTTTAGTATAGAGATAAAATTAGTGACAGGATTACAAGCTTCCAGATCAGTGGCAGCAGCAGAGCACAGGGTGACCAGAGGCAAAGCATTCAATAGCTATGCAGAGCAGAGATTTTGAGTCAGTATTGCTTCTCTTGTTCCTGCGTGACTAAGGGGCCACAACCTTAAATCGGCTTGTCATTCCTTCTTTTTAGGGAATCTTGGGAATGTAGTTAACAGAGGGTGGGGTGTCTCCTCAGGAGCTTTAAATTTTGTTTATCACATTTACATTTTGCCTTTTGGCCTTATTAAAGGCTTCCAAGACAGCTAACACAATGATCTAACATAAAAGGACAATTTATATCAATAAGCCAGCAAACCAAAGACAAAGAACTTGTCAAGCAGCTAAAACCCAAAAGAAGAGTTTGGACTTATCGCTGCTCACAAACTCCTTTTCCCTTCCTTTCCCCACAACAGATGCCTCGTGAGGAAGGTGGGGCTGAGAGAGTTCTGAGAGAACTGTGACTAGCCCAAAGTCACCCAGTAGGAATGTAGGAGTGCGGAAACACATCTGGTTCACCAGATAAGCCTCCGCCACTCAAGTGGAGGAGTCAGGAATCAAACCCAGTTCTCCAGATTAGAGTCTACTTGCTCTTAACCTCCACACCGCACTGTCTTTCCGAACACCCAGCAGATGCAATCCTATTGCTTAGGCTTAAGATGCAGATCTGGTGGTATAGCAGGCATCCCTCCAATGCAATGGCATTTCGTGATTTCTGCTGATTCCTTCCTCCTGCTGCTCACACTCATTTTGACACCACGTTGTTCCACAGGAGCACAATCTAAGCATGGCTACAAGTGGCTGAAGCATATGTAAAGGAGAGTTGACCCTCCCAGTGCAACTCTATTCACACTGCTTTGGATCCAAGCCTTCACTTCCAGCTCCTGAGTTATTTCACCAACTAAAAGCCAGACTATTTGAACAGGAATACCAAATTCTTTTAAGTAAAGCACAGAGCTCTTGTTCCCCATTGTTTTTTGGAATTACTCCCCAGAAATTCTACCCTGCTACTTACTTGGACCAACTGGTAAATTATAACCAGAGCAAGTTGTAACTCCTTTCCCTCAGCTTTACTCCAAGGTCGTTTTTCTAATATCGCTCATCTTGAGCGCCGCTGCCGGTTCTATCTCCATAGGCCAGACTCGCTTGCTCATGTCTTACTTCACTGCCCTAAACAAAATAATCTTAGATCTGACCTGGTTGTGTTATTTCCTACAGGATTTGCGTCTCTTCCAGACAAAATAACAATGATTAAGTTACTGAAAAACCCTGAGGTAGAAATATCCGAAGCTGTAGGCACATTCTTAATACATGTTTTGCATGCCTTGTAATAATATTCTTTTAACTGTAAGTTATTTAGTTTTAACTGTTTGGGGTTTTTTCTTCCTAATGCTTATTAAAGGTTTCTGAAATCTGATACATAATTATATCAAAGGTGCTAAAGATTACCCTTTGCATTTGGTCATCCTAAAAACAAGCACTGCTGTGGACAAACAGATTTGGTCATAGCAGTGGGATATGAGTCCTGGTCTTCCACAGCTCCCTCAGGGATGTGGTCAGTGGCAATTTCTGCCAGTGGTTCATCATGGGAAACCATTTCAGCAGCTGCTTAGGAGAAGAACGACAACTGTTGGCACTTCAGCGGTGAAGAAGACAATACCTTGAGTTTGGGCAGCCGCTTGATGGTCTTCAAAGGCCTCAAGACTCGCAACACACGAAGAGACTTTATAGTTTTTATGTCCCGGCCTTTATTGGTCCTGCGGAGTTAGGGAGGAGAAACAATCCACCCAAAACAAAAGAAACAAAAGGGAAAGAACTTCTCAAACACAGGCTGAACTCACCAGAGCTCTTCAGCAACAATCATTTCTTTTTTTTGATAAGTCCTCAGGATTTAAAATGGACGCCATAGAGGCCTTTAATGGGGCGCAGAAATTGGGGAGGGAAAAACAACCACCTTTCATAACACTCAATAGTTTCCAGACTTCCTACGTTTCTGGGAACCCCTTCCACATTGATCTTTTCTGAGGAGATCCCCATGTGCTGCAAAAGATTATGGGGGCATCCTGTGAGACACATTCAATTCAAGCAACGGGGAGCTGACGTGTAGGAGAAGAATGGTCTTTGTATACACACAGCATTTTAGAGAAATGTGTCAGCCACTATTGTTCTTCTTATTGAAGAACTCCTGAGCAGCTTTTGACAAACCCCAGGGTTTCCCTGGAACACAGCTGGAAAACCTTCGTTCTGGCTTACACCGGGGCCAGGGTTTAAGTCATATATTGGAAAGAGATTTGTATGTGTAGGAATCCATGGTGACAACCATCAGGCATCTTGAGAGCATAAAAGGTAGCAACAGCTTGAGAGTATTCCCTTGTCGCTTGAACTGACTGCCAACTTCAAATCTTATTATTGCGAGAAAGAGTGAGATAACAAGGTTAAAACAGGTGATCTGACACTCTTGCTGAGTTAGACCATCTGTCACAAAGGCATTGTGCCACTGCGTCCTATGTGTCATAAGATCACCTTGCCTGGCAGGTCTGAACAATTATTCACTTCTCCCTTTTCAGATTTCTTTCATCAAGTGACAACAGTAGAATGCCTCTTTGCCAGAGTGCTTTCAGAGAGTTCGACCAACGTAAGAATGTATACTTATATGTAATACATATCTTGACCTTGTATGGCCCAGACTAGTCTGATCTCGTCAGATCTTGTAAGCTAAGCAGGATTGGCCCCAATTAGTATTTGGATGGGGGACCACCAAGGAGCTCCAGCAATGCCATGACCATGAAGGCAATGGTTAACCACCTCTAAATGTTTCTTGTCTTGAAAACCCAACAGGGTCAGCATTACTTAGCTGGACCTTGATGGAAATTTAGACACATATATAATACATAAATGTCCAAATCTTCCATACAGGAATCAATGGACTTAGAAGGATGTAACTGTGAACAGGATTGCACTATAGAGCTAATAAGTTAAAGTTAAAGGAGTGTAGATTTATGTTGAACATTAGGGCCCCTTCCGCACATGCAAAATAATGCACTTTCAATCCACTTTCAATCCACTTTGCAGCAGGATTTTACTGTGCGGAATAGCAAAATCCACTTCCAAACAATTGTGAAAGTGAAGTGGAAGTGCATTATTCTGCATGTGCATTGAAAGTGGATTGGAAGGGGCCTTAGGCAGAATAATGCACTTTCAATCCACTTTCAATGCACTTTGCAGCTGTGCAGAATAGCAAAATCCACTTGCAAACAGTTGTGAAAGTGGATTGAAAATGTGTTATTCTGCCTGCCCAGAAGGGGCCTAAGAGAAACTTCAAAATGGTACAAGCCATTCAGCAATAAAGCCAGTTATTGTGGCGGTGGGGAGGGGGGCTCTCCTGCATTGAAGAACTTCAAATAGACGCTGGATTGCCATGTCTCAGGAATGCTCTCATTTTGGATTTCCAGCATTAGGAAGGTAGTGGGACTAGATGGACTTTTAATTAGAGGACTTTACGATTATAAATTGTACCTCCATTTTCAAAAATATTGAAGTGCTACAAATTTCACACCAGAAAGTTTTCAACTTGGAGATTCCAGTCAGTGCAGAATAGTGCAGCTTAGCTATTATCAGGAACCAGGTGGAGCAAACATATTGCTCAGAGGCGTAGCTCCAAGGGGGCGGCGGTGTGTGTGTGCATGTGTGCTCATGATGCATGCGCCCCGTGGGGGGTGTGGCGAGGGCGTTCTGGGGTGGACCGGGTGCCTTCCCCCCTTGCTACGCCTCTGATATTACTCCAGATCTTCATTTACATTGGATTCAATTCAAGATATTGGCTATCCCATACAAAGACCTTCATGGCCTAGGAACCTCATATTAATAGGACTGCCTTTCTCCATACTACAGCCTGATAGCATTGTTCATCTGAGCAGGGTCTTCTGTTGTTGACACCTAGCAAATGGCCAAGATTAATAAACACCCGTGCACGGGCATTCTCTGTTGTGGCCTTAGTGGCATAGCTTGGGGGTTGGAGTCAACTACGAAACTAAAGGTGGATAGGTTCAGTGTTCAGTCTGAGCCTGATCATCCTAGTCTAAATCATTTTTATACAGATTTGGACTACTGAGGCTGAAATAGAAAATAGTAAAGGTTATCTGTTACCCACATTAATAGAAATTAAATAAACAATTATTTAATTGATGTGATACATCTAGACATTATCCCACTGCATTATGGAACAGCTTTAGTTATATGATGGAATTTTTTAAATATAAAACTGCCATAGAAATGTGGTTAGAGAATTAACTATGTACACATAATTCTGAAAGATTAGAAATTGCCCCTTGATACCTTTTAGAATTGTCACTGTCAAGGAATGAGAACAAGTGGTTTACAATGTTCCTTTTTTATATGAACAATGAATCAAATTAATATCCTTATTAGCTAGGAAATGAGAAAAACACTTTTCACTTTTTTCTGCTGAACCTGTAATTAAACCTAGAAATTTAAACAAAATAGTGTATAGCGACTTTGGAACTAATATAATCGGAAAGCCAAAATACAGAGTGGCTGTTACCTATCAAACTGGATGTGTACATTCAGTGGTGGGATTCAACTAATTTAACAACCAGTTCTGGTGGTGGGATTCAAACAATTTAACAACTGGTTGTTTACAAGCACCATTTTAACAACCGGTTCCACCAAAGCAGCGCGAACCTGCTGAATCCCACCACTGTGTACATTCATCACAAAACACTTCAGACGATGAAAAACACTGATGTTATTAGAAAAAAACTAATAGAGCCAGCGTAAAAACCAGCAGGATTAGAGTTTTGAATTTTTGAGCTACTTTTGAACTATTAATTGGAAAGTTTATGAGCCCCATAAAAAAACCCAACTCTCTTTGCCAAACATCCTTGAACAATTTCTGAAGGAAGAGTCTTCAGGAGAAAGGATGCTTATGATTTAAGTGCTCCATTTGTAAGGATTCAGACAATAGTTAGCACAACAACAGACCTAACCTGAAACAAACGTAAACATAACACTAAGTAAAACTTGTTCAACAAACAGCACATTCAAAGCTTTCGTACAAACACTAGAATTACATTGACCTCACACACTGTATGTCCTTGAGTACAATCAGCGTTCACAGAATGAATATATCTTATTCCTTGCAATTGCCGGCCATGGCTGTCATGATGATCCATTTCACAAAAAAACTTGATGTAGTTCTTATATAATGTTTTTCATATTTCTATATAACCGCAGAGTCATATCGTACTCACATATTGAAAATGGGCCCATAAAGAAAGACTGTAAGCTTTAATTGGCTTGTACTGCAGATTAATTGCGCAAACTTAAGTTCATTAATTGCTGCAGGCCAATTTTAATTGGTATGGGCAAATTTTAATAGCTGGGAACTCTGAATACAGGGCCATGTTCTGGTCCAGATTTATTATCGTAATAAGAGTTCAAAAATGAAACAAGCTTTCCTACTAATAAAGAGTGACATTTTGATATCTGTATATCATGTTTTGGGAAATATGCAAATACATTTAAATTATTTGATCAATTAAAACACTTTATTAAACTGAATATTTCTTACTTGATTGGAAATCACATTATGTCAGAATGTTGTTTAATTAGTCATTGAGTAATTTTTTAACATTGTACTTCCTCTAAGAAGCAGAGGTGGTACACACAGTTCTCCTGAAGAAGAACAGTTGGTTATACCCTGCTTTTCTTTTCTGTAAGGAATTTCAAAGCAGTTTCCCTTCCCCTCCCTACAATAAGCACCTGGAGAGGTAGGTTGGGCCAGAGGCATAGCTATGAGGGGACGGGAAGCTGCGCTGTGCACCGGGTGCATGCCAGTGGGTCACATGGCGGGTGGAAAATTGCCGCAATCCCTCACCTATCCCCCTTCCCCCTTCCCCCCCCCCCACTAACCTTAGGCTTAATTTAAAGCAACTGGTAGGAACTACACTTCCCAGGAGACCTTGCGAGCCCCACTCCCTCAGAGAGGTCTTTGTAGGCGTTGGGGCTCGCAAGGTCTCCTGGGAAGTGTAGTTTCCACCAGGCTGCTTTAAACTAAGGAAAGTGGGGGAAGGAGCAGGGGAAGGGGAAAGGAGGGTAGGGTGCCATTTTGACCTGGGCACCATTTTACGCCCCCACCCACCACTGGGTTGGGCTGATAGAGTTGAAACTAGCTGTGACTAGGCCAAGGTCAGCCAGCAGGTTCACCACCACACTAATTCTGGCCAGCCTGCCAAGCCTATTCTTTTACAGGGGTTTAGCCTACTCCATCACACTAACTGCCCCACCCCCTGCCACCTCAGCAAACACCAAACACAAATGGCAATTTAAAACCATCCCAACACTACTACTACCACTGCCAACCTCACTAACCATGCTACTGCTACCGATCACGAAATTAATCCACAATACCATTTAAGAGACTTAGGCTAACCCTAAACCCAGGGCCTTCAAAGACTTAAATATAACCCATGCTGATTGTAAGTCACCTTGAGACTCCTTAAAGGTAGAAAAAAAGCAGCATATAAAAACCAACTCTTCTTCTTACTGAGGTACAAAGGGCCAAACTATCATGTTATATTTTGCATGAGTTCTCCCTAAAACAGCTGCAAGTTCCTGATGGCAACTCAGTCAAAAAGAATCACAGGGGCCAGATTACGATAAGGACCATGGTGTAGGCCCTCGCCATTTTCTGGAGCCTAAATGGTCCAGGGGGCATAATTTGCCCTGACAGGGGGCTGATACACACTCAATACTTGCAAGTGCAGCCTCCTTAAGGGGCAAATAATGCCCCTCTGCACTGGCTCCAGGAAATAGCATTCATGGGAAGGCAATAGTCCGTCTTCCACTAGTCCTGACCCAATCAGGCCCCCGTAGTACTTTTACAGGGAGGTGGCACTGGGGACTTGCAGCTGTAACAGGGGCTGCCAGCCCGTTAGGAACCTGTGCAAAATCTAACATGCATATTGACCCAGTGGCGTAGGAGGTTAAGGAGCAGCAGTGGCATAGGAGGTTAAGAGCTCGTGTATCTAATCTGGAGGAACCGGGTTTGATTCCCAGCTCTGCCGCTTGAGTTGTGGAGGCTTATCTAGGGAATTCAGATTAGCCTGTACACTCCCACACATGCCAGCTGGGTGACCTTGGGCTAGTCACAGCTTCTCGGAGCTCTCTCAGCCCCACCTACCTCACAGGGTGTTTGTTGTGAGGGGGGAAGGGCAAGGAGATTGTAAGCCCCCTTGAGTCTCCTGCAGGAGAGAAAGGGGGGATATAAATCCAAACTCCTCCTCTTCTTCTTCATCAAACAGAAGGTGGGGAATCTCCTGCCTGGATTTGTGTGGCTACAACAGGTTATACTCCTAAAATGTGTCCTCAAGTTTAGGGTAACTACAAAAAGGTAGCCAAGAGGTTCTTTCTATGAAGAACAGTTTAATCAGGGAAAAAAGAGATAGTTTGGATTCCAGAAAGACTAAATTCACATATACATAAAAGATCTTTGTGGTAGAGGTAGTTACAAGTTCTTACTCCTGCCAGGTAAGTATCTTGGATTAGTACCTTGGGACATTAGCCAGCTGTGTAATTTCTCTATTTCTCCCCGAAGTGATGTGCTTACTTTATCACATCACCCACCTTACCTCAGAAAGTGGGAACACTCAGAGTTGGCTTCTAAAAACAGCCATAACAATCAGGCAAGTTCCTATGTGAACCTATTTCTACCGACTGAGGCATCCTGTGCAAACTCTATCTTTTCCCAGCTGTGTGGGAGCTGCTTCCTCTGATCAACTCCTGCACAGCCGAGAGAACATTTAAATGATCAGTCTCAGCTACCTGAGCATCATGCTGGGAAGGGACTGGATTTTATATATGTATCTATTGATTATTAACATTAATGACTGCAATATAATCGACGGGTATTCTCAATACGCGTTGGAAGGCCTCACTCCTGAGCAATAACAGTTGGTTTCAGTTCCAACACTGTGCTTTGTTTAATTAGAATTATAATTAGAGCTATTTTCCATTATGCATTTCTTGGCACTTATCAGTGCTAGATATCACCTGCTGCTTTATTGCTCAGTAGAATGTGAGGTTCATCAGCAACTTTCTGCCACTGCAGCCCGCTTTCTGCTTCACAATAGCATTCAATCTGATTTGTAATTAATGTTCACGTATATGCAATGTGGAACCTTTTACATACAAAGCAGTTGATTTATTCACTGAGCTAGGGTTTCTCGGGGATAGACCACATATGTCCCATGCAGAAGTGCCCAATGTTGTCGTCTTCAGTTAAAAAAACAACAACAGCAGGTGTAAGGAAATACTCTTCTCAGCTGAGACCTTGAACAGCAGCTGCCAATAAGAATAGACAGTACTGAGCTAGACAGCCCAAAGGCCTGACTCGGTATAACGCAGCTTCATAGATTATTTTCATCACAGCTTTCTACACATGCTGCTCCAGGTCAGAGGCCCAAAGTGAACATAAGAACATAAGAACATAAGAACAAGCCAACTGGATCAGACCAGAGTCCATCTAGTCCAGCTTTCTGCTACTCGCAGTGGCCCACCAGGTGCCTTGGGGAGCTCACATGCAGGATGTGAAAGCAATGGCCTTCTGCGGCTGTTGCTCCCGAGCACCTGGACTGTTAAGGCATTTGCAATCTCAGATCAAAGAGGATCAAGATTGGTAGCCATAAATCGACTTCTCCTCCATAAATCTGTCCAAGCCCCTTTTACAGCTATCCAGGTTAGTGGCCATCACCACCTCCTGTGGCAGCATATTCCAAACATCAATCACACGTTGCGTAAAGAAGTGTTTCCTTTTATTAGTCCTAATTCTTCCCCCCAGCATTTTCAATGTATGCCCCCTGGTTCTAGTATTGTGAGAAAAAGTCTTCGGAGTTTTGCCAATGCCTGATGTCAGAATAACCCATACCTACATCCTGTTTTCTCACAGGCAAGCAAGTTCCGTCCTTTTCTTCCAAGATGACTAATGGATCCTAAAAGACCAAAGCTTTAAGGACAACTAAGGGGGAGTTCTACGCGTACCCTTTGAAATGAATGGTTTGTTGCAGAAAGGAAGTCCATATTGGCACAGTTCCAAAATCCCCATTAATTTCAGTGGGACTTGCAGAAAACCTCCTTTACAGACAAACCTCCTATCAGGGATGCCTTCTTTAGTCAACAGATTAATCAACTAAAATATTTGTTGATTAACATATGCCATCACATTTAGTTGGCAAGGACACCTTTTAGAGAGCAGGGCTGTGAGTTGAAGGCTCGGTGTTTGATTTTTCTAGTCTGTTTCAGCACTCGAGTTTCTTCACAACAAGGGATAAGAAAATATCCCATCTGAGTGGTAGATTTTAAAAAAGTTAAATCACAAGTTCTCTCTCACTTCCAGCGTAGATATGTTCTCTGAAAGGTGAGAGATGCACACATAATTCTTACAGGAATACGTTTCTTTCAGAGAACGCTGTAGGCTTATGTTGTAATGTACAGAGAGCGTGGAGAAAGGCTCCCAAAGGAGACAGCAAAACTGAGGATTCTTCACCAGATTCCCAGAGAGTAGCTGCTTCAGGCAGTTCTATGTATGCTCACAACCTTTCTGCCAAGCTCTCCATGAGTATATGTTACATACCTGATATACTTTTTCTGGGTGTGTCATGGTCTCCCAAAGAAGGCCTGGGCATTTTGTCCATTCCCAGGTATGTGTGGGGCCCTGATTGGTATGGGACCATGAAGTGCATGGAAGGTTTTATGCATTTCCCCCCACATTTCCCGCTCAGACATGCCTCCGACAGAGCAGCTATTTGCCCCAATATCCATAGTACGTGTCACAGGTATATGCTCAGTGGCCCCCCAAATCTGAATTGGGATCCTATGTGCCTTAGAACTGAATTCCAAGAATGGAACTCCTGTTCAACTAGACTGGGAGGAATACCTGGAGAAATTATAACATGGAGTTAGATTCTCAGTCTAAATTCAAACTGCAAATGCTTTTACACTCACCCTTGTCATCCCAGAAACTCTAATGAGCATCATATTCCCAAGGCTGGAGGGAAGCAGATTTCAGGTTATTATGCGGCGCTCCAACCCTTTGAAGTGCCCATTTGGCTCCTATTTTTTGTGTTGGGTAAATTTCCATAGCCTTTCCAGTTTCTCCATCCAGAGATCAAAGCTAGCTGTCATGTTGGTGTGATTTTGCCTGTTGGAATTACAGGATGCAACTGCATCACAACCAGCTTCTCTTATTTCATCCCAGATCTCCCACAGTATACAACTGAATGGGGAAAAGGGCTTATTTTAAGATGTGCTGTGCAAAATATTAAAAATTAGAATATGCAACTTTAATCTATTAATTTATCCTTACAGATGAACTTGTGACCCATTCTCCCAAGACCCTTAACAAGCTGAGCTACATAACACTCATGGTAGGGCTATACCAGTAATATCAGCTATGAGCCTTGATGTCAGCTATGAGCCTTGATATCAGCTATGAGTCTTGATAATTTCTTTCAGTCAAAACCCCTTTCAACAACTGTGTTCCTTAACAGTTCTAGAATTCTGCTTTGCCCTGTGCAATTCTGGTTTACCAAGGAGAATTTTTAAAAATCAATTTTGGTATTGCAGTATGAGCACTTTGCAGATTTTAATTCCTCTAGTTCATTAGCATCTCTTTCCTTCCAATATTACTAAGAAGTGTGAGCGCATTAATAAAATATTGCAGAAGAAGAAGAAGAGGAGGAGGAGGAGGAGGAGGAGGAGGAGGAAGAAGAAGAAGAAGAAGAAGTCTAAATGGAGTGATATGTCAAATTCCACAAAGGTTCTTTTTATGCCATGTTTTTGTGCAATGGAGTAGGAATTAACTACTGTGCCCTGGAAACAGCAATTTTCAAGGTTTTATT
Organism: Sphaerodactylus townsendi; assembly: GCF_021028975.2. Classification (NCBI taxonomy): domain Eukaryota; kingdom Metazoa; phylum Chordata; class Lepidosauria; order Squamata; family Sphaerodactylidae; genus Sphaerodactylus; species Sphaerodactylus townsendi. Next base: position 22,391,558 of record NC_059429.1, read on the forward strand.
AATGCATACGTTCACCTCAGTAACGTGGAGGAAAGAAAAAGACATGAACTGAGTCAAATTTGACAAGGTGCTGAAATTCTGGATATCCAGTTGTCCCAAGTATCAGGCATATCTGATCTCTTCCCATGAGTGGAAGAGGTTGCTCAGGGTCTTAGGCCTTGGCTGTTACCTTGAACAAGAGGTAAAGCCATCCATATAGAGATAAAGAGGCCTAGGTGCTCCTCCTTTTGGATCATATATGCAGGGCAAAGGAGGAGTGGTGCCTCTTAGTTCCTTTACGGGAGATTCAGATGATTCAAGGATATATCCACATGCAAGCCAGTATGTCTCATATAGCTCATGCCTGGAAGAAGGTTCCAAGATGCCCTGAAGGCAACCCTTAGTCTAGACATACTTTCCTATGCGTTCAGCTCTGTTAGCAGCATATTCAGGAACAGGCAGATTTTATCAAAATGAAGCCTACTTAAACACACAATAGATGAATGCCTTGTGAAGTCTAATACCGTCAAAGGCTTTTACCATATACTCTTGGGAAGGGCTTTAAGGGAAGAGACCTAAATCAACCCTGACTGGTACTTTTTATATACAAGATATGTGAGCAATCATTCCAAGTGTTTAGAAAATGCAACATTGCACGAGTGGATTTGAAAGGTAATCAAATGGTCCCTGTCTCTTCTGAAGCACCAGGAGAGTGGAAAGATACCAGGCTGAACAGCAGCATCTCACCACGCTGGTTTTTCCATTGAACATTGTGCTCACCTTCATCCCCTACCTTCTGTGAGGTAGACGAGGTATCCTAAGCATGTTTTCTTGGCACTGTGAAGAGCCTTGTTTGTTCCGGCATACAGAAGAAAATGATGGGTATAGTGGCACAGATAGGTGGTGGTTCTTAGGTTGATTCCCCACGGTCAATTAATCGCGAGATACTCACATGAAATATCACGGATTATGAACGAACTCCCCACTGCCTGAGCAACTAACAAGGCTTCTTCCAGGTTCTGACGCTCATTCTCCTCCTTATTCCGTGTCTTTTCGGGACCTGGTTGCAAGTAGAACTTTTCAAAAATCATATCACTGAACCTGTTTGGTGGGGAGGATCAAGGGACTAATCAGGTTTCCGAATTCCCGTCATTAAGTGTGATGCAAATGTCTTCCAGCCAGTAGGCGTGCGGTGGGCTGGATCGATGCGTGCGCAGCCTCCTATTGGTTTCGATTTTGCTTTTTGGGTCTGTGTGCGCATGTGCAAGGGAAGGTGAGCCGGTGAGCTGTTCGAACGGGAGGACAGTGACCCGATTAAATGATTAAATGTTACCCGGTTTAACGTTCACTCTTTCAAACGAGCAAACTTCAAAAAAATTGGTCCCGCCCCAAAATGGCACTCCAGCCAATCAGGAGAGACCAGCCATTGCGATCGTGCAGTAGAGGGGAGTGTCACATCATGCTGACAGGGGGTGATGGGAACTGTAGCCCATAACATCTGGAGGGCCACGAGTTTGACACCTGTGCTAGAGGCACAGGCTGACCACGGAGAACTGACTAGAAGACTTCAAGAAGCTTCAGAGCACTTGGAGCCCTTTCCCTCCCCTCTGTCTGGAGCCGAGAGGAGGCTGGTTTCTCACTCTAAAGGTCATGTGATGGAGTGGGGAGAGTGCTCCTCCCTCAGTGCTCCCTTTGCCATGTGGAAGAGCACCAATGGGGCAATGGCAGTCCCCAGCAGGGAAAGGAGGGAGGGGTGTATGCCTGAGCAGAAGACACTCAATGAACACCAGTTACGGGTTCAGGATCTTGTTTTCATTGTCGTGTCTTCAGTGCAGCCTCACATGGGAGATGTATTGTCGAAGGCTTTCACGGCCAGATTCAACTGGTTGTGGTGGGTTTTCTGGGCTGTGTGGCCATGGTGTGGTGGATCTTGTTCCTAGCGTTTTGCCTGCATCTGTGTCTGGCATCTTCAGAGGTTTATCACAGAGAGAAGTCTGTTACACACAAAAGACTTCTCTCTGTGATACACCTCTGAAGCCACAGATGCAGGCGAAACGCTAGGAACAAGATCTATTAGACCACGGCCACACAGCCTGGAAAACCCACACAGCCACATGAGAGAGTTGCTACCTTATTTACCATAGAGGCTTGTCAAGAAAATAGTGGCCATTTATACAGGGTTGGTCTCCTTTGCATTGAGCTTACATTCCCTTTGGATTGGATTCTCAGTTATGCACAAGTTCTCCCCTCTCCGGAACTCACCCTGGTCTCAGATCTGAGAATGTCCACAATTTCTGAAAGCTTTCAAAATGCAACTTTTCAGGGAAAATGAAGGGAATCAACATGCATTTCTCCTTTCCCCCCTGTTTCTGCACTCCTGGCATTCCCTACCCACTCAACTGCAGTTCCTCCTGCAAGAAAAGTGAATGAGAAAGTGGGGGGCAGGCCAAACAGCAGCTCGACTTGGCTGTAGACACTAAGCAGCGGTAGAAACCCATCAAAATAGAAAACTACAGGAAAAACTCGCTGCCAAGCACACAGCTGTGAGGGAAGAACTGTATGCTTAAAACCCTGATTGTAAAAGTGCTCTATCCTGGAATCCTGGAATCCACGTTGATTAAATAACACCAGAGGACAGAGCTAGTACCTTCCTAGAGAGTAACCCTGGCAAGGACAGCAGCCGAAGAAACTTGAGCCCTGGTGGAACGGACTTGAACTTGGCCAATTCACCTTAATCAAACCGCAGGAATCACTCAGCTAGAAATGGTTTGCAAAGGAGCAGCTTTCCCCTTCTTAGGTCCCTTAAAAATAATATTTTTTTATCTTGTCTAACTTATACGACTTAAATAAACAAGAGTGCCCTTCTGACATCAAGTGTGTGGAGTGATTGCTTAGCTCATGACTAAGGGTTCCGGAATCAGACAGGTCCTAGGACCGTGGTGGTGAACCTATGGCACTCCAGATGTTCATGGACTACAATTCCCATCAGGGCTGATGGGAATTGTAGTTCATGAACATCTGGAGTGCCATAGGTTCGCCACCATGGTCCTAGGACATATGGAACTGGGAAACTATCTTGGGTCTGAACTCAAAACTTGGACACAGCACCACCTTATCGGAGTAGAATTTGGTGAAAGTGGAATCCATAACCAAAGGACCGGAGTGCTCCAAATAGAACTGGACAGAAACTCAAAGAGATGCGAAGCACTCCAGTTCTGCCTACAAGCACTATATTTAATGTAACTAGTGCCCCTATTTACTCAACTATAACCCTAAAGTGAACACCAAAGGTGTAAAAGTGAAGCATAACATACAAAATATTCAAACATACAAATATTGAAGTCAATGTAGATCGATTTATGAAAGGGAAAGCAGTCATGTAAATCACCAATAGTCAATCTGAATCCGTCTGTAACGGTATGTCTTTAACTATGTCCCTTTAAAGTCGATAATAATGTTTTTGTTTTGTTTTTTTAAAAGGGTTCCCGTCTTCCAAGTAATTTTCTTCTTCATCTGCTGAAGGTTGTTTACCAAGTATATATATTGGTCATTTTTGTGAATGTTGGCTTACTGTGGAAACAAATACATAACAACCTATTATTGACTTTAAAGGGACATAGTTAAAGACTTTCCATTATAGACGGACTTGGATTGGTGATTTACATGACTGCTTTTCCTTTTATAGACCGATCTACATTGACTTCAATATTTGTATGTTTGCTTGTTTGAATATTTTGTATTTTATGCTTCACTTCACTTTTATACCTTTGGAGTTCACTTTAGGGTTATAGTTGAGTAATTAGGGACACTAGTTACATTAAATATAGTGCTTGCAGGCAGAATTGGAGTGCTTCGCGTCTCTTTGAGTTTCTGTCCAGAAAGTAGAATCAATCCCAAGAGCCAATAACTCTCCTACTCTTCTGGCCGATGTGATAGTAACCAGAAAAGCAATTTTATAAGATAAAAAAAGACAAATCAGATGTTGCCAGCAGCTCAAAGTGTTTATGCATAGTTTCCAATAAAACTAAAGACAATTTCCAAACAGGAATACAGGGAAAAGGTGAGTAACCACTCAAAAATCTATTGGAGTCAGGAGCTGAAAGCACAGCATGAGAGTAAACAGAAATGTGAAATGAAGACGGCAGCCTAATACACTTTAACAGAACTAGAAGCAAGAGAATTCTCTTTTAACCATAACAAATACCAAAAACAACAGGTAAAGAACAAGGGTCAGGACAGAGGCGTAGCTCCAAGAGGACGGGGGGGGCATGATGCACTGGACGCACATTTATTTATTTATTTTATTTATATTTTAGATTTATATAGGCCGCCTCTTCCCCGGAGGGCTCGAGGCGGCTCAACAACATGGCTGTCACTAACAGCAACTTGACAGCATAACTTAAACATTAAAACTCCGGCAGCAGTTACATATAATTTAAAAACGATCCAAGCTATTCAACAGTATAAAACAATATAAAACAGTTCAGACAGGCGCCCGCTCCTAAGGCTAAAAGCAAGGAGAAGGTGAAGAGAGAGAAGGGAGAGGCAGGTGGGCCCAGGTGGAAGCATAGCAGGCCCAACCAAGGTGACAACGATGGAAATTCGGCAGCGTTTCAATGGGGGGCAGTAAAACCCTGTGGGATGTGTGGCAGGGGCGTTCTGGGGCAGGATGGGGGTGTTACGGGGTGGAATACGCACCAGTGCACCGGGCGCTTTTCCCCCTTGCTACACCTCTGGGTCAGGATGCAGACCCTTGGACAGTGCCCAGTGGACAAAACGCATCTAGTTGTAAGCATAAGACCTACGTGTGGAAGGTTTGCATGATGCTGTTAGAACCTCTGCCACCTTATCTAGGCCTGGACCCAAGACTGCATTAGCCATGCTGTTAGGTGTAGGGAAAAACATCATGGTGGTGTAGAGACCTTGTCATGAGAAGATGTCTTCCTTTGGAAGAAGCCTGAAATGCCCCTGAGATAGTTTCAACAGAGTGGAAAACAAAAATCTCTTCTGCCAATAGGGGCCTATGAGAATCCCTGCTGACCAATCTGAGAACATTTTTGCTATGACTTTGTGAACCAGAAGAAAGGTAGGGAAGGCAAAGCAGAAACAATGTACCTAACATGGATGGAAGGCATCCATCAATAACACTTTGTCTGTCCTTGCCCTGGAACAGAGCAGAAGGCACTTCGCATTGGTTCTGGTAGCCAACAGGTTGATGTGAAGGAATTCCCACTCTCTGAAAGTGAGAATAATGTGGGTTGACGAACTACTCGTGATCAGATGAAACCTGTCTGCTCAGGAAATCCACTGTGGTATTGTCTTCTCCTGTTACACAGATGGCTGATAGAGAAATGCTGAGTTGTATGGCATTGCTACTATCGGAAAACCTCAGCAACTCTGCCCCAAGCTGCTGGCCTGCAGGATCTGGCAAGCTGCAGCAGCCCAAAGAGGTGTGAGAGCCACACAGCAGCTATCTTGGCCAAGGCCAGGAAGGCAGGGCTTGTCTCAGAGTTCCATCCCGCAGGAAGCTGGCCTAGCAGCAGGAATAGCCCTTTCCTCCCAGGAACCAAAGAGTAGAGAAAGGGCCAAAACAGCTTTAAAGGTGGATGCCCAGGAAGGGTGGGCTCAGGCGGTGGGGCTGTAGGAAAGAAGGAAGCTATAAAAGCCTTAGGGAGGAAGAAGGTCAGGGAGGAGAAGGCGAGTGGTTGCCTGCTGTAAGGCTGTTCAACCACTAGCGGTGGCTCACTGGGGCACTATGCAGGTTAAGAATATGTGAGATCTGAGGAAGATCCTGGAGGTGACAGGAGCACCGGGGCTGAGGTGACAGGGAACCCTGGTTATGACACCCCATTGCTTGTTGATGTAAAACTTTGCTGCCATATTGTCTGTAGCTACGAACAGGCTTGTCTCCTGACTGTGGCTAGAAGAGATGTAAGAACATACCTGATTACCCTGCATTCTAACTGATGCATATGCATTTTGGCTTCCAGTTCTGACCAGTGCCCCCATACTTGCAATAAATGGCAGGACGCCTCCTAGCCTGTTAAAGAGGCATTCATGGAAATGAGAAGATCATGGTGGGGGTAATAGGGATGATATCTTTAAGTAAGTAATAGGGATGATAGGGATGATATCTTTAAGGGAGCAGCAGTGCCGTAGTGAGTTAAGAGCAGGTGCATTCTAATCTGGAGGAACCGGGTTTGATTCCCAGCTCTGCCATCTGAGCTGTGGAGGCTTATCTGGGGAATTCAGATTAGCCTGGGCACTCCCACACACGCCAGCTGGGTGACCTTGGGCTAGTCACAGCTTTTTGGAGCTCTCTCAGCCCCACCCACCTCACAGGGTGTTTGTTGTGGAGGAGGAAGGGCAAGGAGATTATAAGCCCCTTTGAGTCTCCTACAGGAGAGAAAGGGGGGATATAAATCCAAACTCTTCTCTTCTAAACTGTTTTAAGAACCCCACCAATGGAGAGATTTGAGAACTCCTCCAGATCTGGAAAGTTTACAATCTTTGGGATCTACATTAGGCCTGACCCTTCAAATGAACCAATTCTGCAAACATCTCGTGTTTAATCTTACATTAAAAACTACTAGAGGAAGACATCAATCCTAGCAGTTTTTGGATGTGTATGGAATTGTTCTGCCAGAAGAAGCTCTATGCGTAGCTACCTGGAGCAGATTGACAAGAAGCAGGTCCAGGAAAAGCAAAGAATCTCTAATGTACTAGATGTGCCACTAGTTGTATGAACTGGACTTATAGGGAGGACTGTGTGTTAATATGTTCTGGGCTTCAGAGCAGCCTTTTACTGCATGAGAAACGATAGTCTGGAAAGGTGACCTAATTCTATTTAAGAATTTGAGATGCCATGATAGGAATGCCAGTACAGGATACAGCTGATATGTGGCTCTCTACTCAGTATGAGTTTACTTTTTTACTCACTAGCCATAATTTTGCACCTATTTTTTCTTCGGTGTTTTATGATCCTCAGCAAACCACAGGTAAGGCTGGATCCAGTGGAAATGTCCTCTGGTAAAGAGGGGAGCAACTTTTCCCTTATTCTTGGATAATTCTTGGAGGTACCTGGGGAGGCCTTTCTGGTGCATTCCAATGTTTTCAGCAGCTTGGGATGCAAGATATTTTGCAAAGGGTAGTGGTAAGACCTGTCAGGGACAAGAGTGTACTTTTCTGGTGTGACAACCAGACTTTGACTTAAATCCTCCCATGCTAAGTAGCATATTGGGCAACAAGTGTTCTCCAGCAGTTCTGGTCTTGGGTAAGCGTTTCAGCCTCTTCCCATGTAGTGTTCAGTGCCTTCGGGTCTTGCTCGAATGTTCTCCAGGTATTTTGGGGGTGTCCTCATTGTCGTTTGGCACCAGAGGTATCCACCTCATTGCAGTCTTTGGGATCTGACCATTCTCCATATGAAGGACATGGCCGGCTAGTCAAAGTCTTTGATGTGCAACGATGGTATGGAGTTTTCCCAAGTTGCTCCTTCAGAGCACCTCTTTACTGGTGATGTGGTCAAAATGTCGAATTTTCAGGATTCAGTGTAGGCACTTCAGTTGGAAGACATCAAGCCTGTTGTTGATACTTGTTGATGCCTTCCAGGTCTTGCTAGCATTAATGGCTGTTAAAATCACAATGGAGCTAGCTTGGTCTTTAGGGAAATGGTTGGTGAGCGCCAGATCTTATTCATTCTCCAAAAAGCAGCTGCAGCCTTCCCAATGTGGCACCTGACATCTGCCTCTGCGTCTCCATTCTGAGAGATCACACTGCCCACTTCCTCTAGCTGATTAACCAACAGACATCACGCTCCAAGTGGGTCAGACGTCTGGTCTGTCACTTTGTTGTCATTTGCGTGGTGTGTAACGTCTCTTTCCCAGTGAAGTATATTTCTGGCACTGATGACAACTTTATGGACAACTTGTCTTGCTTCCAGGAGGTGAGGTTCTGGCCCGTGGCACCTGGTGGGGACTAGAATTCTGAGGCATTCCCGCTGGACCTCAACAGCAGCTGACCACAGTTCCAGCAATGCAGCAGGTATATGAGAAGGCAATTACAGCCTTCTCGGCTTTTATGCATCCTTGCACCAATGCAAAATCATGGCCTTTCGGGGTGGGGGCCATTAAGTTACGTAACCCATCCCAGGTCCCTGGCTGGGCACCGGGAATTTTGCTCCTGCATCTGGCTACTGTCACCTTCTCTGGCAAGCCTGTGGAGCTGGCTGACTCATGCTGCTCCTTTTTTCAAGAAGTGCAGTGGAGGGGTGGAGCTGGTTAGCCCCATGCCGCTCTGAATGATAAAGGCTGATCGCCCTAGTGGGCCTGTCCAGCCAGCTGCCAGAGGTCTGTTCATCATTATTTGAGGTCCAGGTGGCCTTTTTTGTTAGCCTTTTTTGGGGGGCTTCCGCTGCAGTGAACTAGTACCGGGTTCATGGTATGACCACAGTGGTGGGACCATCACACTGGCAGCCCCCTTTGGGTTGCGGTTGCTGAAGTTCTCATCTGGCCTCTCCACTCTAAAATGGACTGTCGGGTGCAGGGAGTGGGTGGTGCTCAGGGCTACCGCATCTCCTGTTTAGTCCCATCCTGCCAGGGACGGGGCCAAGTATCTTTCAGCATGACCAGGGGCCCCTCCTAACGCATGCCGGCAGGACAAGCTTGCCACCCATACCAGCTCACCAGTGCGGTACATGCTTGGTTGGGCTGACAGGGGCTCTTGCCACAGAGGTCTTCACTCTCTTCGGATTAGGGGCCTCCACCATTGCAGCTGTGCTGGGGCTGCCTGAAGAGCAATTAAGGTCCATCAGCTATTGGCACTCTTTAGCTTGCAAGGCGTACATTCACCTTGCGTTGGAATGCTAATGCTGTTGGTGTGTTTCAGCCTTTCCAAATTTTTGCAAGGTGGTCTCAATTGAGGGTGACAGTATCATCCACTGGGGCAGCGTCTGTGCATCATCCTCAAGCTGGGGCAGTAACCTTGAGCTTGGCAACATCGTTACGGGTTTGTGGCTCAGATGGCAAGGGAGGCACTGAGATGCCCTGTTGCGAACACTGGTGAAGGCCATCGTCAGGAGAGGACCTCCTCTCTCCTTCATTGTTCAACTGGTTGAGAGTGAGCTCCCCTGTAGTGATGTGGTCCTGGCCCACCCAAAGGTGGTGGAAACGGAGCCCTGGTATGGAGGCTACTGGGAGCGACTATTCCATGGTTATAGCTCTTGGGAAAGGCATGAGGTGATTGCCTCAGGTAGGTTCGACCCAGCCAAGTGCAGGGCCTATGAGGTAGTGGCCCATCATGTGAAATCATGGGGCAGCAGCATTGTGGCCTACCCTGACATCTTGTGTCACCTGGTGGGTCTGTAGCAGAAGGATGGAATTCACCTCTCAGTGTAGGGTATGGGCATCTGGCTCCACGGCATCTGGTATGCATTGTGCGATTGGTTGTCAGGTTTGGAAGCTTTGGCAGGAGCAAGGACAGGTCCTCGCTCTTTGGCAGGTTGTGAATGGGGGCTGATCCTTGGGGGGGGGCAGAGCTTGTGTGCCTGCCTCCTCATTGTTGCCCCCTCCAAGGGGCATTGGGGAGTGGAATGGGCCTCTTTGCCGCATGCTCAGGCACAGGCTGATAAACGGCCTGCACATCCCTGGCAGCAAGGAGAGATCCATGTAGCACCCAGCACCCAATTGGCTCCCACCAATGGCCAGGTCTTGGGAGGAAGTAATGTGAGGCCACACTTGCTAGTGGGGCTGCTGAGCTGAGTTGCCTCATTGAGCTGACTTACAGCACCAGAAAGGTTGTTCCCTTGGCTTGCTTCAGAGCTACTTTCCCTGCTCTGTCTTTTCTTGCCTGGGCTGCAGCCCCTGCTTTCCTGTAATTTAATCTGGAGTACATTCCAGTCAAGTTAAGAAGTGAGAAATCTAGACCATCTGTTCCCTTTTAAGGCTCCAATGCAATCAGTGCAGCATAGAGTAGCCCAAAGGAAGGAACACGCATTTCCCGTTCCAATACTGCCACTCAGAGAAGGCAAAATATTCCTTCATATCTCATGTCTCAGTCGCTGTGAAGGCAACTTTAAAGGGAGTAAGAGTGCCTTTGAACCCTTCTGTGACTCTTCTCTTCCTATCTGAACGCTCCTTACTGTGAAACTTGAAAACTCAGGGAGGTTCTTTTACCTAGCCCAGGGGTAGGGAACCTGCAGCTCTCCAGATGTTCAGGAACTACAATTCCCATCAGCCTCTGTCAGCATGGCCAATTGGCCATGCTGGTAGGGGCTGATGGGAATTGTAGTTCCTGAACATCTGGAGAGCAGCAGGTTCCCTACCCCTGACCTAGCCTGATGAAGGCTACTTCTACTGTCTGGCTTGGTGAGAAGCTTTTTACAGTATTAACAGAAGCAGAAACAAGCAGCATTTTTTTTAAAAAATGGTTCAACTTCATGCAAGCCTTCAAATACCATCAAACGTCATTATGTTAGAAAGGAACAGCATTAATTTTCAGGAGACTGGCTATTATGTCACTGGTCAGAGGCACAAAACCGGCCATTTTAATGCTTAATCCACCCAACAACTAAAAATTCAGTTCTCTTCTGCAAGGGCCAAAAGGTCATTTGTGAAGTAAGACTATCCAGCTGCTGCAAATCTGACAGCTTTATACAGTGAGTACATGACTTTTTACAAAAAGATCTAAAGAGTCTATTGTATCCATACCCCAGGAATAGAACCATTCCTGATCAAGGACCTATTTGAACTGCTCTTCCAATACAGCTCTGAGAAGAACAGCTACTCACTCATTTTACGAGAGGATTTTCAAAATCCTGGGCATGGCAGTTTGTCAAAAATAGCACCAAGTGAATATAGATTTTCTTTTAAAAATAGTGTGTGACACAAGACCCTGCGAAATGTTACGAGACTCTTTTACACCACTGACGGGTGAACAATGCTCCAGCACAAATAGGAGGGTGGGTTGTTTTTTCTCTCTTGCACAGAACACTTTATAATTAGATAGAGTCCTCAGAAAGTACGTATCAGGATCAGAGTGTCTCTCTGAACAGCAGTCACATGGCGCCTTTCGATACCAAAGTTACAAAGCGCACTTCTGAAGGGTGGGAGGAGAAAGCCGACGGGAACCGGTTTGTAACAGAGAGATAAGCAAACCGAGGTTCTCCTCCCCAGCCTTGCTTCACTTGAAGCCCCAAAAGAGAAATAAACAAAAGAAAGTATAATTACCCCAAAGCATTCCTGTGGGTAAGAGCCCAGATGTGCAGTTCACAAAGCCCCGATCGATAGTCAGATGGAGAGAAAACAGAAAAGATCAGGAAATTGGGCTATCAGCAGAAAGCAAAGGAAGGCGACTTTCGGTAAAATATTTGCATTTGAGAAGAGCAACAAACCCAGCTCACAGCCTTGATACTCGGATGTTCCATTCATGCATCCACTCCGGGGTTTTCTCACCTGGATTCCATTTATTAAGGGCCACTTAAAGCACCACTTTTTTTTTTTTAAAAAAAAGTTAAATATACACCTAAAAGCGTGAATACAACAAATGTGTTTACGCATAGGTATATCACACAGCTGCGCTTGGCAGGGAGCTGTGATTGGTTGCAATTTACACTTGAAACAAACCCAAATTTATCTTGTGAATCATCTATGAAACAGCCGTCTGAGGGTGCTTTTGGTTAAGGGATTGTTTTAGGCAAGCTAACGTTTCAGATACCTGGAAGCTAGTGAAAACTGCGCTGTTTCTGACCATCAGTTGTCCATGCGCAACACATGGGTGGCACAGAACAAACACAGGGTTGCAGAGAGCACATAGAGAGTCCAGCTTCACTTTAACAAAGCCCTCGTGTATTTTGGGGAGCAACAAGATAACCTTTTGTGCCTCACCTGCTCTTTGCTGTTTGTGACTACACCTGGTAGGCACCTTCGCTCCACTGCTCAAGAGACTGTTTCTCGTCTTTAATATCCCTACAGAAAAACAATGTGGTCAATTATCGCCGTATCTCTAATCTGCCCTACCTCATCAAAGAAATTGAGAGAGCAGTAACAGACCAATTCCAGGTCTCCTTGGATAATTTATCTGCTCTAGACCCTTTTCATTGTGGTTTCAGACTGGGCTATGGGATGGAGTTGGCTCTGCTCACTTTAGTTGATAATCTCCAGCTAAATGTAGACAAAGGTCAGGCCTCCCTGTCACTGGATTTATCTGCTGCCTTTGATATGGTGGGCTACGCTATCTTGTTAAGGTGCCTGCAGTCAGAAGCAGGCATTAGAGATTGTGTGTTGGACGGATTCAAATCATTCCTCAGAGGCCCCTGGAGACCTGTGATCATCATTGTGGGACCTATCCCCTATAGCAAGGGTGGCCAACCTATGGCACTCCAGATGTTCGTGGACTACAATTCCCATCAGCCCCTGCCAGCATGGCCAATTGGCAGGGACTGATGGGAATTGCAGTCTATGAACATCTGGAGTGCCATAGGTTGGCCACTCCTGCTGTTGTAGGTTTTCTGGGCTGTGTGGCCGTAGTCTGGTAGATCTTGTTCGTAACATTTTGCCTGCATCTGTAGCCGGCATCTTCAGAGGTGTATCACAGAGAGAAGTATGTTACAGACTATGCCACACAGCCCGGAAAACCCACCACAACCAGTTGAATCTGGCCGTGAAAGCCTTCGACAATACCTATCCCCTGTTTTTCAATCTTTATGTAAAGCTCTTATGCCAAATCATTTGTACACAGGTGACTGTAGTTTGGGGGTTGACTGTACACAGATCATACACAGTTTTATATATCCTTTTCCAAATCTGGTGATGTGTGAGAGGTCCTAAGTTGTGTTTAAGTGGCTAATAGTGAACAAATTGAAACTGAATCCTGGAAAGACAGAAGAGGAAGAAGAAGAAGTTTGGATTTATATCCCCCCTTTCTCTCCTGCAGGAGACTCAAAGGGGCTTACAATCTCCTTGCCCTTCCCCCCTCACAACAAACACCCTGTGAGGTAGGTGGGGCTGTGAGAGCTCCGAGAAGCTGTGACTAGCCCAAGGTCACCCAGCTGGCGTGTGTGGGAGTGCCCAGGCTAATCTGAATTCCCCAGATAAGCCTCCACAGCTCAGGCGGCAGAGCTGGGAATCAAACCCGGTTCCTCCAGATTAGATACACGAGCTCTTAACCTCCTACGCCAGTTGTGATGGTTGGGAAAGTGAATGTCTTTAAGGACATTACACTCCGCACTTTCAAAGGCGGAGCTACCAGGAGGCCAAGGGATGCACGTTGCACCAGGCGCGCACCTGGGGGATGGAAAATTGCCCCCCCTGCCCCCCTTATGGTGTGCCCCCCTGCCCCTCTATGCACACTTACCTTTGATAAACAGTGCAGGCTGGAGAAACAGCCTCTTCCCTTCAGGCTGAAAACGGCCTGGTGGGAACTACATTTCCCATGAGACCTTAGGGCTTTGCAAGGTCTCATGGGAAGTATAGTTCCCAACCAGGCCGTTTTCAGCCTGAAGGGAACTGGCTGCTTCTCCAGCCTGCATTGTTTATGGAAGGTAAGAGTGTGCATGTGGGGAGGGGGGCGGGGGGCGGGAGGGGGTGCCACGCAGGGGGGGAGGAGGTGGGTGCCATGGAGGCAGTGTGTGGAAAACAGAGAGTGCGCACCAGGCGCACTCTGGCCCAGCTACGCCTCTGCCCACTTTCAATGGGGTTCAGCTGACCCTAGGAGTTTCTGTACAACCAGTCGCGATTCTCATGTTTTTGTAGACAGTGCCTCAATTTTTGAAAAACAAAGCTGGGAAAACTATATATTGCCAGAATCGACAAGAAGAATTGAGTTGGACCATGTACTTTGTGAGCTAAAAAGAAACATGGGCATGATGCACGCACAGGCAACGTCCCAGGCAACTTTTAGCAAATGGCTGGCACAACGGAGGCTTCAAGCAGCAGAAAACACTGGCAGGAGAAATCGAAAGTGAGATATTTTTTTTTTGTAATCTGCCTTGAGGTTCAGTGATAAAGGAAATTATAAACAATTTGAATAAATACATACATAAATAAGTGGGTTTAGCCTCTTTTGACACCCTTGAACAGCCCCATGGAACAGGGCTCTATTGTAAAAATCACATAATGTGGGCACGTGTAAATTTCATAACGGAGCCAACAATAGATCTACCAGGAGGCTTGAAGATGTAAAAACAAGGAGACGGGGGAGGCAGAAGTGATTTTTCTCTGCACGTCATGATTGTAAAACGAAAACAGCTGTTGTTCCCCTGGGAGGAACAAAACTCCCATCACAAGTGTGCTGCAAAGTCTTTGTGTTGTTCCCCAACAAACACGAGAGCTATGTTATGTGTAGCTGGACTCATTCATTTGGAAACCCACTCGTCCCCCAACACAGGAAAGCAGCTTAGAGGGATAATTTGCAGAACAAGCAGTTGAGGAACGAGTTAGGTTTGTGCACGCACATGCGCGCACAAACAAAAGTACTCCTGCACTCCAAATTGCCCCCCAAACTGTTTTTCTGAACCCCCACCCACAACAGCCATCAGTGATTTGTTACATGCATTTGCAGGTTACCATTTAAGAAGACACAATAGATCTAAACTGATTTAACTCCCATGGCTAGTATGCAAGGTCCAAAGGGCACTGTGTTTCTATAAAGATGTACTAAGGACTAAGGTCTTAATTATGCAGCTAACAGTGCTGTCCGAAGCAGAGTTACACCTTTCTAAAACAGGTATAAACTATGTTCAGGATTGCACTGGAATGGAACCAAAATCCAAAATGGATTAATGTTGAATACATTTTATTTAGAAAACTTATATTCCATCTATCTGCTTCTTTTTTAAAGCACTCAAGGGGCTTAAAGCCACCACAATACAGCACAATAATCACAACAATTCAACAACACAGTGTTAATTAGGCGTAGCCACATCAACAAATCAACAGAAAATAGATCAAAAGAATGAGAGAAAACAAGACACAAAGCTGGAGCAAGCAACACCTCACACTGCTCGACTGTTTTCGGATTCAAAAGACATCACTCTGCGTTGAAACGTTTAATACAGCTCAAGAGGGCACCCTAGAAGGGGGAGATCGCTTGTGCTGTGGGGGAAATGAATGAGGCCAAGTGATACAGGAGCAGGTAAGGAGATGAAGGCTTGAGGAAGCGAGGAGGGAAGTCGGTGTAGGCAGGGCTTAGAATGTGAGTTCTGTGGGCTTTCTTAAACTACTAGAAAATATCCTGGCAGCCTGCTGTTCTGGCGGGTCATTGTCAGCTTGGAGCCAATCAGTATTGGTGAGGTCACAACCGACTCTGTGGTACTGACAGGGTTTCTTGGACTTTTTGGTTCAGCTTGCTTCCATGTTGTTTTAATGTCCCATTCACCCCTAAAATATTCTGTTCTTTTTTTACTGTTCTTGGTGGCAAAATAAGGCTGAGAAGGACCCACCAAAAATTGGGGACAGCGTTTTCAGATTCATAACCACGAGATCTCTAGCCTTGTGTCATTGTTCTCTTGCTTCCAACCTCTCCCCTTTGATTCTCTCATATTAAATTGTTAAAAGCACCTCCCCATCCCTCTGGATAAATGTCGGGGGGGGGGGGGGAGCGATGAAACAAATAGTCAAAGATCACAAGAAGCTAAGAGATCTGTGATCAACTATGACCTGCAGGGGTTTTTTTTTTCAGTTTCAGCTGGGCATGGTCTTGACCCAGATCAGGGTCCTATGGTCAGGGGGGTTATACTTTCTATCTCAAAGAGGTCACATTTCGAAATTATGCTGTCCACCCTGCTAGGTGGTGAGGAGATGGGCATCCAACTTCTGTGTTCAAGACGCAAAATCTTGCTAGGGTTCGAGAATTTTCTCTGTCTGCTCCCTGTGCAGTCCTGATAAAAATGAAGGCTGTGCATCGCTGCAAACTACTGCAAAAGTTGGGGAAATCTATCTAAAAGAGAAGGATCTTAATTATGTAAGAAGCGATCTAAAGTGCAAACACTTACGCCAACGCAAAGGCCATCAGTGCTCCAACCACCACAATGAAATCCAGTATGTTCCAGAGGTCCCGGAAGTATGATCCATCTTGCAGTATTAATCCTTGGTCTATCATCTGTGGAGATGATGGAGATAAGTCT